>NW_024735442.1:10766449-11178949 GCF_018991925.1 Homarus americanus
GGTGGTGGTGGTGGTGGTGATGGTAGTGGTAGTGTTGGTGGTGATAGTGGTGATAGTGGTGGTAGTGGTGGTAGTATCAGTGGTAATGGTGAGGGTGGCGGTTATGGTGAGGGTAGTGGTGATGGTGTGGATAGTTGTGGTAGTAGTTGTAATGGTGGTAGTAAACATTGAACAAGACGAAGACAGACCAACAAATATCATGGAAAAATACGACTAAGGTGTTAGCTTGTAGTGACGGGTGGACTGCCTTCATTATTTTTGTTTTTGTTTTTTAAATTCTAGTTTGAAGAATACAGCACTCACCTCTTGTACTATGGGTCGGTAGTTCGAACCCGGGGCACTCCTAGTCTACCCAGCTGTAAACGGGTACCATAATTCACAAGTTTTGGAAATATAGTGTCGGCCATGTTGCCTCCTTGTGTAGAGAAGGCATTTTGTGCAGTGTTTTATATCCACGCTTCCTTGTGATCAGTCATGTCTATGGGACCCACTTTTTCTCTCTTCCTTCATATTAAAAACTTATTTGTTCAGTTTTTATGTATCACACACACACACACACACACACACACACACACACACACACACACACACACACACACACACACACGATCTACCTGTATGTATTACAGGAGTAGTAATCAAAGTCATTCGTCTTCAAATTACTTCTTTTAATACAATATATCTTACCAAAAGAGCAAATCCCCTTTTTATTGAGCCTTTCAATCTGTCTGTCTGTCTGTCTGTCTGTCTCAACATTTCGGAACTTAATCTAATTATCTCTCAGTGTAATTAATTCCCAGCGGGTGCCATGAATTAGCATTTTCTTAATTGCTGTTTGTGATTAATATGTTTCATCGGTAAAAAACTAAAATATATAATTAGAAGGAATTCGTTTGATGTTTGTCTAATTCTCAATTTATGGAAATTAAAATGTTGTAATCATCCCTAATTAGAGAGGGTGTTTTTCGGTGACATTTGTTCGAGTCTAATTAGTAGTAATAACAGTTCATTATGTGTTATTTTCTGTTTATTGTGGTGTGTTATGACGGGTGTTCTCTGGGGTGAATTATTGTTGATTGTGATTCTGGTTGTCTCAGGTAGTTGAATTTATTGAAGGAAAAAGCTAGGAGGTTATTTTTATATTAAATGACATACGTTTTATCACGTGTAGTGTAGTGTAGTCAACCCGCTTCACAAGACAAGATAAAACTTAATAATGCTTAGGAAACTTTCTTAGGAGTTTTGACCACATCTTGGTTTTGAACTCTCTGCTCAATAAATAAATAAATAAATAAATATATATATATATATATATATATATATATATATATATATATATATATATATATATATATATATATATATATATATATATATATATATATCCCATCACTATGTACAGCTCTAGGGTAAAACTTCCATAGTGAGCAATGCTTTACGAAGTAGCCTGTCGGTCACACACTCCGCTGTCCCGATATTATGTACAAATGGCTTCCTTAACTTAATTGTACATCCTGATGGAGTCTATACATACTAGAGTAAATTGTTCCTCCATCCTGAGCTTCTAAACAAAGGTGTAAGATCACCGACGATGTGTTCAGAGTAGAAAAAAATATTGAGATAAACTTAGAGAAGTCTTAGCAACACTACTCTTTGGGGTGTGTTGTGACTTAGCCCATGGGATCCCAACGGAAAGGAGGGGGGGAGGGTGGAGATTCCCCCAGGGGGAAATTGAGGTGTATAGGGAATGAAGCTCTAAGTCTACAGAAGGAATGGAAATTGGAATTTGTTAGAGGCCAAAGAATAGGAAGAGATCTTACCATGAAAATTATATTGACTATCGATTCTCGTTTAGCATGAAGGACGACGCTAAGGTACCACAGTGTGTAATATGCCACAAAGTCCTTGAAAATGATTACATGAAGCAATATCAACTAAAACAGCGCCTTGATAAGATGCATCCAAAAGGACCAGCCCAAAAGTATCGCTCCTTTTTCAAGAAGAAAGCCGATGGTTTGAAGAGATTGAGACCGGTTGGCAGTGAATATTTCAACATATTTCTAAGACCATTCATGCTTCATATGCCATGACACTATTTCTAGCCAAGAATGAGAAGGCCCACATAATCGGAGAAATTCTGATTAGGCCATGTACGATTGTGTGAAACTCGTCCTCATTGACTATGCGGTGAGCAAACTGAAGCAGATTCCGCTGTCTAACATCACTATAAGTCATGCATAGATGATATGGCTCACAACATAAAAGATCAGGTGACAGCAAAGGTCAAGTCATCACCATACTTTGCCATTCAGTGAGACGTGACCACTGATGCTGCAAACCTTTCTCAGCCCATTATTTTTGTCCGTATGGTTGATGACAGAGATCACAGATGACTTCCTGTTTTGCAGTCCTCTGACCACAACAACAAAGGCAAAGGGCATCGTGGAACTAGTTTCCACTTTCTTTGAGGAAGACGGCCTTCTGTGGAAGGATTTAGTTGGGGTATGTACAGGTGGGGGCACCAACTATGCTTGGGTCTCGATCGGGATTCTCATCACTCATCAAGCGTAAAAATTCGGCAGTGGTTGGAACACACTGCATGAGTCACAGAGAGGCCCTAGCCTCTAAGACACTTCCAGCTACTCTTCGTGCTCCCTTGGAGGTCTTCATCAAAACCGTCAACTTCATCAAAGGGTGAATACGAAACAAACGGCTCTTCCGTGAACTGTGCGACAATACGGACGCTTCCCATCAAGCCCTTCTGTTCCATACTCTGGTCCGGTGGCTTTCAAAGGAAAACAGGCCCGCTCGGTTCAATGAACTGAGTGAGGAGGTGAAGACTTTCTTGGCAGATGAGAGAAAAGAGAATTGCTTTCCAAGATGAACAAGACAGATTTTAAGGCTCATTTGCCATATTTGGCAGACAGCTTTGCAGCTCTTTATGATCTCAATCAGAAACTGCAGGACCGTGAGAATAGCACCATAATCAATGCAGAATGTATCAGAGCATTAATTGTAAAACTGCAACTTTGGGGAGGAGGATTCTAGATGAAAATGTAACCCTTTACTACCGCCTCTCCATAATCACTGGTGATGATCCCATCAACCAGCTGTTCAAAAATGAGATTGCTGAGCAACTGGACTCTCTCAGTAATGAGTTCCAGCGCTACTTCCCAGACGTAAATGCAGATCAAATCACCATGGCTCTGACAAGAGATCCGTTCAAATGGTATTCCTGCCAAACTCCGGGAAAAGTTCTTGGAACTCACACATGATTCCTCGGCAAAAGTCGGTTTCGGATATCTAGCTCATAGCAAGTTTTGGGTAAGGATGTGGTTCCCATTCCCGGAACTGAGCAACAACGCCCTTCGTGTGTTGATCCTAGTCACCTACTTACTTATGCTGGCAATGAAACCAAAGGAACGGTGCAGGCTCCATGTTGAGAATTTTTGAGGTGCGCTCTCTGTCACTGGCCTACAAGTAGAGACCTTGTGGGTAAGAAACAGGGACATGTATCTCACCGACGCTGGTACATTAAATTTGGTGCAGTAAGCTGAAACTATTGCTGCTTCCACATTTGGATTGAGGTGAAACAAAGTTTGCAGGATGTTTAGAAACCCATTAAGTGTTTCAGGCTGTGATTACTGTGGTAACTACATGTATTGAAATAGAGCGATCATTTTTATTTGTTTCAGATGTTTTAAATGTTATACCTTAAGCAGCATAAACTATCGTTTTTAAACATCATAAGAATAATGATGCGCAAAATCACAATGGCAAACCTTTTTTGTCTCAATAAATTGCAAAAACAGTATAGGCTCGGCCGTGTGAAGTAATAAATCACGAGCGTGAGTTGAGGGAGGGGAAATTGCATTGATTGCTATGCAAAAGTGGGGAATGGTCTGTTGTGCCCTTAATCTGCTGTAACCTTGACCTATTGTGACCTTGACCTGTTGTGACTTTGACATTATCACTGGAACTTTGGCCTTGGTCACAATTAGTGACCTTATTAAATTTATCTCCTGGATTTTTACCTCCTAAATGCAAATAAATATGTGTGTGTGTGTGTGTGTGTGTGTGGCTATCTAGTATAATAATCTCCCCTTGCACCCCTAAGGCACAACACGCCTCTTAACTTACCTAACAATAACAAAAAAGCCAGTCACTACATTAGCGGGACACAGGATACTTTGGAGTACAACAAGTAAGTCTTTATAATAACAACTATAACATAACATATCTAAAGAAGAAAACAATCACTGGGTTATACTTTGCGGTAATAATTCCAGACAGGATAAAGGCATTATTATATCTAGAAAAATAAGCATGATATAACATAGATATATAATATAACGTGATTTTATATGATATAACCAGTAGTAATGATTACAGTAACAGATAATGACGATAGATGCATAAGATAACACATTTCAAACTAAAATAATAAGCCTCCAGCTGTGATAATTTAGGACGGGGAACAACAACAACATTACTCGCTGTGTTGGAACCAGTTGTTGTCGTCACACGCGGAGACACAACAAGCTTATCTCCTCCATCTTTCACACTTACAAGCTTAACTTTACTGAGAAACGTGATAGTGGTGGTAGTAGTAATGTTGGTAGTAGTGTTGATGGTGGTGGTAGTGGTGATGGTGGTAGTGGTGATAGTGGTGGTAGTGGTGGTAGTGGTAGGGGTGGTAGTATTGGTGGTGGTGGTAATGGTGGGGCCCGGACAAAAGCCCCCTAGGACAAAAGCCCAAGGACAAAAACCCCTAGGACAAAAGCCCCTCAGTAAAAGTGCAAAATAGGACAGAAGACCCCTGTTTTTATGTTAAAGAGAGGGTCATTACAAATATTAACAATATATAGATTTAAATATGAAATTATTACAATTTAAATATTTAGAATATTATAAGTTTCAATTTTGATATAGAACATTATTAGATAATTATAAAAGAAAAAAGACGACATATTTTACCTTCATGTTCATTCTGTATTTACTGAGGTGACCCTAGGGCCCAGTGAGGTCACTGAATGTCAGGGGAGTAAAAAACCCCAGTAGACAAAACATACGTCATTGCAGATTTAATAAACATTCCTTGTATACTTGTTTATAACTATAACAGAATTCCCGAAGGCTAGGTTAGGTTAGGTTAGGGTAGGCTACGTTAGGTTAGGTTAGAAAAGTGTTCATAAAGTGTAAAAAAATAATATAATTATTTAAAAAATTCTTATTATTTCTTCTGGGAGAGTTTTGTCCTAGGGGGCTTTTGTCCTAGGGGGCTTTTGTCCTAGGGGGCTTTTGTCCTACACTCGGTAATGGTAGTGGTGATAGTAGTGGCGATGATGTAGCATCGTAATTTCGGGTGTTCAACTTTGTAATTAACCAATACTTTATACTTGTGTGTGTGTGTGTGTGTGTGTGTGTGTGTGTGTGTGTGCGTGTGTGTGTGTGTGTGTGTGTGTGTGTTAAATACATTAAATAATTGATAATGTAATTTTCCGACGTTTTTCACGTATTTTTTCTACTCTCTCTCTTACCCAAGAGGCCAACACACCTGACGGACAAGCCAGCAGCAACACAACACCAGTCCCTCGGGCAGGTGCAGCCCCGTGACGCAAATGTACAGGTCTTGGCCAAGGCGCCTGACCATCCATCTGCACGCCAAGGGCTCCTCGGGGGTGCTCGCTGGCCCAAGACGAGAAGAAACCAGAGGAAGACGCTGGTTTATGTTGTAGGTGGGATGTAGAGGGCGGTGGAGAGTAGTGCTCTAGCTTACAGCAGCAGGGAGAGAGAAAGAAAGGACGCCCCATTCTGATACTCACAGGGTAATGACACCTCTCTTTGATACTCACAAGGTAATGACGCCCCTCTCTGCTCATAGAAGGTAATGACGCCCCTCCGACACACAGGCATCACCATCTGCTCCCTTCCCCGCTGGATGCAAACTACTCCCTTGTTCTTCCCTGAGCTGAGCATAGTTTGTATGCCAAAATAGCTCCGGGGTGCAGGTTTATACGCTCGAGTTTTCCCTTGTCGTAGGTTAGGGGAAAAAATTGCTTGGTGGGGTAATTTGTTTAAGGGCGCAGGAAGTATATACCGAACGTTTTTTGTTCCTAATTAACAGGTTTTTCGTCTAAGAATGAAAATTATAAGATATATGAGCTAAGTGGAGTAAATCGGTGAATAAAACTGTTTTTTTTTTGCCTGTGTGTGAAGGTTTTTCGGACGCTCATTTGCCATTCATTCATCTTGCCATTTCATCATTAATTTAACAGTATTCAGCCATAATATATCAGAGAATTAATTACTTTCCCTTTTTATATCCTTGTATTTCTGTCATTGTTAAATGTGTTAATTTAACAACATCTTGCTTCGTGTATCATATAATTCTCAGTTTCTGTTTCCTTCAAGGCTTATTGCATCCAGCACCTGTTTTGCTGTGTTTTAATCGACACCTCTACGTTCCCTCCATCATAGTCGTAACATCCCACAGCATAAATCCCTCGTGGACTGAGCTCCGTCATCACTTCCCTCCCAGATCATCAACGATCCTTCTCTCTCCTCAGCTTGATATATTCTCCTCTCCATCACAAGTGTTAGCCGTCCACTCATCCTCAAGTGAGATTATTCAACGTGATTTGTTATTCTTTACTTATCGACCCAATTTCTGCCTCTTCTACTCTTAACATGCTTCGCTTTAACTCATTCGTTCACTTAAAGTTATGAAATACTCTCTCTCTCTCTCTCTCTCTCTCTCTCTCTCTCTCTCTCTCTCTCTCTCTCTCTCTCTCTCTGTATATATATATATATATATATATATATATATATATATATATAAATCATGTGTCTGTCTGTCTGTCACCTCCACAAGCTATAGGGACCCTACTCATACTGGCACAAATAATCTGACATCAATTAGTGTTTTTTCCTAAGCTGTGATAAGCCAAGCTAACGTAACACCTGAGTATCATAAGAACATAAGAACATAAGAATGGAGGAAACTGCAGCGGGCCTATTGGCCCATACTGGGCAGTCCCGTTTACACTCAACCCCTATTGCTCATATGAGCATCCAACCTATGTTTGAAGCAATTCAGCGTATTCGAGTTAATGATGATATTTGGTAACTTGTTCCATTCATCCACTACTCTGTTTCCAAACCAGTATTTACCTATTTCACGCCTAAATCTAAATTTGTCTAATTTAAAACCATTGTTACGAGTTCGCTCCTGGTTGGATAGTTTGAGTACCTTTGTAATGTCCCCTTTGTTTAACCCTGCCTTCCACTTATACACCTCTATCAGGTCGCCCCTCGCTCTACGTCTCTCAAGGAAGTGCAAATTAAGATGCTTTAACCTGTCTCTATACTCAAGGTTCCTAATGCCCGGGATTAGTCTTGTCATTCTCCTCTGAATTCTTTCCAAGGATTCAATATCCATTCTGTAATACGGTGACCAGAACTGAACTGCGTAATCCAGGTGTGGTCTCACAAGAGCAAGACACAGTTTTAGGATGACCTCGCTAGTCTTGTAACTAACACTCCTTTGTATGAACCCAAGTACTTTATTAGCCTTGTTACGAGCAAAAACACATTGTTTACTTGGCTTAAGGTTCCTACTTATCATTACTCCTAAATCTCTCTCGCAGTCGGATTTCTCTATGGCATCGTTGTTCATCTGGTATCTGGTTTCCCTGTTTACATCTCCTATACTGAGTACTTTACATTTGTCGACGTTGAATTTCATCTGCCATTTTTCAGACCATTCGAAAAATTTGTTTAGATCTTCCTGTAGTTTTGCCGAGTCCTCGTCAGATTTGATAACACGTCCTATTTTAGTGTCTTCAGCAAATTTACTTATGTTGCTGTCAATGCCGATATCTATGTCGTTTATGTATATAATAAATAATAATGGTCCAAATACTGAGCCTTGGGGAACTCCACTTGTGACGTTGCTCCAATGGGACTTAGTGCCGTTAATGCTCACTCGTTGTTTCCTGTCCTGTAACCACGCCCTAATCCATTTAAGGGTGTCACCTTTGATGCCATGAGCTTCTACCTTTCTAATTAGTCTTTCGTGGGGACTCTGTCGAAGGCTTTGCTAAAGTCGAGATATACCACATCATAATTGTGCCCCTCGTCCACCGATTCGAAAACTGATGAAAAGAATGTTAATAGATTAGTTAGGCATGAACGTCCGCTTGTGAAGCCATGCTGGGAATCATTGATCAATAGGTGCTTCTCCAGGTGATTTCGAATAGAGTTTGAAATGATTGCTTCCAGTAATTTGCCTACTATTGATGTTAGACTGATTGGGCGGTAGTTAGAGGATAGTGATCTATCCCCCTTCTTGAAAATCGGTATTACATTCGCTATCCTCCAGGATTCTGGTACTACACCTGTTTTTAAGGACATGTTAAACAACTTTGCTAAGGGCATACTAAGCTCTTCCTTACATTCCTTTAATACTCTGGCAAATATCTCATCGGGACCAGGTGACTTATTAGGCTTTAGTTTGTCTATTTGCTTACTAACATCGTTACTAGTCACTACTATCTCACTTAATTTGTTTTCTTCACTATCTCTAAATAGAGTCGGTGCCTCGGGTATCATGATTCAGTCCATTGAGTAAGATATCTTTGACCCCCTAAGTATGATAACTTAACCCCTTAAATACAATAACTTGACCTCTTTAGGAGTATACCATAATTCCTTAAGTACGATAACCCAAGCTTGAATGTAAATGGAAGTGTTTATTGAATTCCATGTAACAAATGTAATGGTAATTATGTAGGACAGACAGGAAAAACATTGCAGCTCAGAATCAAATAACATAAGTACAATATCAGAACAGCGTCTGAAAGCAGTGCCCTGTTCGTTCATGTTAGGAATAATAATTAATCATCCCATTGCTTGGGAAAAAAGCTTATAAGTATTCAAATCATCTTGTGTTACAGAAAGACTTCTGGTTGAAGCTAGTTTGATTAAGGAATTAAAATCGATAAGGCTTAGTGATGGTCAGTTCAAAACTGATATTATGTTACATAAATTTATTTGTCAGTGGCCCAAGGTTAAACATGCTTTGAAAACCTTGGAGCTAGATGTAGGATAGTTATAAAGTGGGTCCCGTATTTTTGACCTGACCTGACCTGACTAGTCACGTCGCTCCCATTCTCTTAAGCTCCTATACGTGTGTGTTGGTGTGGGAATTAGTGGATGACATCATTATGACCTGATCTCATGTTTAATAAGGTCCCCCTGTATATTAAGCCTCTCTCTGTCCATGTAATCCAGTTGCCTCTGAAGATGTCTTGAATAAAGACGAAAGCTAAGGTGCTCCGATGTTTCCATTTTCCCCGTGTGACTTTATCAATATATATAAATAATTATATATATATAAATAAATAAATAAATATACATATATATATATAAATATATATATATATATATATATATATATATATATATATATATATATATATATATATTATATATATATATATATATATATATATATATATATATATATATATATATATATATATATATAAATAAATAAACTTTATTTGTTAGTGACTCACAGGTAAGGTACTTGGACAGAGCCTTTTGTGGTAAAAATAAAAATAGGATGAGGGTGTGTTTGCCAGGGGCTGGGGTGGGGGATATAGTTGACAGGATGGACAATATCTTGTCTGGTAATGGGAACAAACCCATTATTGGCCGGTGTAGGAGTGAAGAGCTTCTTGATAAGTTCAAGACAGCTATAGATCGCATTGGGACTAAGGGAGGGATCCCTATCATATGTGGTGTCCTGCCTAGAAGGAGAGTTCGCAATGAATGGTTGTCAAGGGCAGTTGGTGTCAACGGCCGTCTTGACGGATATTGCAAGTCAATATCAGTCCCAACTTCTACGGCAGAAGGGACCTTTATGCTAGGGATGGGGTACACCTGTCTTTAAACTGCTAGGGGAACATATGGGCACGGGGGTGGAGGAGACTGCAGTGGGAGAGGGTAAACAAAGTGAAAGATTACAGGGAAATAGTGTTAGGAATGATGACAAAACTAAATTAGACAGCGAGTTTAAACCTAAACGCGGTAAAGGGAGGACTCAGAACACGACTAACTTTAATGTCTACTATGCGAACAGTAGAAGTATGAGAAACAAAATGGATGATATTATGGCCTTGGTATGTACCGAAAAAATCGATATAATAGCATTCATTGAAACATGGATCAACCTAGACTCATGTGAGTTACCGGTCGAATACTAAATTGCGGGTTACAATTTGTTCCATACCGATAGGCAGACCAGGAAAGGAGGCGGAGTAGCAATCGATGTCAGGGATAATCTGAAGTGTGAAATAAAAACTGAGCGGAATACAGAAACAATTTGGATAGAATTAATCGACGGTAGGGAAAAATTAATCACAGGAGTAATATATAGACCTCCAAATCTTGATAGAGTCAATGAGAAACTTATCTGGGATGAAATGCGCAGGGCTTCCATACACAACAAAGTCTGTATAATAGGCGACTTTATCCTTGGTCAAATAGATTGGACTGACCTTAAGGGTAACTCAGAATCAGAGGATTTTCTCGAACCGATCCAGGACTGTTTCCTAAATCAACACATAACCGGACCCACCCGGGGTAATAATATACTCGATTTAGTTCTGTCGAACAGAGAAAACCTCATTAGCAAAGTCGAGGTAGGAAACGAACTTGCAAACAGCGATCACAAAGAAATTAGATTCCAGTTAGATTTTCAGGGCAGACGTAAGGAAAATTCCACTAAAGTACCAGATTTCAGAAGGGCAAACTTTGATAGTTTAAAGAGGGAACCGAGAGAGGGGGTGTCGCGCTTGGGCGTGTACCTGACAGATGACACGGACCTGATAACGAGATCTGAGATTGCCGAGTTCCACTACAATTTAAATAATGAGTTACTTAATGCACAAAGGCAGAACATACCATACAAAAAACTCAGATCAGACAACAATGACCCTAAATGGATAAATAATTATTTAACGAACATCATTGGCCAAAGGAAGGCTATAGGTAGAAGGATAAATCGTGGAGAAATTTACCTCCGGGATTATTATAAGGTATTGGCGAGTAGAGTTAAAACCGAGATTAGGAAAGCCATGAGGAATAATGATGTAAGGATAGCAAGGGAGGCAAAGACAAACCCCAAAGGATTCTACCAAATGTATCAAACTAAAACACGAGAAAAGATAGGATCAATACGGCCAGATACCGGCGAGCTCACTGATAACGTAAGAGAAATGAGCAATAATTTGAATAAATATTTTTTTGACAGTTTTCACCACCGAAAATTTAAACATGATACCCGAGGCACCGACTCTATTCAGAGATAGTGAAGAAAACAAATTAAGCGAGATAGTAGTGACTAGTAACGATGTTAGTAAGCAAATAGACAAACTAAAGCCTAATAAGTCACCTGGTCCTGATGAGATATTTGCCAGAGTATTAAAGGAGTGTAAGGAAGAGCTTAGTATGCCCTTAGCAAAGTTGTTTAACATGTCCTTAAAACAGGTGTAGTACCAGAATCCTGGAGGATGGCGAATATAATACCGATTTTCAAAAATGGGGATAAATCACTATCCTGTAACTACTGCCCAATCAGTCTAACATCAATAGTTGGCAAATTAATGGAAGCAATCATTTCAAACTATTCGAAATCACCTGGAGAAGCACAGATTGATCAATGATTCCCAGCATGGCTTCACAAGCACACGTTCATGTCTAACTAATCTATTAACATTCTTTTCATCAGTTTTCGAATAGGTGGACGAGGGGCACAATTATGATGTGGTATATCTCGACTTTAGCAAAGCCTTCGACAGAGTCCCCCACGAAAGACTAATTAGGAAGGTAGAAGCACATTGCATCAAAGGTAATATCCTTAAATGGATTAGGGCATGGTTACAGGACAGGAAACAGCGAGTGAGCATTAACGGCACTAAGTCCCATTGGAGCAACGTCACTAGTGGAGTTCCCCAAGGCTCAGTACTTGGACCATTATTATTTATTATATACGTAAACGACATAGATATCGGCATAGACAGCAACATAAGTAAATTTGCTGATGACACTAAAATAGGACGTGTTATTAAATCTGACGAGGACTCCGCAAAACTACAGGAAGATCTAAACAAATTTTTCGAATGTCTGAAAAATGGCAGATGAAATTCAACGTGGACAAATGTAAAGTACTCAGTATAGGAGATGTAAATAGGGAAACCAGATACCCGATGAACAACGATGCCAAAGAGAAATCCGACTGCGAGAGAGATTTAGGAGTAATGATAAGTAGGAACCTTAAGCCAAGTAAAAAATGTGTTTTTGCTCGTAACAAGGCTAATAAAGTACTTGGGTTCATACAAAGGAGTTTTAGTTACAAGACTAGCAAGGTCATCCTAAAACTGTATCTTGCGCTTGTGAGACCACACCTGGATTACTTAGTTCAGTTCTGGTCACCGTATTACAGAATGGATATAGAATCCTTGGAAAGAATTCAGAGGAGAATGACAAGACTAATCCCGGGCATTAGGAACCTTGAGAATAGAGACAGGTTAAAGCATCTTAATTTGCACTCCCTCGAGAGATGTAGAGCGAGGAGCGACCTGATAGAGGTGTATAAATGAAAGTCAGGGCTAAGCAAAAGGGACATTACAAAGGTACTCAAACTATCCAACCAGGAGCAAACTCGTAACAGTGGTTTTAAATTAGACAAATAGACAAATTTAGATTTAGGCGCGAAATAGGTAAACACTGGTTTGGAAACAGAGTAGTGGATGAATGGATTAAATTACCAAATATCATCATTGATCGAATACGCTGAATAGCTTCAAACATAGGTTGGATGCTTATATGAGCAATGGGGGTTGGGTGTAAACGGGACTGCCCAGTATAGGCCAATAGGCCCGCTGCAGTTTCCTCCATTCTTATGTTCTTATATATACAGTATATATATATATATATATATATATATATATATATATATATATATATATATATATATATATATATATATATATATATATATATATATATATATATATATATATATATATATATTATATATATATATATATATATATATATATATATATATATATATATATATATATATATATATATATATAACATCGTCTTCACAGTATTAGTCAAGAGAATGAAAACTTTGGGAAAATTGATAAAGTTTTAACATTTCCCGTCACCGTTCTTGTCTCCATTAATTTCTGTAAAGGATGTTGCCGGGGATGTATCGACTGGCCTGAGTAGTTCTGGGGAAGGGGGTCATGAAGGAGTTGTTTGAGGTCCCAAGAGGAACAAAGGGAATGCCTGGAGAACAAAGCAGGTGTCTATGATCACAAGGGGAACAAAGGGGTTGGCTGCGAACATCACCTATCATACTTCCCTCCCTTCCTGCATACCCATCGTTTAACCTTTCCTCCCTCTCCCACTACCCATCAACCGCCATACTCCACCCTCTCCTATCCATTGTCTTAACTACCACCATACCTGTTTGCCTTGCCCACTTGGCCAATCGAAGGGTGCACAATATATCTCTCCCTTCTTCTCACGCTCCCTTCCTTCCTCCCTTCTTCTCACGTTCCCTCCCTTCCTCTCATGTTCTCTTCTTCTCTTTCCTCCCTCTCACTTTCTCTCACTCCCCTTTCCTCTCTCTCTCCTTCCCTCACCCCCTCTCTCCCTTCACCAACAAGTTTTATTGACTCGTAAACTCACCTGAAAATTAATAGCTTCTTTCATCAAGTGACTTTCAATACCAGGAATATACCAGTCAATCCCGCCGACCTGATCTGTTCTGACCTGACCTAACCTGACATGACGCCTGACTTGGCTCCCGATTCTTAGAGAACATAAGAAAATAAGGAGTCTGCAATAGGCCGGTTGGCCTGTGCACGGCAGCTCCTGTCGAGCGTTACTACCACTCTCTATCATCCATGAATCTATCTAGCTTCCTTTTGAAACTTTCCAGAGTTCACACTTACTACAAAGTTGCTAAGCTTGTTCCACTCGTTCCACACCCTATTTGTGAACCAGTTTCTTCCTATCTCCCTCCTAAACCTAAACTTATCCAACTTGAATCCGTTGCTCCGAGTCCTATCCTGCTCGGATATTATAAGAACTTTATCTATATCCCTTTATTGATTCCTTTCACCCACTTAAATACTTCTATCATATCTCCCCGCACTCTTCGTCTTTCTAGGGAATGCAAGTTAAGTTTCTTTAACCTATCCTGATATGGAAGGTTTCTAAGTCCCGGAATCATTTTTGTCATTCTTCGCTGCACCGACTCTAGTGAATTTATATCCATTCTATAATAGGGGCACCAGAACTGAACTGCATAATCGAGGTGCGGCCTGACTAGCGCAAGATATAGTTGCAATAAAACCTCTGCACTCTTGTTACTTACACTTCTAGATATAAAACCCAATACTCTGTTTGCCTTATTTCGAACATTAAAGCATTGTTTTCTAGGCCGTAGGTCCGGGCTTACAAGTACCCCTAGGTCTCTTTCACAAGTCGACTTCTCTAGGTTGATGTTGTTAAGGCTGTATACATTATAAGTATTTGTTCTTCCAATATTAAGTACGCTGCACTTGCTGGTGTTGAATTTCATTTGCCATTTTTCAGACCACCCCTGCAGTTTATTTAGATCCTCCTGTAATGTATTTGCATCCTGCCCTGAATTAATTTGCCGCCCTATTTTGGTGTCATCCGCAAACTTTAGCATGTCACTGCTGATCCCAGTATCTAGATCGTTTATGTAGATTATGAACAAAGGTGGGCCTAGTACTGACCCCTGGGAACACTGGTTACACGGCCCCACTCAGATTTAACACCATCTACGCTGACCCTCTGCGTTCTATCGGTGAACCATGATTTTATCCAATTTAAAACTTTCCCCTCGATACCGTGAGCCTTAATTTTTCTCAGCAGCCTCTGATGCGGTACTCTGTCAAATGCTTTGCTAAAGTCTAAGTAAATAACATCGTAATTTTCGTCATTATCTACTACCTCGAAGACTTTCCTAAAAAACGTCAGCAGATTTGTTGGACAAGATTTTCCCTTTGTAAACCCATGTTGTTGAGAGTCGTAGATTAATTTGCTTTCTCTAGATGCGATCGGATGCTATCTGCTGGTGATTCAAGAAATTTCCCCACTACTGACGTCAAACTGATCGGCCGGTAATTTGACGCTGATGCTCTGTCTCCCTTTTTGAATATGGGTACTACATTTGCCTGTTTCCACAAGTCTGGCACAACTCCAGTGTCTAATGATTTTGTAAATAAATTTACGAGGGGTCCGCTAATCTGTTCCCTACACTCTTTCAAGACAAGAGGGAAAATTTCATCTGGCCCTGGGGATTTTGTTTTCTTCAGTTTATTTATCTTCTCAAGAACATCCTCTTTTCTCATAGTGATATTCTTTAATTTCTCTTCTTCCTTTCCCTTAAATATCAGTTCCACCTCTGGAATTTCATGGCAAATTTCTTTTGTGAAAACTGATAAGAAGTAGCTGTTCAATGCTTTGCTTATTTCTTCACTGCCATTTATCACTTCTCCCCTCCCTGACTTTAAAGGCCCAACTTTGTCCTTGACCTTTGTCCTATATACCTGGAAAAATCCCTTGGTATTCGCCTTGGATTCTCTTGCTATTTTGATTTCATAGTCTCTCTTTGCTTTCCTTATATTTTTCTTAACATTCCTAGATAGTTCATTTTACCTATTTCTGAGCTGCTCCTCCCCTCCCTTTAATTTCTTATATATTCCTTTCTTTATTCCTATGTCATGTTTAAGTTTTCTGGTCATCCACCTTGGCTCATTCATATTTGACCTAATTTTTCTGTATGGTATATTTTGTTCTTGTGCTTTATGTAGTATACTAGTGAATATATTATAGTCATGATCAATTGTTGTGTCATCTATGACCTCACCCCTTCCTACTGGGGACTGACGTAACTGTTCCCAGGTGACCTCACCTAGGTACCTTCTTAACCCCTGATAATCCGCCAACCGAAAGTTTGGGACTCTGACCATATTGTCATTGTTTTTCGTTTCCCAATTTAGGGTAAACCTGATTTCTCTGTGATCACTGTTACCTAGTTCTTCCCCTACTGTGATATCTCTGATAATATTTTCTTTATTTGTTAATACTAGTCTAATATCTTGTCGCCTCTTGTAGGTTCTGTAATTAGTTGTTTCCAAAAATTGTCCTGTACTGCATCTAGGACGTCTTCAGATTCACAGTCTCCTACAATGTTGTCCCAGTCAATATTTCTGAAGTTGAAATCCCCCATAATGCATAGGTTGTTATATTTTGCTGCCCTACTCATTTCCTGCCATATGGGCTGAGCTGCTTCTTTGCCAAGACTTGGGGGCCTGTAAATCACTCCCATAATTAGTTTTTCTCTTCCTTCCGTGATTTCTACCCACATAGACTCGGTTCCTATTTCACCCTTTAATGAATTATTAATACAACATTTTAATGTATCCTTGACGAAGAGTGTTACCCCTCCCCCCTTCCTACCTTCCCTGTCTTTGTGAAAAAGGTTGTACCCTTCTATGTGGTACTCTGATAAAAAATTTTTGCTCGCCAGATTCATCCAAGTTTCGGTGAGTGCTATGACGTCTACATTCTCGGTACATACAACCGCTCTCAGCAAGTCTATTTTATTTCTAACGCTCCTACTGTTTGTATAGTATACATTTAACCCTACCCTTCCCTGGTCCTGTTTTACCCCTTGTCCTGAGCAACTAATTTTACTTCCCAGAACCTGCTTGTTTTTTGACTCCCACTTTCCCCGACCTCTCTCTACTGGCGAAACCCCCCCTTCGGAGTGACAAATTCACGCTCCAGGGATGCAGACAACGTCTTTACCCCCTCACGAGACAAGTGTACTCCGTCGCGACTGTACAGGTAGTCGTTGCCATAGAATCGTTGCCAGTTATCAATGAATGCCCAACCATTGTGTGCACAATGTTTTTCCAGGTTAAATTTTTCCCGGTAACTGTAGTTGTAAGGACGTGTGTTTCTGGGTCACCTCTGAAGCTATGACACAAAATGGCGTCCAAATTCAGCAGCGACTCTACCGCAACTATACATGGAGTCATGGACGTAAATACTTAAAAGACCTAACATAACCTAACTGCCGTACTCCTCTCTCCCTCCTTCCCCCTACTCTTCCTCCACTTGCCCCTCCCTGCACTCCTCTCATTCCCCCCATCTTCTCTCTTTCCCTACCTCCCTACCCCTCCTTCTATTATCTCTTCCTATACGATCCATTGTTTACCATGATGAGTTGTATCAAATGAAACGTAGAGCAAGATTACAAGATGTTGTAACCGCTAGACTAAGGTTAGGGTACAAGTACCTCTGGCAGTATGCCCCTCAGGCAGATGTGAGGAAGACTAAATGGAAAGTGTGTGGCCAGACATATGGCCACACACTCCAACACTACGTCCTCGACTGTGTGAAGACAGAACCTTTTAGGGACAGGTCCAAACACAGTGAGTGAAATGGCAAAACACTTTATCTCTAATGGTAAGATAGCTGACATATTAAGATTGTATCCACTTTTTTGCACTTAGTAGCTTTATCAGTTCCCCTGTATAGAACGAAACACACAATGTGCTTGAATACCTCTCACGCAAATGTGAATAACAAAGTGTGCGGCTAAAATTCCAATCTCCTTCACCCAATGATCCGTTAGTACTTACATGCCAGATACTACCAAGTGTTCAGGGAATTTTGTCCGCAACTGTACAATAATTCCTATATGTTGACAGTACTAAAGGAAATGTGGTTATAAATGTATACAAATAATAATAATATAGTAATTTACATCTCTTTACAGCATCAGTTAGTAGCATACACGTCTCGTTCATTGAATATTATACACAAAGGATGAATGTCGATCTTCAATAGGTATATTTCTCAGTAGTGAACTCCTTCGCGTTTCCTAGTTTGTGTATTACTCCTTGATATTCCCCTCAATATTCCTCCCCCATATTTATGTCCGCTGAATATTCCTCTTCGGTTCTGAAAGTCCTCCAGGTGTTGTGATGGCTTCAGTAGTCTGTTGTGGTAATCTTAACGTGAAGAAAATGTGTGTTGTGAAAGTCTTCTAAAATGCATTTAGAAAATTAATACATAATGGAAAAATACGAAAAAACTTCCACATCTTTATTTTTTTACGTTATTAACATGATACTTTATATCTTCTTTACATCTTACCTATACGGTGACAATTGCAATATATATTTGTTTACCCTTATTTATTATTTTATCCCTTGTTTAGGTCTATTTTATTGTTTGTTTACATTTTCCTTCAAGCGAAGATTTCACGGAATGTTGTTTTAATCTGTTCGACCACATCCCAGGTACACACAACACACACCTGTGTTCGGCCTCCCACATGTTCCGACACTTCCAACACGGTGCTTTCTATCGTGTCTCAGTTGTCTGTATGCATAACACGATAGCAAGCTCGAAAATCAGAACGAAAAAAAAGCTATTGCGCAGTTAATACAGACTTTCACTGCCCACTAAATCCCGACTTTCATTGCGTAGTAAATACAGATTTTTCCGCCTCGTAAATACATATTTTCATTGCGCAGTAAATTCAGACTTTCACTGCTCAGTGATACAGACTTTCAGTGAGATTGTGAAAGTTCCCAAACAATAGAGAAAGTCGTAGTGCAGGTTGGGTTGAGACACCAGTGGGTTGTTATATGCTTACGACAAAATTGAATCATAGAGTTTATATTGCTGATACAACTAGGACTGATGTCTTGTTGTAAGCTCGAAACACTAAAAGGGGACGTACCCTAAAGAATTTGGGCTTACAACAACTGGCTTTCAGTGGTATAAACTCACAACACAAAGGGTTTGGCATAATGATAGACGCGAATCATTAGTGATGTGTTGTAAGCTCACGACACCGTAAAACTTAATGTGTGGTAAGGCTTTAACATCACAAAGGTTAAGAAAGAGGCATAACAACAAGCTCTCCAAGCGTGTGTAGTAAATTAGCTCACAACATCATAAAGCTTCAAGATTAGGAAGAAGATAGCCTATACTGGCGTTTGTTTCAGCTCCCAGCGAGTAACAAAAAGCTTCCAACATCATGGAATAAGACATGAGCTCTACAGGCGCGGGTAGTAAAAAGTTCCCAACAACATAAGAGAAAAGACCAACACAATAAAGGTGATCCATCGCCAACCATCACTCTGCCTGTCACCATACCACTAATTTTTTAAGGCCTGGGTCCTGGGTCCCTCTCCCAAACACACCATCAATTTTGCCTTTTATGAATGGGGGGGGGGGGGGGGTGTCGGCACCAAATTTGATAGAATATTGCTTGTCGGTGGAGCCTGAAATATGGGCCTGGCTGAGGGGAAGGACTCGAGATTCTGGGCGAGAAATTGGGGTCTTATTTTTCAACCTCCCCTCTCTTCCTCTCCCCTCCCTTGAGTTACATAACACGAGGAATAATAAAAGTTACGTAAAAAAATTGAAAACAAAAATATAGCTTGATGCAATACATTCTGGTGGACTGTTTTCGTAATATTTCAATGGGAGTATTATTTTTTTTTCAGGATGGGATTTGTTCTAAAGAGTGAAGTTTGTGAGAGAGAGAGAGAGAGAGAGAGAGAGAGAGAGGTGGAGGAGTGTTAGGGGTGGGAGGCGAGAGACAGGGATGATAGTAGGTGCCGACGAGGGATGAGCTGAAAGGAATAGTACAGCGGATAGCTCAGGGCGGGATGAGAGATATATGATGGAACAGAAACGAGGTAGAGAGATAAGGAGGATAACCAGTACACCTTAATAATATCTTAACAAATGTAGCTTGTGTGAGATATTTACACATACGGTATACACCTATTATCCATATTGGTATTAAACGATTGGCTTCACTATTACAACCGAACCACTTTTGTTTTTGTTTGGATGGCTCAGTGACATCCCATTTACACCACATGCGGAAGGAGAGCCGGGTTCGATCCCAGCTCGGATATATATTAGGTCTAGTGAGGGGAGTCGAAGCCATAGTTTCCTGATCGTGAAGAGATAATCTTACCACTGAGCCACTGTAATATGATATAGGATAGACGTGAAGGAGAGATTGCAAGAGGGAGATGAGATGAGATGAGGAGGAGGAGGAAGGCGTGGGGGAGAAGACTGTATCAACGGAGGCGCACGTCTGGTGGAGTATACAGGAGGTGAAATGTTTGTGATCTAGTAACGTATGTATGTATGTGTGATTCAGCAATGTATGTATGTATGTATGTATGTATGTATGTATGTATGTGATTCAGCAATGTATGTATGTATGTATGTATGTGTGATTCAGCAATGTATGTATGTATGTATGTATGTATGTATGTATGTATGTCACACCCTACACGAAATACCAGCAGTTATACGGTAATGTTTACTATATATAAGGTCATTATAGCCACACATGTCCAGTAAATGATGTGTTTCCTTTATTTCTGTACATTTAATAGCTACAAAAATAAATATGTTTGCTTCGACCTATTTATCTAAACATAAACCGTAAGAGAAAATAAATAACGATAAGTTTATGTATCCCGTCAACATTCTGAAATAAAAATGAAAAAAAAAATCACCATTTCGTTTATCACCATTATAATTAGCTGATAATTTTTATCTGTTTAATTTGTAAATATGATAATGAAAGTTTGGGACCTCAGTCAACAGTCAGCAGGCCACCAGTCTGCCGTTAACTGCAGTCATGACCCACTAAACCCGTCCAGTATTTGGAGGTCATTATAACTCTAAGCGTCCTGCTCGTTCTATGTAAATTTTCTGCGTGCCGATTGGGTGAGCGAGCGGCGGCCAGCCAGGCAGTGTGGGGCAATGACCTGACCTAACCTGTCTGATTTCACTGTTATTGTTATGATGTCAGTGATGAGTTGCAAGTGTTATGGGGGATAATGATATTTTCCTCGTGTTATTATCATGATTACGGCACAGTTGTTCTCATATTATAATTCATTTTTCACTGTTTCGCTGTTGTATTTCTGTTAGCATTATGTGTTTCGAATTATCTTCATCTCATACTAACGTGTTCGTATGTGCCTACTGTCATGTTATTTGTAAGGTTTTATATTATACTGAAAGGATTATTGCACTCAAACTCTTCCCCTGAGTTTTAATCATCGAGTGTTATTTCGGTTAAACAATTTAATCGTCTGTTGGGAGTGAATTGTCTTACACATCCCGGCGTCTTCATCAAGTTCACCTTTAAGTTCAGGTAAGTAAGTGAAGTTGTTTCGCTCGCTCCGTGTTTCTTCCCAAGCATTAAGTGAATATATACAAAGCTGAGCGCCAAAACAGTTTACATTTTAAACATTTTCAGTAATCCCCTCGTCCACCCTACTACATGACCTGTTGTGTGAATACATGGGTTGTTTCTGGGAAGCTTCCAAAATGAGGGCACGACTAACAGACGGACGGACGGGGAGACACATTGACAGCCTAGAACCAATAGCGTCCCACGATAATTCTCACAAGTTCGAGTAAATGGATGTGTGATAGGCAAGTTAGTGAGGTTGCTGTGTTGTGGCCAGACTGCCACATTTTAAACTGTGTCACGACGCAGTGGATAGTCTAACTCAGGGCAGAGTCAGTCTACGATCAGGGAGTGAAACAGTCCGCTCCTGACATGAAACGTCAACGATATAACCCAGTAATGCATGTTGGCAGGTAAATCGAGCCGGATACGACTGACTAATCTTACTAGACGATAGAGATGCAGTCTGATAGAATAATCCAGCGTCACACACCGGTTGGCGAGAATATATAGATGGTTTAGATCAGATCAAAGATAAGTGAGGATGTATGCCCGTTAGCAGACAATAAACTGATGAGTGAAAAATAAATCCATGTGCTTTAATAGTCCCTTTCATAAACTGTAATACTCACACACATCTACAGTACACTGAGATTTAAATCCCTCTCCACACTAGACAGGGGCACACCTGACCGTAGAACACTAGGAATATGTTGTTTTCATGTGATGTCGATACTGAAACAATCTATTTAGCAAGAAAAATACAGATACAGAGTGAATAATAATAACAATATTGATACATTTGCTTCTGAGGCTATAAAAATGAGGAGACAAAGGGCGGCTCACAAGGGTATATAATGGTGGGAAAATATGTACCTTTGAGGGTATATGGTAGGGGCATATGTCACGGGAGTATGTGGGAGGGGCATATGTCATGGGGGTATGTGGGAGGGGCATATGAAATGGGAGTATGTGGGAGGGGCATATGTCATGGGAGTATGTGGGAGGGGCATATGTCATGGGGGTATGTGGGAGGGGCATATGAAATAGGGGTATGTGGGAGGGGCATATGTCATGGGAGTATGTGGGAGAGGTATATGTAACGGGGATGTGTGGGAAGGAATTACACAACTGAGGGGTCTCCAGAAGTAGGTATCAATGTGGGCAGCCGACAGGAAGCCGGACACAGTCACTGTACACGAGGTAAAATATGAGCCAAAAAAAAAGTACTTACATCTTGCTGACGGTGGCAGGGTCGAGGCCGTTGAGGGCGACGAGGTCAGGAGGTGCCATCAGCCCTGCGTCCCGACACACCAGAGTCACGTTGTTGGTGTTGTGGGCGGCCGGGACTTCCGTCTTGGCCGCCCAGACACTTCGTCGGGACAATGCGGAGGACCTCCTGGGCGGCACTGCCTCGCAGGTGCAGGCGGTGGGACAGGCGGACACAGCGGGAGCCAGCAATAACAACAGGAGGCACAGCGGCAGCAGCAGGGGGGCCAAAGACCCCCTGCCACCCCCCGCAGGCCCTCCGGCGTCACCAGAGTCCCTCATCGTATGCCCGGGAGCAGCTGGTGAATGGACAGGGACCTGGGAGAGTGTCGCCCGGCGTGGGCGTGATGAGGAAGCTTGGTGTTGGCGGCCCTGGGGAGGTGCCTGGAGGGGGTCCAGTGGGCGTCATGTGGGCGTGTGAGAGTGGTCAGGGAGTACAGGTGGGCGTGGTAGCTCGCATGGCTCCACCCCCGCCGTGGATTCTTCTGCAAGGGAAAAATCAGAGGTAAGACATCGGGTAATGGCAGTGTCTTTAGGAAGAGTCTAGAGCGGCAAGTCACCCCTCCCCCCCAATACCACCTCCAGCGAGTGTAAACAAAGGCGGAGATCAGCCACCTCATTCTCCCCAGACAACACCTCCTCCCTTCCCCACCACCGTCCCACACAACATATCATCAACCTTAACCTGATGGCAATATTGAGATGATAAACTAGAACAAAAGCCTTGACCGAGCGGCTGCACACAACACCTCCCAATACTGTATATCCTATTTCCCTAGTGTGTCTCGCTGGCTCAACTTCATGATGCTCATCTGAAAATTAACAACAAACAGACTTGAACATGTTCCAGTTATTGACTGTCAGTACAAGGGATTACACAGGCAAACGAAATAACCAGTAACTTATTGGATAATAACACCTGTTTGAATGGCTAATGCCATGCTCTTTGAAGGGATAATAACACTCTTTTTGAATGTGTAATAACACTCTTTGAATGGGCAATAACACGGTATTTTAATGGCTAATGACACTCTTTGAATGGCTAATAAAACACTCTTTGAAAGACTAATAACGCGATCTTTGTATGAATGATAACACGCTGAATATATGATAACACTCGCTCTGTTCCTGAGCCGATTATAAATGGAACACTTAGAGCTGTTACACTTAAAGTAATCTAGAAGGTGACTCACTCCTTTAACACACACACACACACACACACACACACACACATTATAAAGGCATTAGTGTAGCAACGAACGGACAGAGGCGCTCCTTCACACCACAACAGAGTAAAAAGAGCTGTTCCTCAACATTGTGTCTCAAGCTAATCTCTTGGAGTGGCAAAAAATACGACTTGCTAAGAGTGTGTTAGCGGCTGGCCGGATGCATCTTCAGTTCCTCTGTGATGTGGAGAGGTTCAAGTGATGTGGGGGAGGGGAGGGGAAGGGAGGTTGTACCATGTGGTATTATGATGGGGTGTATTATCAACAACCATCTGATGTATTCCTCGTGTTGGGAAGCATCTACACGTTTTCTACGTTATAATAGTATATTATTAGCAGAATCGCCGCATCCACTAGGCCACGGTAGGACGCCACCCTCCGTGTGGCTCCACATTGTCTCACTGTTCGGTCCTCAAAACTTCTTCTTCCATCAATAGTTCATTAACGGTGTATGTAAGTTCCACCATGTTTTTCACTACTACAACGGTACAGCAAAGTATATTTTTTTAGCATTAAACTATTATTATTTTATTGTCTAATCATAACTACATATAACACCACCCATCATCACTAAATATAACATCATCCATCATCACTACATATAACACCAACCATCATCACTACATATACCACCATTCATCATCACTACATATAACACCATCCATCATCACTACATATAACAACATACATCATCACTACATAAAACACCATCCATCATCACTAAAATATAACACCATCCATCATCACTACATATAGCACCACCATCACAACCATCACTACTACCACCATCATCACTACCACCACTACTACCACCATCATCATTACCACCACCATCATTACCACTACTATCAACCAGTCTCCACCACCACCACCACTATCACCACAAACATGCCGCTATCACCATCACCACCACTACCACTGTCACTACCACCGTCACCACCACCACCACTACATATAACACCATCCATCATTACTACATATAACACCATTCATCATCACTACATATAACACCATCCATCATCACCACATATAACACCATCCATCATCACTAACTATAACACCATCCATCATCACTACATATAACACCATCCATCATCACTACATATAGCAACATCCATCATCATTACATATAACACCATCCATCATCACCACATATAACACCATCCATCATCACTACATATAGCAACATCCATCATCATTACATATAACACCATCCATCATCACCACATATAACACCATCCATCATCACTAACTATAACGCATCCATCATCACTACATATAGCAACATCCATCATCATTACATACCATCCATCATCTACATATAACACCATCATCATCACAGATCGGCAAAAATTTTCGAGATTCGTGCAGACACAGAGACAAATAAACAAACAGACAGATAGACTTCTTTGATATATACATATATATATATATATATATATATATATATATATATATATATATATATATATATATATATATATATATATATAAGAAAGAGAGAGAGAGAGAGAGAGAGAGAGAGAGGGAAAATTGTATACAAGAATTCTTCTCTCAAATAATACTGGGTAGGGACATCGATGTCAACATACTCCATCGTATAATTGTGTGCATGTGTGTGTGTGTGTGTGTGTTTGTTTATATTTACAGTAATCCCTTTCTATACACCATCAGTGAATTATCATATAATATTTCTATAACTTCCCATCACCCACCAATATGTATCTGTAAACACTAACATAATACCATATATAACTTCTTAGACTATGGGATGGGATTATTAACAGGTGGTGAGCTGTAAGGTATCTGGGGATGTGTGGCAGGGATGGGAAGAAAAGGAGTAAGGTATCTGGGGATGTGCAGGGATGGAAAGAAGTACAGGAGTAGGTATCTGGGGATTTGCAGGATGGGAAGAGTAGGAGTAAGGTATCTGGGGATGTGTGGCAGGGATGGGAAGAGTACAGGAGTAGGTATCTGGGGATGTGGCAGGGATGGAAGAGAGTACAGGAGTAAGGTATCTGGGGATGTGTGGCAGGGATGGGAAGAGGAAGTACAGGAGTAAGGTATCTGGGGATGTGTGGCAGGGATGGGAAGAGAGTACAGAGTAAGGTATCTGGGGATGTGTGGCAAGGATGGGAAGAGAGTACAGGAGTAAGGTATCTGGGGATGTGTGGCAGGGATGGGAAGAGAGTACAGGAGTAAGGTATCTGGGGATGTGTAGGGATGGGAAGAGAAATACAGGAGTAGGTATCTGGGGATGTGTGGCAGGGATGGGAAGAGGTACAGGAGTAAGGTATCTGGGGATGTGTGGCAGGGATGGGAAGAGAGTGGGAGTAAGGTATCTGGGGATGTGTGGCAGGGATGGGAAGAGAGAGTACAGGAGTAAGGTATCTGGGGATGTGTGGCAGGGATGGGAGAGAGAGTACAGAGTGGGTATCTGGGGATGTGTGGCAGGGATGGGAAGAGTACAGGAGTAAGGTATCTGGGGATGTGTGGCAGGGATGGGAAGAGAGTACAGGAGTAAGGTATCTGGGGATGTGTGGCAGGGGATGGGAAGAGTACAGGAGTAGGTATCTGGGGATGTGGCAGGGATGGGAAATACAGGAAGTAAGGTATCTGGGGATGTGTGGCAGGGATGGGAAGAGAGTACAGGGTAAGGTATCTGGGGATGTGTGGCAGGGATGGGAAGAGAAGTACAGGAGTAAGGTATCTGGGGATGTGTGGCAGGGATGGGAAGAGAGAGTACAGGAGTAAGGTATCTGGGGATGTGTGTGGCGGGGATGGGAAGAGGTACAGGAGTAAGGTATCTGGGGATGTGTGGCAGGGATGGGAAGAGAGTACAGGAGTAAGTATCTGGGGATTGTGGCAGGGATGGGAAGAGAGTACAGAAGAAGTATCTGGGGATGTGTGGCAGGGATGGGAAGAGAGAGAAAAGGTATCTGGGGATGTGGCAGGATGGGAAGAGAGTAAAGGTAAGGTATCTGGGGATGTGTGGCAGGGATGGGAAGAGAGACAGGAGTAAGGTATCTGGGGATGTGGGGATGGGAAGAAGAGTACAGGAGTAAGGTATCTGGGGATGTGTGGCAGGGATGGGAAGAAGTACAGGAGTAAGGTATCTGGGGATGTGTGCAGGGATGGGAAGAGAGAGTATAGGAGTAAGGTATCTGGGGATGTGTGCAGGGATGGGAAGAGAGTACAGGAGTAAGGTATCTGGGATGTGTGCAGGGATGGGAAGAGAGTACAGGAAGGTATCTGGGATGTGCAGGATGAAGAGAGAAGGTATCTGGGGATGTGCAGGATGGGAAGAGTATAGGGTAAGGTATCTGGGGATGTGTGGCAGGGATGGGAAAGAGAGTACAGGAGTAAGGTATCTGGGGATGTGTGGCAGGGGATGGGAAGAGAGTATAGGAGTAAGGTATCTGGGGATGTGTGGCGGGGATGGGAAGAGAGTACAGGAGTAAGGTATCTGGGGATGTGGCGGGATGGGAAGAGAGTACAGGAGTAAGGTATCTGGGGATGTGTGGCAGGATGGGAAGAGAGAGTACAGGAGTAAGGTATCTGGGGATGTGTGGCAGGGATGGGAAGAGTACAGGAAGTGAAGTATCTGGGGATGTGTGGCAGGGATGGGAAGAGTACAGGAAAGGGGTATCTGGGGATGTGGCAGGGATGGGAAGAGAGTACAGGAGTAAGGTATCTGGGGATGTGTGGCAGGGATGGGGAAGAGTACAGGAGTAAGGTATCTGGGGATGTTGGCGGGATGGGAAAGAGAGTACAGGAGTAAGGTATCTGGGGATTGTGGCGGGGATGGGAGAGTACAGAGATGGTATCTGGGGATGTGTGGCAGGATGGGAAGAGAGAGTACAGGAGTAAGGTATCTGGGGATGTGTGGCAGGGATGGGAAGAGAGTACAGGAGTAAGGTATCTGGGGATGTGTGGCAGGGATGGAAATACAGGAGTAGGTATCTGGGATGTGGCAGGATGGGAAGAAGGCACAGGAGTAGGTATCTGGGGATGTGTGGCGGGGATGGAAGAGAGAGGAGTAGGTATCTGGGGATGTGTGGCATGGATGGGAAAGAGTACAGGAGTAGGTATCTGGGGATGTGTGGCAGGGATGGGAAGAGAGTGGAGTAAGGTATCTGGGGATGTGTGGCAGGGATGGGAAGAGAGTACAGGAGTAAGGTATCTGGGGATGTGTGTGGCAGGGATGGGGAGAGAGTACAGGAGTAAGGTATCTGGGGATGTGTGGCAGGGATGGGAAGAGAATTACAGGAGTAAGGTATCTGGGGATGTGTGGCAGGGATGGGAAGAGAAGTACAGGAGTAAGGTATCTGGGGATGTGTGGCAGGGATGGGAAGAGTACAGGAGTAAGGTATCTGGGGATGTGTGGCAGGGAAGGAGAGTACAGGAGTAGGTATCTGGGGATGTGTGGCAGGGATGGGAAGAGAGTACAGGATAGGTATCTGGGGATGTGTGGCAGGGATGGGAAGAGAGTACAGGAGTAAGGTATCTGGGGATGTGTGGCAGGGATGGGAAGAGAGTATAGGAAGTAGGTATCTGGGGATGTGTGGCAGGGATGGGAAGAGAGAGTACAGGAGTAAGGTATCTGGGGATGTGTGAGTAAACAAAGGGACCGTGTGTTGACTTGGCCACACTAGAGAACGTGCTAAAATACAGTAACTGGCAGACTCGTTTGTTGTGGCCAGTTATCTATGAAATACATACATACATACACACCTGTACATACATACATACATACATACATACATACTGTACGAGGTCTCCCACAAGTGAGGACAAACATACACATGATCTCCAAGAAAACCTGCAAGACAATTTGTAAAAATTTTCCGGAGACACCTGCAATCATGCTACTTAGGGATAACCTATAATTAAGCCTTTAAACACAACTTATTATCATATCGTAGGAAAACAATAACTAAATAGGGAAGATCAGGTTAATAATGATTATATTCACTTATAGTTTGTATTATGACTATATGATCGCTTATATAAAGAAATGACTCAAGCGTTGTAAGATCTCGCTGGAGGAGACATTAATATTTGTTAAATAAAGAAGTGGGCCAAGAGGGTGGGAGGTTGACCCATGACTCAGGTGACCCATGACTCAGGTGACCCATGACTCTGGTGACCCATGACTCTGGTGACCCATGACTCTGATGACCCATGACTCTGGTGACCCATGACTTAGGTGACCCATGACTCTGATGACCCATGACTGGTGACCCATGACTCTGGTGACCCATGACTCTGGTGACCCATGACTCTGGTGACCCATGACTCTGATGACCCATGACTCGTGACCCATGACTGGTGACCCATGACTCTGATGACCCATGACTCTGGTGACCCATGACTCTGGTGACCCATGACTGATGACAGCGGGCCAGGTCAACAGGGAGATGGAAGGAATAAATGGGTAATGAGAGAGGACGAGAGTGTTAGACAGGAATGAAGAGGAAAGAAAAAAATAGATTGAAATGGTGAGAGATAATTAGGAAGAGAAGGAGGAGGAGGAGAAAATAGAGGAGAGGAGGAGGATGAGGAGGAGAAAACAGAGGAGGAAAAGGGAGGGGAAACTGACAGCTGACGGCACAGAAGTGGAAAAGGAAGTGGAGACAACAGAAATTGGTGTATAAATGGATGGAAGATGAGGTAGAAGGGTAAGGGTGAATAATGTTGACAGTAGCAGAAGGAAAGGAGGGGAAGGAAGGGAGGGAGGGAGGGGAATGGAAGAAGGGGGAAGGAAGGGGGGGAGGGGAATGGAAGAAGGGGGAAGTAAAGGAGAGGTGAGGGGTAACTGAAGGGAAAAGAGGAGAAGTGAAGGGAAGGAACGGAGGGAAGGGGAGGTAAAGAGGGGTAGAGAGAAGGGAAAGGAAAGGGGGAACAAGGGGAGGGTATGGAGAAGAAGAGAAGGCTATGAGAGAGCGAGAAAGAGGCAGGAGGAGGCAAAGACACTAATCCGTGACCTTAGTAATGCTATACACTAAAGACACTAATTCGTGACTTCAGTACTGCTATACGCATCTATAAACTCTATAAACACTAATTCGTGATTTCAGTACTGCTATACGCATCTATAAACTCTATAAACACTAATTCGTGATTTCAGTACTGCTATACGTATCTATACAAACTAATTCGTAACCTCAGTACTAGTATATATATCTATCTGTTATGTTGTGTATTTCGTCCGTCACTTGGCAAAACACAAGAGTCATATTTTACTTGAATATAGGACAGCCAGGACCGTAGACTTGTGAAGACAGCCGTATACTCGTGCTGTGGCTGAGGAATATTTGTATGTTTTCTCTAGTGCTGTGGAGGAGGAATATTTGTATGTTTTCTCTCGTGCTGTGGCTGAGGAATATTTGTATGTTTTCTCTCGTGCTGTGGCTGAGGAATATTTGTATGTTTTCCCTCGTGCTGTGGCTGAAGAATATTTGTATGTTTTCTCTCGTGCTGTGGCGGAGGAATATTTGTATGGTTTCTCTCGTGCTGTGGCTGAAGAATATTTGTATGTTTTCTCTCGTGCTGTGGCTGAGGAATATTTGTATGTTTTCTCTCGTGCTGTGGCTGAAGAATATTTGTATGTTTTCTCTCGTGCTGTGGCTGAAGAATATTTGTATGTTTTCTCTCGTGCTGTGGCTGAAGAATATTTGCATGTTTTCTCTCGTGCTGTGGCTGAAGAATATTTGTATGTTTTCTCTCCTGCTGTGGCTCAGGAATACTTGTATCTTGTCTCTCGTTCAAGTTTTATGGAAGTATAATAAGAGAATAAACTTCTCTTCTGGGTGTTGTAGACTTGTGCAATTGTATAAAATGGAATACGTGTTGCTTTTGTACACATGCGTTCATCCATTTACTCCTGAGGGTAGAGGGCGGGAAGAATAAGGAGAGGGAGAGAAAGAAAGTCGGGGGAGGAGGAAGGGGGGCGAGGGGGGAGGGGCAGAGAAAGAGAGGAGAAGAGGAGGGAACGGAGGAAGAGGAGGTGGTAGCCATCATTTATCACAACTTAATACTTCGTCATAAAACCATGTCAGGTTCACACGCCCCCACCCCACCCCCCCCCCCTTCCCCCGCCTCCTTACCTACCTCACTTTGGCCGAACAGTATTCAGTACACGTAGCTGGGATGTTGTGTGGTCAGGACAGGACATTAACCTCGCTTACACTTCAATCGACAAGAGAAGAGGAAGCTCGTACTGAAGAGATTGCAAAGTTTAATTGTTTTTGAGAGAATGAGCGAAGTTGGATACCTGTGTTATAATTAGCACCTGGGTTGGTCTATGTTGGGGTGCATGTTTTGTCTGTGTTGGGGTGTAAGTTTGATCCATGTGGGGGTGTAAGTTTGGTCCATGTAGGGGTGTAAGTTTGGTCCATGTAGGGGTGTAAGTTTGGTCTATGTTGGGTGTAAGTTTGGTCCATGCAGGGGTGTAAATTTGGTCCATGTGGGGTGTAAGTTTGGTCCATGTAGAGGTGAAAGTTTGGTCCATGTAGGGGTGTAAGTTTGGTCCATGTCGGGGTGTAACTTATATCTCTGTACCTTATAAATACAGCCTTCCAGTATTCTGTCAATATCCTGTAGGCTACTGTACTCTACTCCCAACCTTTCACCAGCCCTCCTTGCTCCCCACCCACACACAGCCGGACCTTCCTCCCCATCCTCACTCCCCTCCTTCCGCCCTACCCTCACACAGCCGGACCTTCCTCCCCATCCTCACACCCCTCCTTCCTCACCCACCCTCACACAGCCGGACCTTCCTCACCCACCCTCACACACCTCCTTCCTCCTCACTCCTCCACAACCTTCTCTTCCCATCTCGTGTGCCTTGAATACGTCGTAGGGATAGATTGCCTAACGTGATGGATGAAAGAGAGCAGTAAATCTTGTTCGGGCCGTCCCAATCCCACCCTGCACCTCACACAGACACCCACACACACACACTCTCTCCTGGCCTGTGGTTTTGCCTGTGGTGTAGATGGGGGAGGGAAGTTAGAGATGGAGAGAGGTGAAGGGAAAAGAGGGAAAGATGATAGAGAAAAGGGAAGAGGGAATGGTGGAGAACGTGGAAGGGGAGAGATGGTGGGGAAAAGAGGAGATACGACTTCAGATGGGAAATAAGAAGCAGGTAAGGTATAGGAGGTAAGAGTGTGATCAATAGAGTGCGTGGTGTTGTGAAGGGAGGTGAGGGAGGGTGAAGATTATGAACGTAGATGACTGTCCAACCAAACACACTCACAACACATTTTCCTTGTCAACTATTATCAAAGGAAATATGCTCATGGGTGCAACTTTTTACTTGATAATTCGGTAGTGATAATTTTTGTAATCTTAATATCCGCTATTGTTTTATTTTATTGGGTAATCTATGTTGGGTCAAGCCTCTGAGTTATACAGTTTACGGGACGATACAGAATGATTCTTGAAACACCACAGTTATTTGTCGTCCTGCCTAACACCCTCCCCTCCCCCACGCCACGACCATTTCCACCTTACACCCACGGCACGACCACTTCCATCTTCTCACCCACGTCACGACCACTTCCATCTCCTCCCCCACGTCACGACCACTTCCACTCCTCTCCATCCTTCTTCTGAAATTTCCTCGAGTCGTCATGAAAACTCGACCAACATTTACCTTGCTTGCTAAACCAACACGTATGAATTCTTGGAGAAATATTTCAAATCTTTTCGTTTTGAGTTTTATACAAAGGTGAAAGTTGCAGGAATTTGATGTCCTCCGGATATATTCCCCGACGTACAATGTTTAAGAATGTGGATGATGAACCATAGAATGTTGATTAAGGTTAAATGATATTATTCCCACGTAGATAAGATGATGTGTGCTGGTGAGGCGGCTCCAGGCGAAAGAGTCACATACACACACTTTCCCCCTCATACAGGAAATTCATCCATCATAGTTTTTCACAGTTATGGACATTAGTATCTGTTGGAGAGCAGGATACTCAAGCGGGTTTATTGTGCAAAATTTCCATAGATGAGAGTCATAAAGTGGGCGACGCATGGGGCGGGGTGTTTAAGAGAGACAGATGAGGGTTGTAAAATACGACGCAAAATCACATACTGAAGCCAGACATCAGGAAGTCACTGTGACACACTCGCCCGCGTCTTCTGTTGCTCCCTCTCTCTCTGTCGCTGTCATATGTAGTGCCATGCTAGTGCCAACAGGAGGAGACGAGGTTTTGGGTATTATCTAGAGATGGAAATATTCTTAATGTGTTCTGTACTGTAGGAATTGAGAGTGATTATTATTCTATTCTGATTTATATGTATGTAAGTATTGCGTGTATTTAATTAAGTTTCAGTGATATGGCCTTTAATGCCTAATAAAGAGGCGAACACACACACACACACACACACACACACACACACACACACACACACAGAACTGTCGCCAGTATTATTAACTCGCCGCCTGACGTAACACATAACTGTATGGGCCGACTCGTAAACATCAACACGCGACAGTATTTACGATCAACATGAAGTGTGTGAATGAGGTGACAGATGTTTTAGTGACAAAGGTTTATTGTGACATGTTTTGGATTTAGGAGAAACAAGTACACGGGGGGAACTGTAACTAGTGTAATACTTCCCTAAATGAGTTAAATACTCGACGATATTTTTTATAATAATCAGAAGTGTTAATTATTTTATAACAAATATAAAAATTGTGAATGTTTAGGATAAAAAATAAATGACAATGAAGACTAAATGACAAAAAATATCATGAACACTGATCATAATTAGTGAATAGTAATAATAAAAAACTAAACATGAAAAACAAAAATTAATGGATATAATAAATAAATGATGAATAATGAATGAGAAATCAAAATTCGTGAATGTTCGGAGCTGCTTTATACTTTCATGTACCCAGAGCATAAAAATACTTCAGTAAACACAACATAAATCCGTAAATGCTAAACACACACTCACACAATTATCATATTTTTCATGTATAATTTTATACCTCTTAGTAAAAGTTCGTTGTTTGTCGAGTCTAAAATAAAACATTCTTGACAATAAGTTGTTTGCCCACTCACACGGCAGGTGGCAGCAGCTCAACTGTGTGGCCAGGACGAGAAATTTACATAACGAAATATATATCACCAGACGAAAAAAAAAAAAGCATAGAGAAAGGCATTGAACAAATCTAACTGAAAATAATGCTATACTTGGTTGGGATAATACCATAATTCATCGTCTATTTACATTAACAAAGTCCTACAACCTATAACTTTTATCGTAATCTTTATCTATAATTTGAATTTAAAGCTAATTAATATCAGGTAGAGTTAGAGTGATTTCCTGTGCAATGAAGGATTAGTAGACGACGAGTTTACCCGCATAGTGAGAGAGACCCCCAGAGACTGGTACTGGTGAGAGAGACCCCAGTGACTGATACTGGTGAGAGAGACCCCCAGAGACTGGTACTGGTGAGAGAGACCCCCAGAGACTGGTACTGGTGAGAGAGACCCCCAGAGACTGGTACTGGTGAGAGAGACCCAGAGACTGGTGCTGGTGAGAGAGACCCAGAGACTGATACTGGTGAGAGAGACCCCAGAGACTGGTACTGGTGAGAGAGACCCCAGAGACTGGTACTGGTGAGAGAGACCCCAGAGACTGATACTGTGAGAGAGACCCCCAGAGACTGATGAGAGACCCACAGAGACTGGTACTGGTGAGAGAGACCCCAGTGACTGATACTGGTGAGAGAGACCCACAGAGACTGGTACTGGTGAGAGAGACCCAGTGACTGATACTGGTGAGAGAGACCAGAGACTGGTACTGTGAGAGAGACCCCAGTGACTGATACTGGTGAGAGAGACCCCAGAGACTGGTACTGGTGAGAGAGACCCCAGAGACTGGTACTGGTGAGAGAGACCCCAGAGACTGGTACTGGTGAGACCCCAGAGACTGATACTGGTGAGAGAGACCCCCAGAGACTGATACTGGTGAGAGAGACCCACAGAGACTGGTACTGGTGAGAGAGACCCCAGTGACTGATACTGGTGAGAGAGACCCACAGAGACTGGTACTGGTGAGAGAGACCCCAGTGACTGATACTGGTGAGAGAGACCCCAGAGACTGGTACTGGTGAGAGAGACCCCAGAGACTGGTACTGGTGAGAGAGACCCAGAGACTGATACTGGTGAGAGAGACCCCAGAGACTGATACTGGTGAGAGAGACCCCAGAGACTGGTACTGGTGAGAGAGACCCCAGAGACTGATACTGGTGAGAGAGACCCCAGAGACTGGTACTGGTGAGAGAGACCCCAGAGACTGATACTGGTGAGAGAGACCCAGAGACTGGTACTGGTGAGAGATCCCCAGAGACTGATACTGGTGAGAGAGACCCCAGAGACTGGGTGAGAGACCAGAGTGAAGAGAGACCCCAGAGACTGATACTGGTGAAAGAGACCCCCAGAGACTGGTACTGGTGAGAGAGACCCCAAGAGACTGATACTGGTGACCCAGAGACTGGTACTGTGAGAGAGACCCCAGAGACTGATACTGGTGAGAGAGACCCCAGAGACTGATACTGGTGAGAGAGACCCCCAGAGACTGATACTGGTGAGAGAGACCCCAGAGAGACGATACTGGTGAGAGAGACCCCCAGAGACTGATACTGGTGAGAGAGACCCCAGAGACTGATACTGGTGAGAGAGACCCCAGAGACTGGTGAGAGAGACCCCAGAGACTGGTGAGAGAGACCCCCAGAGACTGACTAGAGAGAGAGTGATACTGGTGGTACTGGTGAGAGAGACCCCAGAGACTGATACTGGTGAGAGAGACCCCCAGAGACTGATACTGGTGAGAAAGACCCCCAGACACAGATACTGGTGAGAGAAATCCCCACAGACAGATACTGATAAGAGACCTCAGAGAGACAAATTTTGTAGAGAAATTCAAATTTGTCTCAATACGAAGTCCATAAATATCCACCAATCGGATATAATCTGATAGTTTCTTTTTCTTCACAATTTTTAGATTGATAATTGCAGAGAGAGAGAGAGAGAGAGAGAGAGAGAGAGAGAGAGAGAGAGACCAGAACTCAAATTCTGGCGAGAAAACATTAACTAGCTCACTCACTTAAACCGATAAAAAACCGGAGCCTCCGGTCCGGAGGAGTAAACGGCGTAACAAACTACACTCTGACTGCACTGCATCCCAATACGTCTTCTTATATCCAGTTCGTGGCGAATAAATCAACATAACGTCCTTTAAGAGTACGGGCCCCAGAATTATAGCCCCCAAACGCCATCATGTTATAAAAGCCCCAAGATTCTGAAAGTTCGTAGCGCTGATGAAGTGCCGTGAATAAATGCGCCATTAAGAGCGATACTAATGGCTCGGAAGCAGTAAATAAAGACGTTAAAGTAATGGAAGAACGGAGACGTAGACAATAACTCATAGTAATGGGGATAATGGTAAATATTGGCAATAAAGTTAACTAAAAACAAGGTCTGGCTACTGAGAAATAATGGCTTTAGGTTTTGTGTTTATGTCTGTTTCTGCTGGTGTCAAATGTGATAGTTTTTGGAGAGTGTAAATTACTTGTCATTCTGGTGATTTTCGGACCCAATGACTTCCACAATAACACATACACACTATCTCGCTTACACAATAACACATGTACACTAGATGTCTTATACAATAACACGTGTACACTAGCTAACTTACACAACACCTGTAAATAAGCGATCTTACACAACACGCGTACACTAGCTGGCTTCCACAAAATTACATGTATGGATACAAGGAAGGAAAGGAAAGGAAAGGAAAGGAAAGGAAAGGAAAGGAAAGGAGGAAGGGATGACTAGGGAGGGGGAAAAAGGAAGTTATGACCCGAGAGTAAAATTGACAGCCAGTCTGACAGGTAATGGCTTTGGTGACACAATCTCATTCACGAACAAGTAACAGATCACATCAGAACGGCTCACCCACCACCACTCAACCAAACAGCCTCATTAAGATCAACCCACTAAGAAAATATCCCCACTTATACAAACCCTATTAAAACATTCCTATTAATAATTACCCTATTAGGATGATCGTCAAAACTAATTAAAAGTGAATCCATAAATGCATACCTGTGCGAAAGTAATTAAGGTAATCTCGTTAGGAAAATGGGCTGATACATGTACGTAAAAATAACCAATGGCGTTTAAAACAAATGTCAACAACATTCAAGTTAAAAGAGAAGACATGAGAACTAGCGTGAACTGATCACTCGGAACAAAATATACTCACGCGAAGAAAACATCTATCAGTAAGGTCAGAAAATGCAGGTTATTTTTAAAGGTGACTAAACAAAAAGGGGATTCAAAAGTCTAGTATATTCAGTGTTGTTTCTCATCTCCACCATCAGATTATTCACTCACACCAGCCATTGCTAGGGTCATGTGGTCACCTAACACCCTCACTCCCCAGCATGGTCCTCAACTGTATAATTTCCTGGGTCTTCCTCGCTATCTCACACCAGACGCGACACCACTTCATTGCCAGTTCTCGGAGTGGACGTTCCTGGCCCTAGACATCTTTCCTCCTCCGTGTTGACGACCTACAGTTCATCACGATACTGACACACACACGCACACACACACACACACACACACACACACACACACACACACACACACACACACACACACACACACACACGTCGCCACACACGGAGGTGATGAATCTAGCACTTCGTGAAAAACGAATGGTGGATGTCTGTGAGAGCTGGAGAGAGGGAGGGAAGGGAGAGGAGAGAGGGAGGGAAGGAGAGGAGAGAGGGAGGAAAGGGAGAGGAGGGAATAGGGGAAAAGAGAGAGGAGGGAGGGAGGAATGGGAGAGGGGGGAATAGGGGGAAAGGGAGAGGAGGGAGGGAAGAGAGAAGCCGAGAAGTAGGGAAAGGAGAGGGAGGGGAGGGGAAGAGGGAGGGAATGAGAAGGAGAGAGAAGAAGGAAGGAGAGAGAGGGGTGAAAGAGAGAGAGGAAAATAGAAGGGGAGGCAAGGAATGATAGAGGGAGAGAGAGAGAGAGGAAAGGAGAAGTAAGAGGGAGTGAAGGAGTGGGCGAAAATGAAAGGGAACGAGAGAAAGGGTAGGGGAAGAGAGGGAGGAAAAGGAAGTGAGATAGAGGAAGGGAAGGAAGTGAAAAGGGAGATACAAATGAAAGAGAAAAGAGAAGAGAAAAAAAACACGAAACAAAATAACTTCTTTCATATAAAAAAAAGATCTATATTATACACACATAATATCTCCGGGTCTGAAAGTATTCTTTACCAAGAAGAACGAACATTAATTAAGAACTTTAGAAAGAGTATAATAATGACAAATTCAAATGGGTCTTAAGTTCTATTAGGCTCAAGTGATAATGAGATCCAATTCTAATAGCCTTCAGCCCTAAGAGTTTCCAGTTTTAAAGTTTAAGGTTTAGTTAAGTTGAATCCCACTACACCTATAAATGTAGTTACAATCAATGCGTCATAACCTTTTTATATCCGTGGTGCATTACAGTACAGCAACAGAAGATGGGAAGGAGGGGGGTGACAGAAGCATGATTTAGCCATACATATTGTAAACAAACCAGGAAAGAGAGACACATTTCAAACGACACCCCGACACCCCAAACTTAGGTCAATTAAGTGACAGCGTTATTCTACTGTATTATCGAAAAACACATTATAATAGTAAAGAAAAACATTGTATAAATTAATTTTTTACATGAAGAATAAATACTGATTTACATAAGTGTCGTTGGTGAGCGTTAAAAAGTACAGGACGTCTGGGAGAAGGTTGAGGGTATTGGGTAGCAGTGTCTGGTATATGGTATATCGGGTCGTGTCAGCCATAAACAAGTGTATATCAACACTGTCTTATCTATTTATTGACGGTGTGAGGCGATACTGATGTGTAGGTGACACTTACGAAGGTGCTAATGATACGGGCGACGTGAGAGAGAGAGAGAGAGAGAGAGAGAGAGAGAGAGAGAGAGAGAGAGTAACATTGAATAAAAAAATAAACAAAGAAATACTATAGCGCGTTATTTCCCAGCTGAGAAAAGATGCTCCGCCCCCTCCTTAAAATTTACAGCTGATTGGCCGTTGCAAACCTGTCCGATTTTGTCCTGAAGTAATGATGTATTTCTAAATGAGTTTATTCATAATCGTTGGGATGATTGTTTCTGACGGGAAAGGTATTTAGCTAAATTACATAAAGATACATACATTCATTATTTCAAACATAAGCACGTAGGAAGTTTATCAGAAGTATTATACATGAATTAACTGTTAAACTCTGGTAGCAAATTCACGCTTTCGAAGGATGCATTTAAAATATACTTATTCTTACCCATAATAAGGCATACTAAGACAAATTACGTAACAGTAATACTACATTATGCAAAAACAACATTTTTAAAGATCATAATTACATTTAAATATTACAAAACCGTCAGCAGAGGCGGGAAATATGAATGCGAACACCAGACTAACATTCCCTCTCCTCATCTATAATAATATGAATTCATCTCGTCAGTGAAAACCCGGGAAATCGTGTCGTTCATGACGTGGCGCGGTAACATCTCTTCCCCTCTCCCTCTCCTCTCCCCACAACCATCGGGATCAGATGATGGAAAGCCGACCAGGGAGGACTCAGAGGCCCACCATAATGACCTGGCAAGATACCTCGACCAGGGAAAACCAATACCGGATGAGCAGCACGTCAGATTTACTGCTTTTCTGGAGTTTGCCGAGGAGGAGGAGGTAGAGAGGTGGTGGAGGAGGAGGAGGGGGGGGGCGGGCAACGATTCCTCGCCTTTCTTGTCGTTGTCTCTCCTCGGTACACAGGAAAGGAGTAAGTAGGAAAGAGGAGGACAGGAAGAGAGAAGGAGAAAGGAGGAGGAAGAAGAAAGGCGGAGGAAAAGAGCAGGAACAGGAGAGAGGAGAGGAATAATAAGTACTTGACATGATAATTACAGGTAAGGCTGATTAAGGGTTATTATTATTATTAATATTATTATTATTATTATTATTATAAGTAGTAGTAGTAGTACAAGTAACGGCCACTCCATGTAGTGTCGGCTGACCAAGTGAGTATATATAACTAATGTTACATCAGCGAGACCATAGAAATGGTGGCTATCTCTACCAAAGTGACATAATCAAGTGTTAGGTGTGACAATTCTTGCTCCCAGTGGATTATTCTCATGTGTGGATTATCGCCCACATGGGGGGTGCCCGACACAACCACACGCGCGCGTATGCCCTTACTACTCGGACACCGCAGGCCAGGCCGTCACCTATGTGCCTCATACGCATAAGATCTAGTTTCTTCGTCCGTATGGGCCCAATAGCAGAGGTCGGAGGCGGAAATATCTGTCGCCCAAGGTGCTGGTCACTATGCCTGGCAACAGTCTTTGCTGCGTCTGTGCTAGCCCGAACCAAAACTGCACAAATTGTCTTTGTGAGAGAAACAACCGATCATGTGTGGATTGCAGGAAGCTAGACCAGTGTCGGAACCCACGTCGCAGGGAGCCAACACAGGCGGCCACAGTGGATATCGCCAGGACCCAACCACCCGATGATATCCGAAATGATAGCAGTGAGTCTACTCAACCCGAAAATGTAGTACTAATAAATGCTGCTCCCTCAGTAGCAGGTGTCCACGAGGAGAATGAGAGACAGCCGCCTCAGTGGAAAGGCATGTCGATGGAAAATGCAGGCGTATGGGTCAAAGAAACCTACTCAGAAATTGTCAAGTGGTCGCCCGCTAACTTATTTGAACCACCCAAGTGTGCGGCCACCAAAGAAATTATTCGGGAGATGACTTACTTCATGACTGATTACACTCAGGACCGCTTCCTCGCCCCCCTAGCTCTTCAAATACTGGCAATAATACCACACCTATTTTGTCAGAGGACACACACAAAGGCTAAGCACAAAGAAAATGTGGCAGCAATGAAGAGAAGATCGACAATGTGGCGGACTGGGGCCCTAGATGATCTCCTATGTGAAGCAAGAACACTGCAGGAGAGACTAAAATCTACGGGTGACGGAAAGCAAAACACCGATGGCGTGGCAAGAAAATTTGGAAACAAAATGCGTGTGGGAAAAGTGTCTCTCGCGGTAAGATCTCTCACTCAGGAATCTTCCGGTGGGGTGATGCCAATAAACAGAGAGACATTAAAACTATTGAAAGAGAAACATCCCCCTGCAAGTGAAGTTGAAGTCATCAGGCTCCCGGGTGACTATATCCCTCCAAATGCTGTCCTGTTCGAGAAAATAACAGGAGAGATGGTGTGGAAAAAGGCACTGAAGACTCGTGGAGGAGCCGGCCCTTCAGTTCTGGATGCAAACGGTTGGAGAGTCATCCTCAGCACAAACAAGTTTGGCCCTGTAGCAAGCGATCTCTGCACTGCCATTGCCGCCCTTGCAAGAAAGCTTGCATCCTCTTGCTGCCATCACCTCCAGGCCCTGACGGCCTGCCGCCTTATTCCTCTGGAAAAGAAACCAGGATGTAGACCTATAGGGGTGGGGGAAGTGCTGAGGCGGATTATCGGAAAGTGCATAATGGAGGTGGTAAAGGACGATGTCAGGGCAGCAGCAGGGAACCTACAAGTGTGTGCTGGCCACCAGGCTGGTGGGGAGGTGGCCATTCACGCCATGAGATTGATATTTGAGCAGCGTGATTGCGAGGCCGTTCTCCTGGTGGATGCTTCAAACGCATTCAACATACTTAACCGCAAGGCTGCACTGCACAACATCAAGATCAAGTGTCCTAGGTTTGCGATGTATGTTGAAAATTCGTATAGGAATCCATCAGACCTCTACATAGTAAACAACAAGGCTCTACGAGGTGATACCATCCTACAGTCGACTGAGGGAACAACACAGGGGGACCCCGTTGCAATGGCAATGTATGCAATAGGCCTATCAGTGCTCCAACAAGAAATAAAGTTTGAAACAACTGGGGTCAAACAAGTGGCATATGCTGATGACCTCACAGGTGCAGGAAAAGTGGAGGACATCAAAAAGTGGTGGGACCTGGTAACATCGCGAGGTCCACAAATAGGGTACCACCCAAACGCCAGCAAATCCTTCCTCATCGTGAAGCCAGATCATTATGATCGGGCTTTGGAGGTTTTCGGCGAAAGTGAGGTCAAAATAACTAAGGACGGCCAAAGACATCTAGGCGCAGTAATTGGCACTATGGACTTCAAGACCCAGTACGTAGCGGGAAAGGTGAAGGAGTGGGTTAGCGAAATCCAAGCTCTATCGGAGATTGCTAACACAGAGCCACATGCGGACTTTGCAGCATTCACCCATGGAGTCAAGCATCGCTGGAACTACCTGATGCGTACCATCCCTGAGATCGGACCCCTCCTCCACCCTCTGGAAGAAGCTATCAGTGTCAAGTTCATTCCCAAACTAGTGAAACACTCTGACTTAACCCCAGCAGAAAGAACACTTCTTGCACTTCCACCAAGACTGGGAGGGATGGGACTAACTAATCCAGAGGAGATTGCTGACACTGAACATCAAAATTCACTTAAGCTCATGGCAGCCCTCACTGACCACATAATAGCACAGAATGCAACAGGGGAAGTGGACACCAGGGAAGTAAATAAGATCCGTAGGTCCATTACAACAGATCGGCAGCACTGCCAAAATGACATGTTGCAGCAACTATTGCTGCAGGTTCCAGAAAATTTGACAAAAAAAGTAGCTATAGCGCAGGAGGTGGGCGCCTCGAACTGGTTAACTACGTTACCGATAAGGGCAAATGGTTTCAGCCTTAACAAACAAGAATTTACAGATGCCATTGCTCTAAGGTCCGGTTGGCCAGTAGATGGTTTGCCCTCCCAATGCGTGTGTGGCTCTTCCTATGATGGCGATCACGCCATGGTCTGCAAAAAGGGGGGCTTCATATGCATGAGGCATGACGAGGTAAGGGATCTCACAGCAAATATGTTGAAGGAAATCTGCCGGGACGTCATGGTAGAACCGACCCTCCTTCCATTGGATGGAGAGATCTTCCAACACAGGACTTCAAACACATCTAACGAAGCCCGTGTGGACGTCAGTTCTCGAGGATTCTGGACGCGGGGACAGCGAGCTTTCTTCGACATCAGGATTTTTGATCCCATGGCCACTTGTCACCGTAACCTAGCTCTCGATGCTTCACATAGGAGGAACGAGAACGACAAGAGAAGGGCATATGGGGAGAGAATTCAAAACGTTGATCAAGGCAGCTTCACTCCTCTAGTGTTCACAACCTCTGGTGGGATGGGCCCAAGTGCAAGATGTTTCTACGCCAGACTCGCGGAGTTGATCTCCGAACAGAAGCAGCAGCCCAGAAGTTATGTTACAGCCTGGATGAGATGTCGACTGTCCTTCTCTCTCCTTCGGTCGGCTTTGCTCTGCCTCAGGGGAACGAGAGCTTCTGCCCCTACTCCGACAACTGCTGCAGATATTGACTATGAGGCTACAATCACTGAATGCCGCATAGATCTGCGGCTCAACTAATTTAACACAGATAGGATAGCTTATTATGTATTAGGATATTTAATATTAAGGTAAATAAATGGTGGCGAAGGTGTGGCTAGTGGGGGAGGCTGGAGGCCACGATAAAAAAAGTAGTAGTAGTAGTAGTAGTAGTAATAGTATTAGTAGTAGTAGTAGTTGTAGTAATAATAATAATAATATTATTATTATTATTATTATTATTATTATTATTATTATTATTATTATTATTATTATTATTATTATTATTATTATTATTATTATTATTATTATTATTATTATTATTATTATTATTATTATTATTATTATTATTATTATTATTATTATTATTATTAGTAGTAGTAGTAGTAGTAGTAGTAGTAGTAGTAGTAGTAGTATTACAGTCGATTATAAATTGTCATCATTATCATATTTGTCAGTTTTTAATATGATAATTAAAGCATTAAATGGAATTAGAATGACAGGACACTTTGTCCATAATGTAAGCCTACAGTAAAAAATTAAATATAAAGAAGAGAGAGAGAGAGAGAGAGCCCACTTGATTAATACGTGCCCTATTAATACGATACATACAGTGAGCCATTGTCCCCCTGTATGAATTACACAAAGTCAAAATGAATTACAAGTCCGACTAACGTAAGACATTAAAACATGATGACAACGTGGATAAAATAACACGAAAGCATAACGTAACATTATCTTCTGCCAACGACACGATTACAGTCTATTAAACAGCTTGATAGTTCTTGTCCTAACCATGGCGGCGGAAAAGTTAACTCAACATAAAGGAGTATTTCTTGCCCATTACTTTTACGAAGGAGATGAATAGGTTAAAGGGAAGTCGTCGAGTGTGAGGACGTAGTCGACGCCGACGCCAGGGTGGTGCCAATATCTCTTCGATTTCTTTGTCAACAAGCGACCTTAAAAAGTGTACACTGCTACATCTAGAAGAATGATTCCCTGAAGCCACCACGACATAATGCCAGGACGAGGTAGAGAGCCCGCATCCTGAGACAACCTGAGAGAAGCTGAGGGTCCTGAGACACCCTGAAAGAAGCTGGGGGCATAGGACACTGAGGAAAGCTGAAGGTCCTGAGACAACATGAGGTTTCCGAGACAACCTGAGGAAGGCTGAGGGCCCGGACACATTCTAAGAGAAGCTGAGCGTCCTGAGACAACATGAGGGAACTGAGACAACCTGGGAGAAGCTGAAGGCCCCGAGAGTAGAGTCACTCATAAAAGACCTATCGTCTCTCCTGTTGTTCCACGAGCCCCAAAATTCAGACTCGTGAGCCCAAAACAGTAGACACGGATGCATTATTCTGTCCACAAATGCTTCGACGAATCTTGGGATTCGCGGAATAGTGACTGTACAGTAAAGGTATATAATTACTAGTATAGTTTTAATAGTCGTGCTACGTCTCCTGCTCACAATTTCTGGCTCAGGATCTCCGTCATCCATCTCCCTCCTCCTCATGAATTCCATTACTCATTATCATAATAATAATTAATGAACTACAAGGGAGAGGCAAATTTCATTCAAGTTAACTGAGCTGCGTCTATAGCCCTGACAGGATCCCCCAACCGCAACCTTAAGAAGTGATGACCCTGAGTTATGTCTGTCAGTATTTGTGGCTCCTGCACTCAATATAGTGATGATTTAAAATGACATTATAGGAATATGGAATAATTTACCTGGCTGTGTGATGATGATGTGAGTCACTATCGATTACTCTAAGTTGTTATTATGGGAAATTATATAAATTAATATGAGTACAAAGGAGATGGAGCCTCACTCCCGAAGTTTTAAATTACTTCTTATTCTTTTTGAAGGTCTTCTACAAACAGTACATTAGTCAAAAATGTCTAAACTTTTCCATAATTATTAACCTACTTACTCAACAGTTACAACCAATTGAGTAAGAGTTTCCTCGAAGGAATTCATAAAAAAATCTTAGATGATTTTTTTACCAGAAGTAATAAACACTTAAGTTAATAAGGTTAAACTAATTTTACGTATTTTTGGATGAAAGATCAAACAGTGACTCCGTCATCCACAGACGCAGAAAAGATATAGTAAAGACTTTATTCCTAAAACTTCAATGAAAATTACCGGGGCACTGTGTTCCCTTGCTTCAGAAAGAGTCAATGCCAGGGGTAGAGCAGCACTGGCCTAAATCACAACACACATAAGTAATTCCGTCGACCCTCAGACAAACCTTCCTCTGATGTGGCGAGACACACACCAGGGCCCTGTGACTGTAGCTCTCATGTTGGGTGAAGTGAAATGGCGCCTTTCACCAGTAGCGGTCACGTCACCCTGTCAGGCACGTCGCCACGCTGCCTGGCATCTAAGTGTGTCAACCTTACAGTCATGGTGTGAAGGTGTGGAACAATTTACCCCAACCCGTCCGAGCAAAGACTACGCTCCCTTCCTTTAAATTATCTCTTAATAAATATCTATTGTCTAAGTATTAATATTTCTTGTAATACCTACTATATTTACAGTACCTGCTTTTATTGTACCATCAAAACCGTTTTATCTGAAATTATCATGTAAATAGATAAGAAATTACCATTGCAATAAATGTATTCGCCAACTAGATATAATCCTGACAGCTCTGTCCTCTTGCTCAACCTTAATACTGTACAAGCCATGTTGTACTGCTCCCCCATTATATTTATGTTTTTCAATTCCACTGTAATTTATGTATATACTTATAATATAAATAAACAAATAAATAAAAAATAATAAATAAATAAAATAAATAAATATTGAAGTGATAACCGTGGTAACATTATGAGATGTTCTTATTACCACCATGCTATTGTACTATTCCAGATGATACTAAATGTTACATAATACTTCCTTGAGATAAATGTATAGTATATATCAGGTGCCTAAAAGAGAGCTCAGGTTCTCAACTGGCTCAGCCATGTTAACATTGTTATTATTATCCACTCTGTATCTGTGTTTTTCTGGCTAAATAAACTGTTTCAATTCAATTCAATTCAGTCTCATAGAACTATATGTGCAACTTCCGAAGACATGGTGAGTGGTGAGCTTCTGGTCATTAATATTTAGTGTGTCACACCTGTAGACACGTCTCATAACTAGTTACATTCTTTCCAAAACAAGCAACACTTCCAGTCATCTAGATATTTAATACCTACTAACATGTCAGTTTTAAACATGAGATTTGTTTTAATCTTAGTACATCATATAACACATTACCAAAGGTGTCACACAGCCATTATTGTCACACTTACCAGACTTGTTGTCTCTGTCAGTAACAACATTGTCATAGAAGTCACACAACCTGTCATATCAGAGTATATACCAGGGGTACTCAATTGGCGAACCGCGGTCCGAATCCGAACCGCGGTTCGCTTTGGTGTGGACCACAGCATTTTATGAAAACCAAATGATTGCCAAGAAAACCAGTTATTAGAGTTTTTGCAAGATGAAACGAAAATGAAAATTGAAGCATTTTTAGCAGATAATACAGTTCAATTCATCGAGAAGCTTAGTGATGATTGCAATGCTCGTTTTGATGATGTCTCTCTTCGAAGACAGCTACTGCTGTTTACTCAGAACCCTTTCTTGGTCACAAACGTCTCCGAGTTTTCAGAAGAAGCAAAACACATTCAAATGTGTATGTGCAGCATCAATCAAAATGGAACTAATTGAATTGCAAGAAACTGTGACCTTGAACGAAGAGGTTAATAACTGTGATTCCGTCACATTCTGGACACAGAAGGCGTCTCAAGCTAGTTCCCCCCATCTTCACAAAGTCTCATTACATATCCTCACAATGTTTGGCTCCACTCATCAGTGTGAGTCTGATTTCTCCGCCATGAATTTATTGAAGCACAAATTCCGCTCCAGCATCACCAATGAACACCTTCATCATTGTCTTAGACCAGTGGTTCTCAACCTTTTTCACTCCATTTCCCCCTTGAGGAATTTTCAACATCCTCGTGGCCTCCTTCATTTTTCTCCCAGAACAGACAAACAAACAAGTAATAAAGACTAAACGATGATAAAGAAGGACAGATAAATAGGACAAGAGTTAGAATGGCAAACACACACACACATTCACATACATAACACGCCCATGCACTCACACATAAAGCACACATACAGTCATACACAAATATGCACACAAGTTAACATTCACACTCAAGCCGGCAAGCTGAAGTGTACTTCCTTTAAGCAAGAACACGCCTCCTTTGACAAGCACTGCCCAACTTGGAAGAATGAGAAGAATAGTGAGTCATACCAATTTAGCACTAAAAATGGTAGGATTATATAAGTAAAGAATGAGTATGAACAACAATGGCACCAATAAATAAGGAAATAATTAATAAAGGAAGTGCACAAATATTTCACCCACGTAAAGCAGGGACCACATGAATTATGAAACAAAATAAGTAACACATTTATGGAGTATATTATGCTTGAGTCAAGCTCAAACACAATATATGGTTCAGAGGCAATACACTCCACTGTTTTCGTAATGGTATCCCAGGCCAGACTGAGATCATTCGGTCCTATCACCACTTGCAAAGGGATGACACACGGACACGAACTGAACAAGTCAGTTCAGCAGCTCGGTCCAGTGCCTGTCACACAGACAGGGACTGGACCTGTGAAATCTTAAATAATCCGTAAAAAAAAAAAACAATAGCACCAGAGTATGTAAATATTAAAATTGTATTGTTGTTATGATTAAACAAAATGACAAAAAAAGAATGAAAATTCTTTCCTGCCAAGTCAAAATAAGTAATACAAGTTTTGTTTAATTCAGATTCCCAACATTATATGGAAACGTACAATTTATAACAGCTCGCCGTGGCTCCCCTAAATTCTTGCCGTGGCTCCCTTGGGGGCCATGGCCCCATGGTTGGGAACCACTGTCTTAGACTAGCTATCAGATAATTTGTATTTGTACAAAAGTTCAGGTAATTGGCAAGAAGCACGAAGTGTCACCTTTCACACTAATGATGATTAATCACCCAATTAAAGACCCACAGTCACAATTACATGTACACTTAGGGTCAAAACTAATCATCTCCCCTTTTTACTGAACAAAGAGGAATGAATAATTACTTTTGAACCAGCCTGTACTTTTTATAATTGTAATATTTTGTGTGTGCTACAGAGATTTAGTTTATTTCTTTTCATTCATCGTTCCTCCTTCTTCAACACGAGTGGAATGTATGATAACTTTTGACCACAAAAATACATACATTACCTGTAGCGTTTTATTGCTACATTTAATTAGTTTTTCCTTTTGTTAACCCCCCACCCCCGCCCCCAGGTTGCCTCTTCAGTAAGATGGATGGATGGATGGTTACCTGTATGGCTTCTTTTGATCCATGGGCTCTTGTTCATTTCTTTAATTCATATCCAGTCAACAGATTTTGAGATTATAAACTGAAATGTGTAATCTTCATTTGTTTGTTATTGTCTCATATTATATGAAGTCTCATCCGGACCTTGGCCATCTAGAAAATTTGTGTAACTGGACCTTATTATAGTAATTGAGTGACCCTGGTATATACAGTATTAAGGCATTTATTACATTACTGAAGCCATCAAAGCTATTCTACTGTACCTAATACTTATATTTGGTTAAATTATTATTATTATTATTAGAATTAATTTAAATGTCAGTAGTTTAAGGATATGATATGTCTATTTTTTAAGCCTACGTAAACAAACTAAATTAACCATTAGACATAACAAAATCGTATATTTCCTGAGTAGAGTAATAACACGAAGAGAAACAAAACAAAAGATAAAACACACGATAGAAAAAAAGAGAAATAATATAAGTATTAGTCAAAACGAATAAATTAAAAATATATAAAAAATAACATAAAATTGTAACATCTCCAGAGAAAGGACATAGTATGGGAGGGTTGAAGACTGTGTTTGTTGTCATCGAGGCAGGGTTGGTGGCGGCCACCCTGGGATACTTGTTGCTAAAACCTCTTAATGGACGCCCTAAGAGGAGACACAAGACTCGGGTTCAACTATGTATGGGTGTGAGAAACGTTCCCAGATCCCGACGACCAGAGCGCGCGCGCACACACACATATATCAGGCACTGGTTTCATGAGTATACTCGAAAGAATGCAAAATGTATATACCAGGTTTGAGCAACAAGGCCACAGAGTATATACAGTATATCAGGGTCTGGTTTGCTCAGTAATGGAACAGAAATGTATCTATCGAGAGATTTAGTTCCAGCCTCTGGCTATGCTGTACTGGAAATGGAAACTGTATATAGTGAGGCGTAGGTCCAGATCTGCTGTACAGTAACATACACCTCGTGGATGGAGACACCTGTCACTGTACAGTATATAAGTTATAATACACTGATGTATTATTTTGATGGAGTTTTATATTAAGTTAAAAATCTGTTAAGTTATACAACGTGAGATACACAGGTCAGTTATTTTTATTATTATTATTATTATTATTATTATTATTATTATTATTATTATTATTATTATTATTATTATTATTATTATTATTATTATTATTATTATTATTATTATTATTATTATTATTATTATTATGTACTTTAACAAAGTATAGTTTTCGATTCTACAGTGATCAGATAGACTGTCATAACAATATCCTCACCCAAAGTTTACAGCACTTTAGATAATTGAGACAAAGGCGGCATTAATCTCAGCGTTACTTCACCGACTTAAACTCAAGGGTCCATTTTGTTGATGTTGTCAGAGAGGCTGAGTGACTGCCGGGGTCAACAACCACTAGTGACGTCAGTGGAAATTCGTGACGTTCTCAGCTTCAAGTGACATCATCTACCTCTCAGTCAATCACATCTGACACATAACCAATCACTGCGAGTGACGTAATCTTCCCTCTACCCAATCACGGCAATAGGATGACGAAAAAAATACGATATTAGTTTCCGTTGAGAAATCTGTGTAAATAAGACTGCAGTATATAGCAGTGTTATATGAGTATCTGGCGCGGGTGTTGTGTAGCCCCGCCAAACACACAACACCCACCCACCAAACACACCCAAAACATTGTCTTCAGCATACAGAAAAACCTCTGGTGACGTAAAACTTTCTACGTTGTGTCTCATCTCGGGTAAAGAACCGTCAGTCTGGTCAATAAAGCGGAGAATTGGGCGATGAAATGCAGAGAAAATTAGTCATTTGGGCGACGTAACTTGTTTTTAGTCACTTAAGTCGTCTGTAATATCGCTTTGTTTTTACGGTTTTGTTGAAGGAGAGACGGGGTATAAACATTGTGTGAGAGAGAGAGAGAGAGAGAGAGAGAGAGAGAGAGAGAGAGAGAGAGAGAGAGAGAGAGACATTTCGTGAAGGATCGAAGAGACATAAAACCCTTGGAAGAAGTTTAGAGACTGATAATAAACGTGGTAAGAGATAGAGACAAAAGAGAGAGAGAGAGATAGGGAGTGAGCCAGACAAACTGATAGCACAGCTGGTAGTAATGTTCCGTAAGAGAAGCCTGGCATCGCTGTGTCTCCTGTACTGGTGGGCATAATGACGCGTTAGTCGCAGCTGTGGGTTGTGTGTGGCACGTGGCGGCCCTCCCCACCACCATCATCCACCATACTCTACCTCCACCACCATCAACACCATACTCTACCTCCACCACCATCACCACCATACTTTACCTCCACCACCATACTCTACCTCCATCACCACACAACTCTTCGATTTCCCAGCTTCAACACACCATCACCACCAGACCACCACCCACACATCACCATCACACCATCACCAACACCACCACACCATCACCAACACACCACTTCAACTCTCCATCACGATCAGACAATCATTAATGCACCATGAACAACGCACCACCGCCAGTGCACCATCACTAACACACTACAACTAATCCAACACCAATACACCATCACCAACATATCACCACCACCAAAACACCACCACACCATCACCACCAAACCACCATCAATACTCCACCACCAGCACACAATCACCAACACACCACCACCAATACACCATCACCAACATACCACCACCAATACACCATCACCAACATACCCTCACCAACGCACTATCACCACCACGGCCAACACAGCATCACACACACACACACTGTGTTGCTACTTCAGGTTATATCAATACTATTCTTTTAGTGGAATTCTTACACGTTATAATACCCATTTCTACAATGATAGAAATACACAGCGAATTTTACAAGTATGTGAAAGTAGAAGTTGATATTCAGCAACTCAAGTAATGTTGAGTGTTCGACTTTGACATGAGCCAACACTTAAACAAAGTGAATTATCCGAAGTCGTGTCCAGTATTTGTGTGAGGGTCAGAACACTCTAACGTGCAACAGTTGAAAGATGAGTTCCCGGAGTCAGTCTTGGCAGCAGCGGGAGCAACAGTAGCAGATAACATCAGGTTAAGGCGGCCCGCGAGACTAAATGAATAAAACATTATGGTTGAGAGACTGGAAACTAGTGCATTGTTAGTCCACCAGTCTTAGCTGACGTATCATGCAAACTTCCCCCACTTCTGGTAACATTGCGAGATAGTAGTTCCAATATTCTCTGAAACATGACGCTAACTTTCTCTAGATTTGGTAAAATCGAGAGATTGTTAACAAAAATATACAACACATGCGGCGCCATTGCTATGAGTTAACTGCAGCCAAAACTCCTCCAATATTATGACTACAGTAAATTAATCATTTCCTCCACTGACTTGACTTTACTGAAGTGATGCTCCTCCAGTGTTGAGAGTTTACGACAGTTGGACCTCCTCCAGTATTGTGGACCACAGAAGCTCTCCGCTTAAAGGGCTCTACATCACATGACGCTCTTCCAGGATATGAAAACACAAGGTTATAACCCCCCCCCCCCAGCCTATAATACGTGGCGATCTTCCTAGTGATATACAATAAGATGACAGAACATGAATATTGTCCTTATAAGTATTTTATGATAACAGCAAGAAGAATTCAGCTTGTGTAGTGAGCTCAGACCACACCAAACTCCCGTGGGTTGTAAAGTGACAACACACAAAACACCTCCCCCAGACTTGAGTGTATTGCATACAAAATTTTTCAGGTGCTGTATCTTTACAATACAAGGAATGTTGTGGGAGCAGTGAACCTTCAACACGGAGTGGTCCAGTGGCGTGGGTTTTACCTTTAGTAAGTTTAAAAGGAGAGACGCTCACAGGTTTACTCAACGCTGAGGTAAACTCTAGGTTATTAGTTTAAATCTGTTCTATTTTATGTGTGAGTGAGGGGCCTGAGGGGGTATGTTTGTGAATGTCATCCTATGTATAATCATTAGATTCTTAAAATCAAATAGTCCATCTAACCAACACCACCAACACCACCACCACCACCACCAACACCACCACCACCACCACCGTCGCCAGTGTTGCTGAGACACAACCTCCCCCCCCCCACACACACAGGCTGAATGAACGTTGCTCGCGGGGGACCTGTTGAATGGTAAACAAGATCCCGAGTGTGATATCAATCCAGGATACAAATTTGTGAATCAGATGACCCTCCATTAAGATAGTTCCATCCCCTTAAATCGAATGTCTTTTATTATCCACTTGAAGGGTAATTTGCATGAGGATATCGAGCTACCTTCTTTAGATAGGCATCCCCCTTTGTCGCGGAAAAGTCCTGAATCACACCAATTATTCTTCAACTGTTTGGGTGCAAAAAACTGTCTAGACAAGGCAAGAGAGGTAATTGAAGACACAGTGGTGGGGCAGTAATAAACACAGTGAGGGCCCCGCACACCGCCGTGTTGTGGGCGTCACCAGGTGAAGTGAACGACTGTGAGAGTTATATTGTCGCCTCCCACTGTCCCGCCCAGCCTAGCCTCACGCTCACCACTATCTTCATTCTCTCTCAGCGGTTCAAGTTTGCAGCCCAGCAGTAGTTGATAGGCCAGTTATATGAACATGCACTCGGGGAGCTCAAGACATACATGATTCTTTGAATTTATCAAGTGTCTGCAACATTACAGTGCACAATGTATGGAAGAGATCGACTTATTGGCAAGGGCAGTGTATGTACAGTATGTGGCGTTGTGTTGGGTAATGACATCAAATGTATCGCTCATCTCTAGCACGTTAGGCGAACACATCCTCTACTCCAGGCTCTAGTGTTGCTTTTCTTCTCCAGGCAATGGTGTTCCTACTCGTCTCCAGGCACCAGTGTTCCTACTCTTCTCCAGGCACCAGTGTTCCTACTCTTCTCCAGGCACCGTGTTTCTCTTCTCCAGGCAATGGTGTTCCTACTCGTCTCCAGGCACCAGTGTTCCTACTCTAGGCACCAGTGTTCCTACCTACCCTGTAAACACTGAAGTGTAAGCAAAATATATTTTATGTTAAAGATTTATTCACAACTATATAATTTTCCCAATAAAATGTACCAACAGTAATATACTTCAGTATGTTGATCTTCCGTCTCCCACCCCACGCCTTCTTCCTCCTCCCACACCACGCCTTCTTCCGCCTCCCTCCCCACGCCTTCTTCCTCCTCCCACACCACGCCTTCTTCCACCTCCCACCCACGCCTTCTTCCACCTCCCACCCCACGCCTTCTTCCACTTACCCTCTACCAACCCTCCACCTCACCCTCAACCATCAATTAACTTCCCATAAGTGTCAAGCTCCTCCTCCAAGGCTCAGGTGACGTTCATGCCAAGGGTGACATACAAGCCTTAAGCATACCCTTTGATGCCGAGTCTCCCGGAACTTCCAACTCTCACTTACTTGAAGGATGACGTGAATTACGACACAAGTTAACGGGACAATTATCATCATATTCAGCCCCTTAAGACGTTGTAAATTAGGTAGTATATCGCTGTACGCCGACGTTTACACCTGACCCCCAGTTCATTCATGAGATCTGGTGAATGAGTGTTAGTCGGTGCTCAGCTGGTGGAGTCCCGACTTAGCTTGGCGGCTCACCAGAATTTTGCGAAGTGAGTCATGAGTGAATGACATCGTGGGTGAATGATATAGTGCAGTGGTTCTCAACCTTGTTTGCCCCATGCACCCCTTTCACCATATGTCAGAATGTCATTCCCCCCTCCTTTCCAAGATTGTCTGCCTCAAAAAGTGCATTCCAAATAATATGCATATAATACTGAAAATCCTTTATTTTTTCCATATTAGTACATATACATTTACAATTTTACATGGATTATTTTTATAGTGGAGTTTTACAAATTAAATGCCAATTGAAAATGTTGATGGATTTATAAAACTTGAATAAAAGTAAAATAGTTTTTTATATATTTATAATGAATTACTTAACAGACCAAACTGAAGCATAATGCAATAAACAAAAAGTTCAATAGAATACCAGGATATTGTAAATTTGTAATTAATTTTATTCAGATGAAGATTACAGTCAATGAGAAACCTGTGATTGTTTTTTCTTCGCCAATTCTGGGATACGCGGAGGAGTGCTTGAAAGGGCACAACGCAGGTCATTTTCTACCTCTAATCTACTACGTTGCTTCGTTTTAATTTGCAACAGAGTTGAAAAGCCTGACTCACAAAGATATGTCGACACAAACGGAAGCAATGCACGGATAGTTCTTTCTGCCACTTTTGGATAGGAATCGCACATCAAGGGCCAAAATTCTGTGATTGATTTTTCATCGAACATATCTCTTGCTCCCGAATCAGTTTCCCCCTCCCCCTGAAAACCTGAATTCCCCCCCTGGGGGAATTCCCCCCTGGTTGAGAACCCCTGATATAGTGGGTGAAGGATATCGTGGGTGGACGATATCGTGGGTTTATCATATCGTGGGTGAATGATATCGTGGGTGAAAAATATCGTGGGTGTGTTGTTGGTGAATGATATCGTCCGTAATGTTTGTTCAGAGGATCTAGTGCTGGTAAAAACATCTTTCTGATATGCCAAGTAAGTGAGCAAACACTGACCCTAGAGTTCATCAATGGAGGTTTCACTGTAACACAGCTCTTTCTGTTACTGAAAGCTATCATAATTGTTTTACCTGGAGATGAGAAATCACACAAACGATACATGAATAACTTAGAGGAGTAACAGCAGTGTATTAAATTAACTTTATTTCACACCAGTTAGTCAGGTTAATTAAGGAGGAAACTAAGATGAATAAAATCCCCACCCTTCAAATGGTTTAGGCTCGTTTTCTCCGACCTAGCCAGGAAGATTTATCCGACATAGCCTAGAAGATTTATCTGACCTAGCAAAGAAAATTTATCCGACATAGACTACAAGATTTATCCGACCTAGCTAAGAAGATTTATCTGTAACACAAATATTCGCAGGATCTTTCGTTTTAATTAAGTTTCAGAACCTAACCTAACCTAACTGAACCTAACCTAACCTATCCTAATATAACTTACCTGAACCTAACTTAACCTAACCTAACCTCATTTATACAAAGATTATTCACCATTTAAAACTTCTCAGAAATTTTTATCAACAAGAAAAAAGTCAAAACTATATTAAGCTGAAAACTGAACTTTTGGCGACGGGGTTCAATACTGAGATGAACACTTTATAATGAACAGGTGGTAACTGGTTTGGTTATCATACCAGTTTACTACAGTCAACTAAAGTCATTAACTAGGAGATAGGTCAGTGTTGTGTTGAGGAGCCCTGACACTGTCCACTCCCTGACACTGTCCACTCCCAGACACCGTCCACTCCCTGACACTGTCCACTCCCTGACACTGTCCACTCCCAGACACTGTTCACTCCCAGACACCGTCCACTTATATCTACCAGCAAATTAGCTGTCTTAATGAATCAATTTAGGCGCCATAAAGATAGTCTCTGACAGCCAGGAAAAACTCTCTCTGTCTCTTGTGTGTGTGTGTGTGTGTGTGTGTGTGTGTGTGTGTGTGTGTGTGTTTGGGGTTAACGGTTATCATCGTCCCAAGAGTGCTATACAACCACTACGACAGGAGATTTGTCTATGAATATAATAAAAATAAACATCAAATATGACTAATATTCTGTTATTATTATTAAAACAAAATGATAGGACAAGACCCACAAAATAGTTTATGTATATTGAGCCCAATAACGAGGACACACACACACACACACACACACACACACACACACACACACACACACACACACACACACACACACACACACACGTCACCTACCTGCAGCGAGTCACAGCTTCACTCGGTTACGTCAGCATTCACCTCACTGCCGTTGTTACCTGAGAATAGAGAGATTGAGAATTATTAGGTGTATATAAACAAGGAGGCGAAACGTAGTGTTGGATAATATATGGGAGGGGAGAGGAGGAAGAAGTTGAGGATGATGATGGTGAATAAAGAATAAAGAAAGAAGAAAGGAGAAAATGTGTGATAATAATAAATAGGATAATAATAAACAGTATATTGACAGAAAATTTCAGCTAAGGCGAAATACACAATGAACAGAAATTGTGTAAATTGTATAAGGAAATATTGGGGAGTGGGTCATAAAACAAGAGGAGGAAACATGTAGTGAACAAATATGTTAACAAGGGTCCGATACTTTTAACTGTGGTTGGAGAGGAAATGGTCTTAGCCCTGACATTGGCGTGGTGTTATGCAGCTCTGCGTGTGTGTGTGTAATAATAATAATAAATTATTATTATTATTACAGGTTATACGGAAACAAAATAGTTAATATAAACTAATGTTAATGTTTATTAAGCAATATACGTAATGTATTTAACATATATATGTGAAAGTGCTTCAAAAAATATATATGAACATGTATTTACATTATAGACTGACATATTTTCAGACATTACAGATTGTGGTTGCATTTGATGATGACATGGTGGCGTAAGTTCTCAAAGTTAAAACCCCGCCTGTTGTCTGTCAGCATAGCTTTATATTCTGAGAACACCCTTTCTACATCACACGAGACGATTGGTGCATGTTTCATACATAGGAGGTCTGACATAGTGAGTGGCTGTACCGTCTCGTCAATAATAGCATCACCAGACATTATCTGACTGACTTTTTTCAGCTTTTCAAATCCCTTGTTTTTGTACAACACGTTACTCAGTTTACCATAGTAAGCATCAGACTGCAAACTTTTCAGTTCATCAAGAACACCATTAACCAACGAAATTGCCAAGGACAGCAGTAGTCCCCTTTCTTCAAGTCTAGTAATTGTTGATGAGATGCACGCAAAATTCGTGGGGGTGGGGTTAACCCAGAAATACCAATGAGTCATGACCAGGTGTGGAAACGACAGATTAAAGCGACGTGACCTCACCTCACTTCACCTAACCACACCTCACCTCACCTCCCAGTACCACGTGTGCTCATTCAGTGGCAACAAAGAGATACTGCCAGATGAATATTTTACCAAAATATGCATTTATATGCAGTTATCTAGGTAATATGCACTTATCATAGAAATCACGTAAAATATGCATTTGCATATGAAATATGCAAATGCATAACTATCCGGGCCCTAATAATAATAATAATAATAATAATAATAATAATAATAATAATAATAATAAAAGGTTTATTAATAGAGTTGCAGCCGGTGGCTGAAAATATACAAACTTACATGTGATTTAGACATAATGATATACATTCAATACATTTACAGGGCTGTACAGTACATAAATCAGGAGTTGTTTATTATTTTAACAACAGATGGGATGTTGCTATTCTTATATCTATCGGTGCGGGCTCTTATGGGCTGAATTTTGTTGTAGTGGCGGACTGGGCGAGGTGGGTGGGGGGCTGCCGGTGGCAGGAGGTGGCGATGACGAGGGTGGTGCAGTAGTCCACTGCCAAACCTTTCCAGTGCTGGGTCGTGGAGGTCACTGAGGGATGGCATTTCCAGGGTGGAGAGAGCGTTGATGTAGCCGGAGTATTCTGCACCGAGCATGATTCTGCAGGCCCTTTTCTGTACCTTCTCCAGCTGACGTTGTTGGGTGGAGTTGAGAGAAGACGACCAGGCTGGTGACGCATATGTTAGTTTAGGGAGAATAAAGGCGTTGTAGATGGTCCTCAGCTCTGGCGTGGGTGTCCTAAGTGACCTAAGTCGTCGTAGCATGTAGAGACGGTACGAGGCTGCCTTGGCTGTGTTATTTAAGTGGGCCTTCCAGTCCAGTTTGTTGTCTATAGTTACACCCAGGAGTTTGGCCGACTGCACCAGCTGGAGAGGATGGGCACCCACTGTGACTGCTGGGGCTTGCTCTGCAGTGGTGGCGGTGTTGATGTGCATTACTACGGTTTTGGTGTGGTTGATAGTGACCTTGTTCTCCGTAGTCCATGCCTGTAGCCTGTCCAGGGTGCCTTGTAGTCTGGTGCGGTGTTGTCCACTGAAACCCCCAGAGTGCAGTCATCTACGTACTTCCACCTGTGTCGAGTGTCCGATGGAGCGTCATTGATCAGGATGAGGAAGCACAGTGGTCCCATCCTGGTCCCCTGGGGAACACCGCAGGTGAGGTGTTGGAATGTGGAGACCGAGCTCTGATACCTCACTGCCTGGCGGAATCCCTGTCAAGAAATCAGTGAGCCATGAGACCAGGTTGGTGGGCAGCCCTAGTGCAAAATGGCCTTGTTGATAACAATGCAGTGATCAACAAGGTCAAAGGCCTTCCTGAAATCAACAAGGGCAACGGCCAGTGATGTCTTACGTTTCTGCAGGTTTTTGTGCAGAAAATCCAGAAAGCTCACGAAGCAGTGTGATGTAGAAGAGGTCCTCATATTGCCAAATTGCTGTGGATCAATTGACTGATAGATTCTGGCAAATGCCCACTCAAATACAAAGTCCTCACAAAGTAGACTGGGTATGGGGGTAATGGCAACTGGCCTGAGGTCGTTAGGGGACTGTGGGGTGGTGACCTTGGGGATGAGGGTGACAAATGCGGTTTTCCATTCATTAGGGCATTTGCTTTGTCTGAGGGATGCATTAATAATAGAACAGAGGGGGGTGGCAAGTTCGACTGCAAACTCCTTGTACATTTTGATTGGGTGGTCAATTGGGGTCGTGGAGTGTTTGGATTTAAATTTCAGGAGTTTGTTGGCGATTTCATATGGTTGGACACTGGGACGGGGGGAGGGGGAAGGTAAGTAAGCTGGGAGGAGAGTGAAGTCAAGACTGGGTAAGGTATGACATATGGTAGCAAAATAGTTATTAATTATCTCAGCTGCCTCCTCACTAGGTAAATGTGAGATGAAAGGAAGTGTGGGAGCCTGACGGTTGAGACCACAGAGATCTTTTACCTTGGAGTACCACTGACCGATGCCGACTTCCTTGAGGCCGTTCACTTTCCTGGGATAATAAGTCTTCTTGGCCGACTTGATTTCCCTGATGACCTGGTTACGTAGACTTTTGTACAGGCGGTTATTGGTGTAGTATGCTTTGTTGCGCTGCTCAATAAGTCCTTCACTAAACACATGCCACACTTAAACATCAAAGCATTTCCGCCAACACATACACAACATAATAATTAGGTCATATTTCACCAAATAACTTCTCAACTTAAGTCGTGTCGCGTAAACAACATGTCTGGAACTTGTCTTTACGTGTCCTGGCGGCTCAACTGACAGGATCAACACGCAATTGAAGTCTGGCGGACATTATGTAAATATTTTACCCTCAAACACCACACACGAGCTGATTGTGGTGCGGAGGGAGGCTGACGGCACGAGGAAGAACTAGATTTTATTTATATTTCGTACTAGAGTGAAATAGACATTTAATAACTGTATTAATTATATATTTTATTTTATTTATTTAGCAAGATGTTAACGGTACAGGTGGTGGTCGATGTATCAACGTGAAAACTGTACACACATCTTAGTTGACACACACACACACACACACACACACACACACACACACACACACCTATAAACAACTAATACCATCATGAATATAAAGTCAAGAATAAAGACATACCAAAAAAAAAAAAAAACATTACGCTAAAAAATTAATATCAAATACTGTCCATCAATCAGGGTTCCACACAATACAACTTTATTACCTTTTGTTAATAATAGTTTCATCTATTATCGAAAAACAATGTAATTCAGTCATAATAATTGATATATTCCTTAAGTCACTTTAATGGTAAATTTAAAATGATTTCCTTAGTATACAGAGAAATAAAATAGCATAAATTAATAGGGATGTTACAAAATAATATCGCACTTCAACAACTAAGATCTGTAAGCGAGTATTCTAGGTTAGTTCATACATCTCACAAGGTAAATTTTTACCTATTTTAAATTTAATAGTTCCAGTTGTCTGCGGACTGCCGGGAATAATAGGGAAATCTTTACCAGGAAGCTGTAAGCGATCTCAATTTAAGATAACTTGGAGGTGCCACAACAGAACCATAATTTTCTTCGTGGGTGGAGAGAGAGAGAGAGAGAGAGAGAGAGAGAGAGAGAGAGAGAGAGAGAGAGAGAGAGAGAGAGAGAGTACTACCACTGAAAACTCTCCTACTAATGCCAAATGGACATTCTCTAATGTACCAACAACGGAACAAAACCTCACCTCAGTAAACATTGTACAGCCCGGGACAGTTGGAAGCCCTGACGTTTTGTGTACGAATTCTGTATTAAAAACATAACAGTTACACCATTTAATTAACTACAACAAGTACGACACATTCAATTACACAAAAGTTAAAGAGGAACATGATATTAATACGACAGGCAGGAGGATTAGGATAGGGATGATATTGGACTCCCCCAGACTGGTGTTCAGCAGTGTTGGATGCCTTGGATATAATTAGATTTCATTCCCAGTTTTTTTTTTACATGTAAAACAAAAGGAAGAAATTATTACCAAATATAACATCTAAAAACTATCCCAGGAACACCTTACTGTCAGACAACTTAGCCACTTTTACCTATAATACCAGGCTTTAATAGTTACCTTTACTGCCACATATTTCCCATAAATAAGTAAACACAAAATCCTGCAACATTTTTCACTTCAAATGGCCGTATAACATAGCACATTGTTTTTATTAGAATGACAGATATAAAAATATACCTAATAACACTACACCAATGTTTGTGTTACTGTGCGTCGTTACCAAGCGTGTGTGGGGGCGGGTTGCGTAGTAGGAGTTTTCCTGTTTATGGTTATAGATGGTGAAGGTGGAATGCCTTCAGGTAAAGAGAGACGCTGGAGAGAGCAACAAGGATCCAAGGAACTACTGAAGAAGTTAAAACAGACATCATAACACTAAACTACTAATTCACAGACGGTCATGGCTGTTCTCTTATGATGTGCAGTAATATAAAAACAAGCGCTCCACATCAACACAAGTTATTACCTCCATAATTAATTTAGTCCAACAACAGTTCTGTATTGTGGAAACCATGAGCACGCTATTTTAACATCTAGCTGAAAAATAAAATACTTGTATCACAAACTATGCTCGGTGTTTCAAATTTCTTCGTTCTATTTCAACTAGAAGTCCAGCCTTGTTTGTGAATTTTTTCCAGTTAAGTATGTATAACCACTGCTAACCGATACTTAGGCCTCGAACCCTAGTCTCAAGGCCAACCAATCCAACTTTACACCAGTTAGTCATGAGATAGTTAACATGTGTCATGACTAATTGGTAACAACTATATGACAAGTGTGAACCGTGCCACTGAAGGTCATGAGACAATACGTGCCATGACATACTGAGGCGCCGAATGCATAAATATTTGTTGACCAGGATAGTGAATGTGTTTGTTTGTTTACAACCATACATGTACTGTAAAAAGGTAATGACGGTTAGGTTGAAAACCCTATGTGAAGTAAACACCATATTATTAATATTGCCATTGTTATTATCATTACTATTATTTTTGGTCATTATTATTGTTTAGTTATTGTTATTATTATTGTTTTTGTTATTATTATTATTATTATTGTTTTTATTATTATTATTATTGTTTTTGTTATTATTATTATTGTTTTTGTTATTATTATTATTATTATTATTATTATTATTATTATTATTATTATTATTATTATTATTATTATTATTATTATTATTATTATTATTATTATTATTATTATTATTATTATTACCATGACGCTCATAGGACAACCTTACATCAGGACCCTCCAAAATACAAGTCCTCCTGGCTGGCCTATGTGGATGTCTTGGTCCCCATTACCCATTAAGGGGGCATTAACAACTCACCATTGACCGCTAAAGGGGGAGAGGGTGGCAGTCTGGCTAGGTGGTGGCTGCGGGTATCGACGGGTCACAACAAGAGATCGTAGCCTGGGAGAGAAATTATTGTTACGATTCATTGCTCGTATCTGCCAGAGTGTGGTGCTGAGTGATATGCTGCCGGCCGTAAAGGTGAGGGTTGCTGGTGGTGAGGGTTGTGGTGCTGTGTTGTGGTGATGGTGCGTTGTGGTGCTGTGTTGTGGTGATGGTGATGAGTGTAACTGCGTTGTGGTGCTGTGTTGTGGTGATGAGTGTAACTGTGTTGTGGTGTGGTGCTATGTTGACGATGAGTGTTGCTGTGTTGTGGTGAACGTTGCTATGTTTTGGTGCTCGTGGTGGTGATTGACTGTTATCTCTCTCTTACAAACTATTCGTCTCTCATTCATTTTCTTCTTCGTCTTCTTTTGTGTTGTTTATTCCATTTTCTTATTATTTCCTCAATTTCTTCGCTCCAATCATATTACTGTATGTATGTATGTATGTATGTATGTATGTATGTATGTATGTATGTATGTATGTATGTATGTATGTATGTATGTCATATTTCAGTCTAAAAACATCTAAATATTTTCATCCTCGTCAACAGTATTTTCCCTCCACGTCACTTCACCACAGAAGGAGAGAGGCCCCGGAACCTATAAACAAACAGGGACCAATATCTGCCCGCTCCAATATGTCCCACTTAAGCCCACTTATACGCCATTAGTATGTGAGAGGCGCATCAAACACTAATAACTGTCTTTGATATCAATATCTTCCCTGACACACACACACACATCACTCATACGGTGGTGGTAATCGGTGTATCGTACATTACTGGCATTATTGTCGTTATAACCCTATCATGTGTGCCCCCTCTCTCTCCACACTGGTCTATACAGTATGTATCGTATTAATGGGCATGTATGAATCAAGTACTTGTAGCCGTGTTGATTAACTGTCCATAACCGTTAATGTATCATGGATTACACACCTCACCAACCCTTTCAGTGGGCTGTCAGTGAGGCGAGGCATGTGTTCTGCCGGTATCGTGTGCTGACGCTAAATTACGATCATATCAGACACAGTGTTGCCACTCAGCTGGCCGCAGGTACACCCAGCCACCCATCGGCCTCCATCCCACTTACTCACCCACCCAACACCCGCTCACCACTTGTGTCACCCACCCGACTCCATTTACACCCGACACTCCAGCTCTCCTCGCGTGTCTGCTTCTGTTCTAATAACTCGTCCGTGTATTGAGTGCAATCATCGATACACCCAGAAGGAGTGGCTGGTCTATTCAGTTCGAACAGTGGTTTGGTATCTAATGGGAATCAGATTACGAAAAAAAATTGTTACGAAGGTTTGGACCACCTGAAGCTTCGCCCACCCAGCTTAACCTCCCTAACACACACACACATATACACACGCGCGAGCACGCTTGATCCTGTGTGATGAAAATCCTCCGCGATAATTTCAGTTTTGACGAGATTTACAAATTTGTTATGACAGAATATAATGAAGTCTGCTGTATACCATTATTGGATACACCATGCGAGCGAACATCCCTCACACAGTAGATATTTTCTTTATATTTTTTGCGTATTACCAGAAGATTAGCCTCGGCTTACTGTGCCTAATAATGTATTTACAATTATCATCTTGTTTTCGTTACACTAGTAAATTAATATTTATCCTCTCTCATTTCTATTACCCAACCCATGTGGTCTTACTTCAAGTACTACTTTCCCTTTCCCAACTTTTGCGTTAAAATCACCCATTATAATCAGACATTTTATAAACTTTACGGTGTTTTTGCTTGAATATTACTCATGTTCTTCATTAAACGGAACTAAAAAAAAGAGTAAAAAATATATAAGATTATTTTTCATTAGCATTATATGGTTCTGTTATGTGACAATAAAACAATAAATTACGTTGGTATCGATTAGAGATGAATGATCACCTAAGACATGAGGTTTTCTCTTCTACTGTACACACACACACACACACACACACACTTTAACATCTCTACATCGTTATTTCAAGAGAGAAAAGCTTCACTGTGGTCTGGTAACCCCCGACCACACCATCCACCCAGACAAACCGGGGCGCGTGATAATTACTCCACTGTTTACCTTATCTGATCGAGCCAGCCAGCAGTGAGTGGCGCAGCTAGATGCTAATGGTGATCAAACCTCACCACAAAATGGTTATCAGGGAGAGAGTTGCTCCGTAATGATGATGGTGGTGACAGTGGGTGATCCGGAGATGATGATGATGATGATGGTGGTGACAGTGGGTGATCCGGAGATGATGATGATGATGATGATGATGATGGTGGTGGTGATAGTGGGTGATCCGGAGATGATGATGATGATGATGATGGTGGTGACAGTGGGTGATCCGGAGATGATGATGATGATGATGATGATGATGATGATGATGATGGTGGTGTTGATAGTGGGTGATCCGGAGATGATGATGATGATGATGATAGTGGGTGATCCGGAGATGATGATGATGATGATGATGATGTTGGTGATAGTGGGTGATCCGGAGATGATGATGATGATGATGATGATGATGGTGGTGATAGTGGGTGATCCGGAGATGATGATGATGATGATGATGATGATGATAGTGGGTGACCCGGAGATGATGATGATGGTGATGTGGTTATCATGATGATGGTGACAGTGGGGACTCGGAGATGATGTTGCAGTTGTTGCTGGTAATCTGTGAGGTAACGATGCTGGCTCACCAAGAAGAAAAGATGCAGGTTATATAATGATACTGTATGGCCTAGAGATGGTGGCGATGATAACAGAAACAGATGACGATGGCAGATAGCATGATGAGAGGGCAGACAGCGAGGTGAGATGGCAGACAGTTAGGTGAGATGACGGACAGTTAGGTGAGATGACGGACAGTTAGACGAGATGACAGACAGTTAGGTGAGTGACAGACAGTTAAGTGAGATGGTACAGTTAGGTGAGATGGCAGACAGTTAGGTGAGATGACAGAGTTAGGTGAGATGACAGAGTTAGGTGAGATGACGGACAGTTAGGTGAGATGGCAGACAGTTAGGTGAGATAACAGACAGCGAAGTGAGAAGACAGCGAGGTTAGGCGACAGCACTGTACAAAATAAACGCCTCATTCCCTCTAAATTTTATCTCTTGGGAGTTTGTGTCTCTGTTTTTTGTCCGTTTTATTCCTCGTCTGTCACTTGTCATCTTCTCGTCCCGTAAATGTCAGCCACAGTTTTCACGCTCCATTATGCTCCTCCTGCATACCTGAGTTCATATTGCTGGGCAAACTATGTGTAGAAACGCAGCTTTTTATTGTTCTGGTCTGGTTCAACAGATCACGTGAAGATTAAACCTTCCAGCTTATTTCACCTGATGATTAATCACCCGAACGCTGCCTGGGAGGTAATTTAGGTTAGCTTAGGTTATGTTTGGGTTATGTTAAGTTGGATTATATTGGGTTGGGTTAGGTTGGGTTAGGTTAGGTTATGTTGGGTTAGGTAGTGTTAGGTTAGGTTAACGTTTGGTTGATTAATCTAAAGGTGAAATAAGATGGAGGTTAATCTTCAGGTGACATAAGCTGGGGAGTTAATCACCAGATGAAATAAGCTGGGGAGTTAATCATCATGTGAAATAAGCCGGGGCGTTAATCATCAGGTGAAATAAGCTGGGGAGTTAATCATCAGGTGAAATAGGTTGGGGAGTTAATCATCAGGTAATATCATTCGTCAAATATTATTGTAAGACACGAGTTCCTGGCGGTAAGACTTCCAGGGCGACCACACACAGTATAAGATGGGTAGAGATTCACTAAGTCTCCGTGAGTGATGTGTGGCTGCCTCCCAGGACCTACACCTGTACTTGTGGTACTACCTCTAATATGACTCACACACCTGCTTGTACCCCCATGCATGCTGGGGTTTCAACCAATAACCCTGATTTCATTCATCAGAAAAAGCTTTTGTAGTCGAGTAATAAGTCACTATTATCACAGGCTATTGTCACTGTCGTTAGTGGCCTTTACAGCCTCTGACCTGCAAATATTTGACTCGCTCTTCGAAGTTTATCTGAAACAGTTTATGTGTGAGTGAGGGATGACACCCCTAGAGGCGCCCCTGCTATCTTACGAGTAGCTGTGTCAGGAGTCATTTCATTGTTTACATTTATTCTGGCACCCACGTCACACATCCCCTTCCATTTTAAAATTCATATTCATCCAACACTACTCATTTATCCGGACTATATATCCCAGTTAGTCCGGTTATTTGTTGATGTAAAGGAAGACTTACACGCCGGTAATCCATAAGGTTCTCTCACCAACACGTTCATATCTTTGAGCTAATAAGGTATAGGTCAGACCAATACCTGATGGCCGGCTCCCCAGCGGGTGGTGGAGCGACTCACTAACTCCACCACCATACATGGGCGGCGGGTGGTGGGCGGTGCCGCCAGTTATCACGCCCGCAACCATCTCCAATTTTTTTTTTTGCCGTCTATATACAGAAGGAGCGACGAACACCAGCGACCAGCCAGACAGCGCAATGGGCACCAGAGTCCACGATGGTGAACTTGTCTCTTTATGTTTATCTTCATGTAATATTTAGGGGTAGTAGAGCAGCTGACAGGCGGCCATGTGTACTACTTACTGCTCGGCCAAACAACCCACACCATTAGTACTCTCCTTGAGCCACGTACTATTGACGAGGCCTTTTTGGTATGTGTAAAATAGTGTCTGATTTTTATTATAAATATTTGTATTAATTATTACTTCTGGTATTATTGTTAATATTATTTTTTTGACTTTTACTGATCACAATATTACAATTTTCATAGCAATTACTACAACTCCATAATCGGATTACAGTAAAAACACAGCAAATCAAGTATGTTGTGTTACGAGTTGGGGATTTAGAATATAGTTAAAAGTCTACCCAGATCCCAACAGGCAACAAAAAAAAAAAAGCAAAGACAATCGGACTATAAAAGGGTAGACAAAGGATGCGAGTTTTTGTTGTGTATAATAAAGTACCATAAATCCCTTAACAAAATATTCAGCTTTCTATAATTTTCCCTTAACCATACTTAACCTAAACATTAACAGTATATACATATTTATACAACATACAATAATTTGAAGCAAGGTGGAGGTGGGGAGGCAACATAAGATTACAAATACTTAAGTGCGGAGCTGAGATGGCTGACGAGTAAGGCTGAGAATTGTAGAAGAAGGTAGGTAGTCACTGTGCCGTAGGTTTCCAGGATAGGTGATCCTGTGGTCACTTCCCAGAGTGAACTGAACTCTCCTCGAACTGGAGCTGACGAAGAAGACTTGGAGGAGGTGACGCAACAACCAGGATATGGAGAAGGGAAACCCCGGAGTGAACATAAGAACATAAGAACATAAGAAAGTGGGATACTGCAGGAGGCCGACTGGCCCATACAGGGCAGATCCCTTTCACACCCATCCCAGCACTTCCATGTGCCTATCCAACTTCGTCTTGAAGCTCCCTAGCGTCCCCGATCCTACTATAGCACTCGGTAGCCTATTCCACATATCCACAACTCTATTACCAAACCAGTGCTTGCCTATATCCTTTCTGAATCGGAATTTATCTAATTTAAAGCCATTTGTTCTAGTTATTTCGTTATTACTGAGCTTCAGAACATCTTCCATTTTACCCTTGTTAATCCCACTTACCCACTTGTACACCTCTATCATATCTCCCCTAACTCTACGCCTCTCTAATGAATGTAAGCCTAAGCTTTTCAGTCTTTCTTCATATGGAAGGTTTCTAATATTATGGATCATTTTTGTCATTCTTCTTTGTACTCTCTCCAAAGAATCTATGTCCATTCTATAATAAGGACACCAGAATTGAACCGCATAATCCATGTGTGGCCTCACTAATGCTAGGTAAAGTTTCAAGATAACGTCAGCAGTTCTGTTACTCACAGACCTAGATATGAACCCAAGAATCCTGTTTGCCTTGTTGCGAACGCTAGATGGCGTTGCTCGTGGTGCTGGGTAGGTAGATCAGGACAATAGATGGCGTGGTTCGTAGTGCTGGGTAGGTAGATCATGATAATTGGTGGCGTGGTTCGTAACAGTTGGCTGTCACACTTCCACGTCCCAGCCACAGGTAAGTAACTCTCTTCACTCTTCCTAGCATAACTTCGACACCCTCCTTAAGAGTACGGCCCTCTGGTATGTTCTCCACAGACCTTTACACAGTGAGGTAAGTTGGGTATGATATGAACAAAATTGGTCTTTAGATTATGGCATTCAAGGATACATACAGTAAACACACACACACACACACACACACACACACACACATATATATATAAATAGAAACTTGGAAGATATTCAGAATTCATGACAGCTTTCCAGCCCACCAAGGATCGTATTCGATTCACCAGAACTGTGAATGACAGTCGGTGTTCAACCATCCTTATGGCGCCTTTTTGTGTGAGTTGCAACCGGAGGGGAGGTACCAGTCCTGAGTTACACACACGAGTACCTGCAACAAATGAGAGAGAGAGAGAGTAGGAAGAAGGGAAGTAAACATCATTTCTCTTTTCTCTTTTTGGAATCTGTCTCTCTCTCTCTCTCTCTCTTTCCACTATTGATCCAATATAAATCGATATATCAGTCCATTATCTGGGTTTAATTTCAGTATTTACCTCATAATGAGAATATGTAGACACTATCCTCACACTGACACTTAAACTATTCTGTTAAGCTAACTGATAACGTCGGAGAAATGAGCAATAATCTGAACAGATATTTTTCGTCAGTTTTCACAACCGAGAATTTAATCATGAAGAAAATAGATTAAGCGAGATAGTAATGACTAGTAACGATGTTTGTAAACAAATAGATAAAATAAAACATAATAAGTTGTCAGGTCCAGACGAGATATTTGCCAGAGTATAAAAGGACTTAGTATGCCTTACGAAATTTGTTTAACATGTCATTAAAAACGCGTGTAGTACCAGAATCCTGGAGAATAGCGATTGTGATACCAATTTTCAAGAAGGGATATAGATCACTGTCCTCTAACTACCGTCCAATCAGTTTAACATCAATTGTAGGCAAATTACTTGAAGCAATAATTTCAAACTCAAATCGAAATCGCCCTCGGGAAACACATGTTGAACAATGATTTCCAGCATGGCTTCACAAGTGAGAGTTCATGTCTGACAAATACGTTATCATTCTTTTCAACTGTCTTTGAATCATGGAATTGGAGGAGATATTCTAAAATGAATTAGGGCGTGGTTACAGGACAGAAAACAGAGAGTAAGTATTAATGGCACTAAATCAGATTGGGGTAACGCTACTTGGACCATTACGACGCTAAATTTGGGAGTGGAATTAATCCTGAGGAAGGCTCCGCAAAACTGCAGGAATATCTACACAAATTTTTCGCATGATCTGAAAAATGGCAGGTGATATTTAATGTGGAGAAATGTAAAGTACATAGCCTATGAGATGTAAATCGAGAAACCAGATATCAGGAGAACAACGTTGACACAGAGAAATCAGACTGTGAGAAAGATTTAAGGGTAATGATAAGGAGGAATCTTAAACCAAGACACCGATGCGTGTTTGCTCGAAACAAGGCTAATAAACAATTTGGGTTCATACAAAGGAGTGTTAGTCAGAAGACTTGCGAGGTCATCCTAAAACTATATCTTGCACTTGTGAGACCTCACTTGCATTATGCAGCTCAGTTTTGGTCACCGTACCACAGAATGGATATCGAATCCCTGGAAAGCATTCAGAGGAGAATGCCAAGACTAATCCCGGGAATTAGGAACCTTGAGTACAGAGACAGGTTAAAGCATCTTAATTTACACTCACTCGAGAGACGGAGAGTGAGGGGCGATATGATAAATGGAAATCAGGGCTAAACAAAGGTGATATAACAAAGGTACTTGAACTATCCAACCAGGAGCGAACTCTTAGTAATGAGTTTATATTAGACAAATTTAGATTTAGGTGCGAGATTGGTAAACATTGGATTGAAAATAGAATAGTGGATGAGTGGAACAAATTACCAAATATCATCATTAACTCGAACACGCTGGATAGCTGCAAACATAGGTTGGGGGCGTATATGAGTGATAGGGGTTGGATGTAAACGGGACTGCCCAGGATGGGCCAGTAAGCCCGCTGCAGTTTCCTCCATTGTTATGTTCTTGGGTTAAGTTAGGTTAGGTTAGGCACCATAAGAAATAACACTGATTGTCATGTACGCAATAACTGTACGTAAGTCTTATATTAAAACAGTGTTAAGTAACACTGATACGGCGGCGGTATTTATTGACTAATTTGTAACAGTGATAGTGACTGTACATATAACTGTGACTGTAAGGACGTTCATGACTGTACCAATGCTATGTTAATGATTTAATCTAGGCGAGTGACGAGGTTTGGACCCCTGCCACCACCACTATAGTATCTGGCGTTGAGGTGGTGGTCGCCGGCCTTCCTCACCTGCCGCTGTGAACACTAATGAGCAGATCAGCTGACGATACCAGGTGGGGGTCGAGAATGTCCACCTGAGATTTTGCTTATCTGGATGACTTTCCAGTTCGCTTGTTGAATATGAAATTGGGAGCGACTGACGCGTACAGCTGTGGGGATGGGTGGGGTAGGGATAGTGTGGGGTGGGGTGGGGATGGTGTGGGATGTGGGGTGTGGGGGGTTTTGGGTAAGGTCGGGTGTGTGGGTGTTGGGTAGGGTAGGGAGGGTGGATGTGAGAAAGGGTGGGGTTGAGTGTTCTGTAGTGTAGAGTGGGTGCGGGGGGATGGGGTGTGATGATGGTTGGGTGTTGGATGGGGTGGGTGTGGGGGAAGGTGGGGTGGATTGAGCATTTGGTGGTTGTGGGGTAGGTGTGGGGTGGGTGGTAGAGGGTGTAGGGAGGTATGTAAAGTGGATATCATGGCTCTGAGTTACTTATTTTTCCTGTGCGTGAGGTGGATTTTGGTCACCACAGTAGACTAAATGTACAACCACTGATTTTTTGAGACAACACAAAACGTTATGGATATGGGAGAAATTGTTGTGACAAATATATTGTAGTTTGAGAATATTTTACGATGATTATAAGTGTTTCTGGTGATTGTGACAAAAGTTTGGTGGTTGTAGCGCTGTGTGGTGATTGTAACAGAATTGCTGAGTGAGGACCAATACAGTTGTTATAACAGAGTTTGTGGTGATTGTGGTGATGGCAGGGGAATGAAGGTGGGCGGGGATGGGTGGGAGAGGGGGGGGCGTGGGTGGTTGAGAGAGGAGGCAGGCAGGCAGGGGTGGGTGGGTGAGAGGAGAGGAGGCAGGCGTGGGTGAGAGGGGTGGGAGGCTGGCGTGGGTGAGAAGTGGGAGGGGGGGGGAGGATCCTCACAGACACGCTGGGCTAAACACCAGTTAATGGCCAGATTACTGAGGTGATGATGACGGCGTGTCAGAGAAGGCAGGGAGCATCTCTCTATTGGCGTGTGTCTGTGTGATGTGTCTGTTAATGTCTGTACAGTGTGTCTGTTAAGGTCTGTGTAATGGATGTATTAAGGTCTGTGTGACATGTCTATTAACGTATGTGTAATGTGTTTGTTGTCGTCTGTGCAATGTATCTGTTGACGTCTGTATAATGTATCTGTTGACGTCTGTATAATGCGTCTGTTGATGTCTGTGTGATATGTCTGTTGGTGTATATGTTAGACTGTGTGTCTGCCTTCTGTCTGTATAATCTGTCTGTGTTTCTATGGGATGTATAGATATAGTTTTGTGTCTGTTTAAGGTGTTGACATAAGTCCGTGTTGGTGTGTGTCGTGTATATCGAGGTAACATTGTCTGTTATGACGAGCATGTAGAGGGTCTGCACTTTTCTCTGTGATGGCTGATGGCCGTGTTCGTCTGTTTGGTTTATAATTTTAAATTTCTTGTTTAATAACGTGTGTGTGTGTGTATGTGTGTGTGTGTGTGTGTGTGTGTGTGTGTGTGTGTGTGCATACAGTATGTGGGCATGTTGGTATGTGGGCGTCTATGTGAGTGCGGGAACGTGCCACGGTGCACTACTCCTACACATCTTGGCGGAGCGAGGTCACAATCAGCACTAATGGGAAGATCAGCGGCACGATAGGTGGCGCTGGTGAGAGGGATCCGGGGCCGACAGGGGATCTAAAACGGCTTATCCGGTTATTGACACGTCCGGAAAGGATCCAGTGTCCCACCACTTATTTCCTTCTTATGCTCCGGGAAATGATACATATCACGGGGTGTTAATCATAGACACTTGCTGCTTCCTCGATATTCATTTATCTCAGCTACAAACTAGCTAACTGACTTATACGATAGTTAATTAAATCCATTCAGGCACTGATGGAGTCCTCGGATCTCTTAAAGGATGACGTGGATCAGTGTTCGCCTCCATATATATACTCGCTATGATTGTTCAGCGACGTTGATATAGTGCTGGTGTCGTGAGCCAGCTACCTGTTGTTTATAATGTCCGTGCAGGTGTTTCTTGTACGGGATTATATATGTAGTAGCTACCTGCTGATACTAAGGATCTGGGGTAAAATAGTTGTAATTTTGGTAATTAACTGTGCTAATGACCTTTGAAAATTACCCCTTTTATCATAATATTAAAAAGTCTCTTCCAGCATATACTGTATTTAATATTAATACTGTTGTTCTGTAATGCAGAACTTCCTAAAGTACGTAAATACGTTAATTTACAATTTCAAGTGAAAATCGGGTTCCATTTCAAATTTTGACAAAATGTTAAAATTTAGATTTTTTTTTCAAAATATCATTAGAGGTAAAACTTCCCTCTACAACACCACCTCAGTGTCACTTGGCCCACCCCTACATTAAATTTTCCGTATTTTTATCTCTTGACTCCAGTTAATAAGTCTTGAGCCTTGACTCTCACATACTCCCATCCCTCCAAACCCTCGTCTTCCTCCCACTGCAATTAATTTAACCTAACCTAAACTAACTTAATCTAGGTTTTATTTGCTTATGTTAAGACTCTGAAGTAAACAAGGTTTTAAATAAAACAGAGCTAATTTTATTGTACATCAATTTGTTTCCATTAAGTTTTAGTAAGAAAAAAAGTTATCCCTTTTCGGCAAAAACTCCACTTTATTCTTTAAATGTCTATCCGAAAGCGTAATAAACATCACATACCATGAAAGGATGTTGTTTATACACTCGCAGCTTTCGTGGGTTTACTTAAAAATAAAGAAGAAACACTTAGTAAATTTAAGGAACATTTTCCCACGTGCTGAGGTGCGTGGCGCCAGAATCAAGTACCAGAAACCAGCCTACCTCGTGATGGTCACTCTCACTTGCCTTATCTCAGCGAGGCACTGGGCTGGTGGTGCTTCACGGGGGGGATGGGGGTGTCTGGTTTAGAATCACAATATCTTTATAGCTGCGGGTATCATCACTATACTTGCCCCCGGCCCGCATACTTCACGTTCCCGTCTCTGCACCCCGTGGCTCCCTCGCACATATAAGGCAGTTCACATTATCTTGGTCATCCCTGTTCAATGACTGTACTGCTGCTGAGGCTACTGTGCATCCTAGCAACCGCAACTAAGGATGATACAGTACTATGCTTTATAAACCTTTGATGAATAATTAGGTAATTAAATATAACATTCCTGCTTGGGGGGTCTGAAGATTTTATCCATAAGAATTGTGTCTTTAAATTCAGATATATCTTTATAATCATCACGTAGGCGAGTATTATCAGACACGATTATATACTAACCGTAACTATACAAAAAAAAAACATAACCTGAAGATTAGAAACCCTAACTAACATTCCGTTAAGTTATTTTAGGTTAATTTAAGTTAGGTTAGGTTACTAGGTTAGTATTAGGTCGTTAATCAAGTGGGGTATCTAATCTTCAGGTGATCCTCAAACCCAAAAATCTTTCAGTCAGTCAACAATGCAGTCAATAAGTTAAGATTTGTATTCTGTGAGGTGAGTGACGGAGCTTACCGTATACACACACTGCTACTGTACCCCTGACACTGAGATTTACGATACTACAATTCTTGGTTGTGTTGAGAAATCTCTGGTAGCAATAAAATTCTCACTATCATTTTGGTGAATATTAACTCTTTTAAGTCAGGAATATATTGTTTATTTTTTGCCAGATACATTCACACAACAAATTGAATTGGGTAGAAAGTGAGGAAAACTACGATAACAACAACTACAAAAACAACAACCATACTACTACTACATAATAATAATAATAATAATAATAATAATAATAATAATAATAATAATAATAATAATAATAATAATAATAATAATAATAATAATAATAATAATAATAATAATAATAATAATAATAATAATAATAATAATAATAATAATAATAATAATAATAATAATAATAATAATAATAATAATTAATCCATTGCCTTTATTATCATCTATCGAGAAAAAGGGTAAAGCTGGTTCACAATATAGGAGGCCACATGGCGGTGTACAACCCTTATTTAAAACGCACGCCAAGACACTAAACCCTTGCCTCTTGTTCAACACGTAGTTTAAAACACTTCTATGCCAACGTGATATAACAGTCAAAACACATATTCCAACTTCCCTGTTTCTATTTAATACAAATGCCAACCTATTTGTACCAACACCCTAGTCATTATGCAACACCAGCAACACCAAATAAGTGCACTAACAGCCTTGTCACTATTCAACACCCGCGTCAAAACACTTGTGGCAGCCTGATACTATCTTTCCAGATTTATCTGGTAGCGGCAGCGTCGTAACACTCACAGCCTCGTACGGTCAGCCACACTATCTTTTATATCAGCTGATTTCACGGTTGTAAAATTGTCCTTCTTACTTTATGGATGTGAATGTGGGCAAATTTGTCTCGTGTTTTACAAGTGATACGGAGTCCGGTTTGAGTTTATTGCTGTAGTAATTTCTGGTTAGTTTAAAGAATAATATCAGACCTATAGCCGGGCCCTCAAGGGGGTCAGGGACAGAGGAGGACATTATTTTAAGGGAAGGTTATGTAAACAAACATTAGGGGCGCCTGTGTCGGCTGGGGGGGAGGAAGGTAAGGGAATGTGGTGGTTGGAGAGTAAGGGGGAAAAGGGGTGAGGGGATGTAGTGGTTGGGGAGTGAAGAGGGGGAAGATATTGAGGGGATGTGGTAGTTGGAGAGTGAAGAGACGAAGAAATGGGGTGCCTGGGCAGTGGGGGAGGAAGATTGGTGAGGGAATGTGGTAGATGGAGAGTGGAAGAGGGGAGAGAATTTGAAAAAGGAGGAACAGAACAAGGAGAAGGTGGTGGGGAGGTAAAGAGAAAATTGGGAAGCGGAAGGGGAAAGTAATGGGTTTAAAAGGATGAGGAAGGAGTGGTAAGAGATGTGACAGGAGGAGAGGATGAAGGTTACAGTTCGGGAGAGACAAACAACAGGAGAGTTTACCCTGAGTCTGGAGACGGGGAGAGGGGCGGTGGGAGGGAGGGAGGGAGGGATGGTGAGAAAGAGAAGAAGGGAGGGAGGGATAAGATGGAGGGAAGGCCTGGAGGGAAGGCAGGAAAGGGAGGAAGGTAGAAAAAAAAGGAAGGCAGAAAGGGGATGAAGGGGGAGGGATGGAAAGAAATGGAAGAAGAAATAGAAAAATCACTGAAACAAAACGCACTCAAATATTAAACAAGGAAGAAACATAAACGGACAATAAAATATTACAAAAAAGGAAGAGAATATTGAGATAAAATAACTTATATAAAACCAATACAATGATCTCTGAGCACAAAACAAACAAGACACAATAACAGACGAATACTTCATGTTCTCTCAACCAACGGGAAATGTATCACTATGAAGGATTTCTCTCAGGGTTAGTTAGGTATATAAAACACTTCCCCAAGATCAATATTTGTATGTATATTACTTCCCTAAGATATTGCAACGTTTATATGTATATCATTACCCCTAGGTCAATGTTTGTATGTATATCATTACCCCTAGGTCAATGTTTGTATGTATATCATTACCCCTAGGTCAATGTTTGTATGTATATCATTACCCCTAGGTCAATGTTTGTATGTATATCATTACCCCTAGGTCAATGTTTGTATGTATATCATTACCCCTAGGTCAATGTTTGTATGTATATCATTACCCCTAGGTCAATGTTTGTATGTATATCATTACCCCTAGGTCAATGTTTGTATGTATATTTGTGTTCTGAGATCAATGTTTATATTCGTGTTAAGGGATAAATTCTCCAACCTCTAACCTGCTGTGTGTTTCGATTTGACTACATGATCATATGACACGTGATGATGATAGGTTTCTCAACATGCTGCTCCGACAAGTGATAGAAGTTGATGGAAGAGGAGGAAGAAAAAATAAGGAAAAGCGAAGGAAAGAATTGTGTAGGTGGAGGATGTGAGGTTCGGGAGGAGGAGAAAGGAAAGGTACGTTTGGGGGGTAGTGACGAAATATAGGTGTGTGTGTGTGTGTGAGAGAGAGAGAGAGAGAGAGAGAGAGACCAGGCACAGGTTAGCAACTAGTTGTGGGGGGGACCGTCAGCCGCTGGACTCGGAAGAATTTTATTGGTGCAGGTCCACGCCGGCTAATGGCTGGTCGGGGCCTCAAACACGCCTCGGGTCGGTATCAAAAGACTGATCCGATGGCTCATTCAGATATGGAAGGACCCTTTTATGGCTTTCAATTCCGCGAGAACCCATATCGTTTTCTGCAAGGACGGCAGTCTTCCCAGACGCAAGGAGATATGACGTAGAAGTCTCTTGGTCACGGTAATGCACCATGGGCCCGTATGGACCTAACTGTCGGACCTGGCTGGAAGCAACTAAAAACCTGTTTTGACCTAGTGGAGCCTTGTTGGACCTGTATGAGCCTCGGCAGACCTGGCTAGAAATAACTTAAAACCCATTTTGACCTGGGCGGGACCGAGTCGGACCTGGTTGGAAGTAACCAAAAACCAGTTTTGACCTGGTGGAGCCTTGCTGGACCTGGTATGAGCCTCGACAGACCTGGCTAGAAATAACTTAAAACCCATTTTGACTTGGGCGGGACCTCGTAGGAACTGACTGTAACAAACTGGACCTAGTCGAACTTGGTTGGTAACCATCTGGACCAATTTGGACTTGAAAAGTAACTGACTGGAACTGGTTGGACGGAACTGGTTCTCAATGGACTGGGGGAGAGAAAAATACAAGTTGAGGGGAAATAAAGAAGAAAAATACAACGTCATGAGATGTATGTTTTGGTAGCTGTGACCTCTGACCTTGTGACTTTTCTTTTTTTTATTGGGCACCCCCCTACATCCTTGTGCAAGGTGAAGCGCAGAAGCGTTTACTTCGCCCAACAGGGAAGCATGCTAAGTTCATGCTTGCCTTTATGTATCATGAGTTAAGGGCGTAGAAGCCTGAAGAGTCAGTGGTTTATGTCATCAAGTTATTGGAAGCTCCAACAACTCCCTGAATACGAATTCGCAACTTTCGACTTACAACAGGTACCTACTTTACTGCTAGGTTAACAGGGACTAATGGGGGCTAGGAAGTAAGTCCAAAGAACTTTCACCGGCCCGGGAATCGAACCCGTGACACCTCGCTTGCGAGGCAAGAACTGTACCGCTTCTACCACCGGTCCCCCTCTTATGACCTTTGATCCTGTGACCTCTGACCCTGTGACCTTTGAACCTGTGATATCTGACCTTGTGATATCTGATCCGGTGACCCCCGACTGTGATTTCTGACCATGTGACTTCTAACCTTATGACCCGACCCTGTGGTCTCTAACCTTGTGACCTGACCCCTCACCTGTGACCTCTAACTTTATGAACTGACCTTGTAATCTTTAGCCCTTTGACCTTTAATCTTGTGACCTCTGACCCTATGACCTATAATCTTATGACCCCCTAAAAAGAAAAACATATAACTTAGACTGGCAGTAATGACGCCTTTCTAGTTTCAAGTCATTTCATCCCAAACAATAAACTGGGCTGAGATGACAGGTTTCAGGTCAGTTCAGATAGACAGACAGGCAGAGAAAACCTCTTCAACAGGGGAAGGAGAAGGGATAAAGAGGAATTTGAAGAGAAAAGGGATGAGAGGAGACAGGGTGGAAGAGGAGAAAGAAGAAAGGGTTCATGGAAAGGGAAAAAGAGAGCAAAGACAAGGGTTACGTGAGAGGAAACGGGAAAGAGAGAAAGAAGAGGTGGAGAGGAGGTGAGGTGGAGAGGATGAGAGAGGGAGAGGTAAGAAGAGGAGAGGTGGGGAAGAGGAGAGGTGGAGAAGAGGAGAGGTGGGGAAGAGGAGAGGTGGAGAAGAGGAGAGGTGGGGAAGAGGAGAGGTGGAGAAGAGAGGTGGGGAAGAAGAGAGGTGGAGAGGTGGAGGGGGACTTGGATCAAAGTAAGAAGGAAGAAATGAGGGAGAACAATGAGAGAAAAAAGAAAGAAGAGGGAGAATGTTGGAAGAAGACAGAAGAGGAGAAGGCAATTAAGGAGAGAGAGAGAGAGAGAGAGAGAGAGAGAGAGAGAGAGAGAGAGAGAGAGAGAGAGAGAGAGAGAGAGAGAGAGAGAGATATTTGTACACTATATAATTGGAAGCCTGTGACAAACACCGTTAACCTTGTGGCGCTTTACCTATTACGTCAATAACCTAAACAACTCCCTCCCTGCTCAAACCCACCAACTCCCTCCCTGCTCACACCCACCCACTCCCTCCCTGCTTACACCCACCAACCCCCTCCCTGCTCACACCCACCAACTCCCTCCCTGCTTACACCCACCAACTCCCTCCCTGCTTACACCCACACCCACCTCCTCCCTGCTCACACCCACCAACCCTCCCTCACCTGCTCACACCCACCAACCCCTACCTGCTCACACCCACCAACTCCCTCCCTGCTTACACCCACCAACTCCCTCCCTGCTCACACCCACCAACCCCTCCACCCACCAACTCCTCCCCTGCTCACACCCACCAACTCCCTCCCTGCTCACACCCACCAACCTCCTGCTCACTCCTGCTCACACCCACCAACTCCCTCCCTGCTCACATCCACCAACACCCTCCCTGCTCACACCCACCAACTCCTCCTGCTTACACCCACCCACTCCTCCCTGCTTACCAACTCCCTCCCTGCTCTCCCTGCTTACACCCACCAACTCCTCCTGCTTACACCCACCAACTCCCTCCCTGCTCACACCCACCAACTCCCTCCCTGCTTACACCCACCAACTCCCTCCCTGCTTACACCCACCAACTCCCTCCCTGCTTACACCCACCAACTCCCTCCCTGCTTACACCCACTAACTCCCACCCTGCTCACACCTTCACTACACCCTCACGCGCCATCTCTCACGTCACGGGTATCCCACGCTGGGGAGACGTTATCTCGGCTGCTGACACTCAAACACAGACGATATCTCTCAAGCATGACGGCGTTTGTCTTCCTCTCATCTTTAACTCTCTAATCCTAGTTTTCCCTTCGCTTGCAAGTCTTAAATAAAATCAAACGCATCCCAGGAACACGTAAATGATACTTTGAAACGTAAATAATGTTGGTACTTACCCGTAGTCGTGTGTGTGTGTGTGTGTGTGTGTGTGTGTGTGTGTGTGTGTGTGTGTGTGTGTGTGTGTGTGTGTGTGTGTGTGTGTGTGTGTGTGTGTGCTATTGTGTGTATTTTGCGCATTATTGCGTTTTAGTGAGCTTGTGCTTTAGTGTAAATACTTGCTCGTGTTTGTGTACATGTTTATGTGTGCTTATGTATATATATAAATAAAACCAAGAAGTCTATCTGTCTGTTTGTTTATTTTAACGGAGAACAGCCCACCCGGGCACAGGTCATCGACCCACAGCAGGATTGCCCGAGTTATGTTAGCCAGAATTGGTGTAGCCATATAGCATGTGCTTGTCTTCAGCTAAAATTAGGTGCACATCCAGAAAACTAACCATAATAATCTCTATAGTAAATAATTATAATCGTGCACAGGGGTGCCACTTTTGGGGGATTCTGCCCCCTCTATTTACACAAACTTACCTAAATCCCGCTCTCTATCATAAAAACCGCTGTAGTGCATAGCAAAGAAACATACGCATAAATGTGTTTTATGGTGGGGCAAACAACGGGGCCAAACCCTAAAAACTCCACCTTCGTGACACTTGAGGAGTACATGTACATCTCCATACCATATTTCAGTTCTGTACCTTTAAAACTGTAGTCGCGCACAGCGAAACACCACACAAACAGACACGTGGAAAATTGAAATGAAAGAAAGAAGAAACGAGAAAAAGTAAGTGAGGAAAAAGTCCAATAAAAGAAAATGAGGACGGAGACAAATGAAAGACCAATAAAAAGGAGAATAAAAAGAGGATAAGATAAAGAGCAATCCCAGGGAAGCAATCTCTCAAGAGCCATCATGACTTAGGAGGTGGGAGGGGAAGGGGGTCGGCCGCAGCACCCAGCGATCCGATGCCATAAACCGCGCAGGACTGACGATCATCCTGTTCTTAAGACGCCCATGGTGGCGAGGAGGAAAGAGGGTGGGGGGTGGGACCTAGGGTAGTGGCGTGGATTTTGGGGTTACATATCGTACTTCTCCAAAAATATAACACACAAATACCTCTCAACATCCTTCACTTTCTCTCACCTAACAAATGCTGAGTAAACGCTGCTTCCATATGCGATTTTGTGAATCGTTGTCTGTCATGTGTATTTTCCTTTGCCAGTTTTTAAGAAGACTAGGGAAGATTAAGTTACTAGGGAAGAGGAATGTCGGTCTTTTCTATACGCAGCAATACTTCGTAAACGTATTTTGGATCAGGTAATTTGGAGACGTGTGTTCTCTTGAGGATGTAGCCATCAGAGGTCTACCACACCTGTGCTTATAGTCCATAGGCTAAGCACAATGTTTGTGCACTTTGGGAAACAAGCACAAGATTTGACACAGGTACACATTTGACTACTGCAAATATTTCTAGATATGAAAACACTTAGTCAATGCGCCTGCAAATGTTTGATGTGGTATCACACCCCGTAAATGTGTGGAACACATTTTAAGAGATTTAAACACCAAGTGCTGATGCCATTTCATGTATGGGCAAGTAGCTCAGCCATGTCAATATTGTTATTGTTAACAACTCTGTATCTGTATTTTATGGCTAAATAAACTGTTTCAATACCAAAGTTCAATACTTATACTTAACGAGGTCATCCACATCTGTTTCACCGGCTCAGGCTACCTCATCACGGCAGCTGCACGCAGCCCCCCCCCCCCACCCCCCTCTCCATCCTTCACTTTCATTATCTGTTTTGCCAAACTCTCGCTTTTCCTACCTCTTCCCCGTCCCCGCCCCCGCCCCCTCCTCCTCTCCTCTCCCCTTCCCCTTCCCCTCCCCCTCATCCTCCTTTCGCGACAAAAACACTCAGAGCCACTCAGGCGGATTCTCACTACAACGGCGTGTTTGCACCATTATGACATTGGTCCCTGAAAGAAGGTACTTGGTCCCATCACGCTTTTCGCCTGCTTGTCGCTGTATCGGTTCCTGCCATCACAACAAAGCGATCAACTTCGAACGTAACCTTCCCGATTGAACGTGACGCGAGCGTAAATTTTCTTTTTCCGTTCAGCTGGCGTCTGTTGGGTGACGAAAGTGAGGGAAACGCCTTATCCAGACGCTCAAAAAAAGAAAGCTTGTTGGGTATGGAAATAACTGGGTATTTTCACACACACACACACACACACACACACACGAGAGAGAATTATATTTCCGGGTCGCCAGAGTAAAACCATATTAGTATTGTCTTTAACATAGTGTTGCGCTGTCATGGTTACCAGATTATACAAAGTTTTTGAGATATTACGAGAAAAAAAAGCTTGATAATTAAAATCAAATCCAGTTTCCTACTCCTGGTGTGAGGAATAAACCTGTCTTGACCTTCAACAACTTCAAGTAATCAGGACAAAACTTAGTATTGTATCAGTTAGTAGTTAAGCACCCATTGGATGTTATCATGGGAATATAACTAACGGTTAACGTAGTGTTGACAAGTGAGCGTAACGTAACTAATAACTGATCTGTTGTTATCAAACGTATACAATATAACTAACTGCTAACAATTGTGAAGAAATCATAATTCAGTGATTCACAAGACACCATTAAACACTAGTATTACCAAGATACCAATATAACACTAGTATTTCCAAGATACCATTATAACACTAGTATTACCAAGATACCATTATAACACTAGTATTACCAAGATACCATTATAACACTAGTATTACCAAGATACCATTATAACACTAGTATTACCAAGATACCATTATAACACTAGTATTACCAAGATACCATTATAACACTAGTATTACCAAGATACCATTATAACCCTAGTATTACCAAAATACCATAATCTAACATCTAGTTCTATGTAATGACAATAAGCTCTTAGGAGATTAAATTTTCAGAATATATCTTAAAATATCCATCAATATCCATCTATGTCATGCCTGTTGACGATAGCTTATATGAGCCCTTACTCCCTCCTCCTCTTCCTCCTCTTCCTCCTGCTCTTCCTCTTCCTCCTGCTCTTCCTCTTCCTCCACACGTCAAGTAATTGTCTTCATTACTGTCAATTACATTTTCAAGTCTTTCTTCCCAGTTAAACTTATAATTGTGTTTAAGTTACTTGCAAACTCGTCTCAGTTCTCTTCCTCTGCACTATATTTTTATTTATTTATTTTTTATTTTGCAAAGATGCCAACTGCTGTTTCTTGAAGTGTTTGAGTGCGATGACTTACCACTTTCGGAAACGATGGTAACCCCTTGAGTGCGATGACTTAACCCTTTGAGTACGATGACAACAACCTGAGTACGATGAAAACATCTCGAGTACGATGACCTAACCCTTTGAGTAAGATGTCAACACCTTGAGTACGATGAATTGATACCTCGAGTACGATGAATTAATACCTCGAGTACGATGATAGCCCCTTAAGTACGATGACAACCTCATGAGGACACACAAACACACACATTTATATTTGAATATTTGACGTTTCAATAAATAAAAAGTCTGAACAGCTGATCTGTCGGGGTAAATATGCAGCAGAGAGTTTAAAATGCACAGCAGATTACAGAGAACTCGGCCGCATAAATTTCTACAGGAAATAAATAATATTGAAAAGTTATTCAACCCCTGTAGCGAAAAATATATTTCTTGTTAAACGCAAAATATATATAATATGTAAAATAATTTATGTGTGTGTGTGTGTGTGTGTGTGTGTGTGTGTGTGTGTGTGTGTGTGTGTGTGTGTGTGTGTGTGTGTGTGTGTGTGTGTGTGCGTTTCCTTATACTTTTCCACAGGTTTCAAAACAACTGCAATTTGGTAGGTAGGTGCGATTAGCCTTGAGACTGGTTGTGCACTCTACCCGGGCGAAGCCAAGTTACTGAATGTTGTTGAGCATTTGTACATTTTTCACAACGAGATGACGACGGAGTCATGACATCAATAGTTTAGATCAGGCCTACGAGAGTATTCAATTGGCTCAACTCTTAAAAAACAATAACTAATAACTAAATACAAATGAAAAAAGATCACTAATAACAAATAATATTTCCGGTGCAAATAAACAGAAGTCTGACAGTTCTCAGATTACGAGACTAAAAAAATAACAAGTTGAAGAGTCTGTTCAATGTAGAGCCACGGGCAAAACTCCTCCCGCCTCTCCTGCTGCTCCACGAACCCCGAAGCAGTAGAAGCTGATAGAGCTTGGTACTGTATATTGGCCATTGATAGAGCTTGGTGTGCTGGCCATTGATAAAGCTTAGTGTGTTGGTCACTGATAGAGCTTGGTGTGTTGGCTGCTACAGTCATTCAGTAACCAGCATAAGACGCGTAGTTCTATAAATTAAACACACTTCTCTCTGAACCCGAGTTTTTTTTTAATATTTATAAGACACAATTTTTCGCTGTTGTCATTAGGGATAATCATTTCATTATCTGGAGGCTTCGTTATAAGCCTTAGCGTACAGAGGAAATATCGAGGTATCCAATGATCGTGGTGAATAGTGGTGACTTTTGGGGGTCAACTCCCCCGTGAGCTGTGACGCGCCCCTCCATCACTCTCCTCCAGACGTGGACGGCCGTGAAGGAAGAAGCGCGTCTCCCAGCAACCAAGAGTAGACAGAGGAGCCAAAGTTGTCCAGGTCAGGTCAGTCACATGATGAGTCACACCTTCAGGATACAGTATCTCTATTCTCCCAGCCAATCAGGGAGACGCACGGCAGTTTGGATTCAATAAAAAAAAATCGCGTAATATATTTTTCACTCATAACTCTGGATAAAATAACGTATCTGGTGGGACTTCGACAACATGTTAGCCGGAAATTAGCTCCAGTGATTTAGTCAGATGCGTTTTAAGATATCCGGGTGGGGGAAAAATCTCGCGTACGCTTTTCTGAGAACCCGCCCTGTGCCTGAGTCCTCGAGACGTTTGCAATCACAGTTCTCTTACGCGCGAATTTACGGGTCTTGGCGTTATCTGATTTCGACGTGTAAGGCTGCGGCACCTGGGTCCTCCTGCTGCTGCTGTTGGAGAGAGAGAGAGAGAGAGAGAGAGAGAGAGAGAGAGAGAGAGAGAGAGAGAGAGAGAGAGAGAGAGAGACGTAAATGATAGCGAGAACGTAGAGGTACAAAGGGGGAGATGGGGAGGCGCATGGGAGGAATAAGGCGATGGGGGAATGAGTGAACGGCAGTAGGAAGTGGAAGAGGCTAGGCAGCGAGTCTCCCTATGGCAACATTTACTCATAACTTTGACAGAACAGCTTAACACAGACAGACATAGTTTAACTCTCTCTCTCTTCTACTCGTGTCTCCTGGGTGAGCAAGAAAGATGGGTTTAGCCCGGATCCTTGCCATCTTATCCTATGTGAAAGTGGGGACGAGGAGAAACGATACCTTGATGCCTAAAGTGCCACTTGTAACAGACGAGAGAAAGAGAGAGGTGATGATGTCACCTTGTTATAGAAAAAAGTTAACTGACAATATAGAATAGAGGAACGTTTTTGTTTTATTTCTTTTGCAGTCAGAATCAGTCGTTTGTCTCACCACTCAACTAGATGAACTGAACCAATCAGTCCTCAGACCTTTAGCGACGATAGTTCCAGAAAATAAAATAATAGTTGAGAAAATGGAATAATCTCAGAAGTAAAAACAATTCAGCGGGCGTGTGTCCTTGTTTTCGTGCCCACTTGATGCTCGTCGGGGCGTGTCGTGGGTTTTATTGATGTCTCTGCAAGGTGTAACTCCAACCCTGATCATCTTGTACTGTACAGTTGATTTTAAGGGTTAACTCCAGACCCACTTTTTTATCGTCAGTTCAGGCACTCGTCATAAAATAAACAATATTAAGAAAATGTAATTACTAGCAAAAATATTACGTCATGACGTCACAAGCAAGAATGGACACCATTAACCAGATCTGAAACTCCAGGTTGGTTGATGTCAGACACTCTTACATAGTTTCAGCTGACAGTTTTAACAGAAGACTATCCAAGGAACATTTCTGGAATTTCAAGAGAAGAATATGAAAGTGTAATCATTCTAGAGGCAGGTGGAGGATGGTAATAACAGATGGACTGACAAAGACTGAACTGGGCAGCGTTCGTCAGGTTAGTCCGAGGTGAATGACTCCATGAAAGTGACGCTCCAAATGCTTATATGATTCGTCACTCAATCTCCTAAAAAAATAAATAAATAAAAAATAAAAATAAAAATAAATAAATAAATAAATAAAATGTAGTCAAATTCTATTTTTATCTTCAATTAGGAACATTTTTCATTACCTTCGCTCGCCAAGTTACTGTAATTATCGGTAAGTCTCTCTTTCATTTTGGACCAACCTATTTTATACCCTGAACCAAATATAAAGTTTGTACGTGTAAACAGTTGCTAAATTTTGTAAAGAGCAACGATAATACATACATACGAGATTTATTTAATAAATGTCTCTATATTTACGTGATTTTTTAATAATGTCCAAATATCTTGTCTTCGAGTATCATGTATTTGCACTAATGACAAAATACAATGACATCATTGCATAAACTTTGCTATTGTGAACATCGCTCACGATTGGTTCACAACACCATCGATCCGTCACTCACGGCCGGAACAAGTAAATACTGGCAAAGGAAATCCAAGTTTTTCCACTAAAATCAATTATTTACACAAGGCAGCATTCTAGACCTTTTCTCTACAGTGCTGCTACAACGTCGATGCCTCTTGTGACGTCATTAGCGACCTGGTAAACCGGAGGACTTTATATGGGAGCCTCAATTTTCAAGATAAATTTTGAAAATGTATCTCGACGTTTATCATATTGAGGCCCGTGAAAGTAAGTAAAAAACAAAGTTGGTTTGGGGTGGCAGAGGGAACAGAGCTCACCTACAGTCCTACAGGTCGTTAGTTCCTGCTTGGTGGACCGTCAGTTCACCCAACTTTGAATGGGTACCAACAGTAACTTTACAGTGTGGGAAGTGAAGTGGTCAAAAGCAATGCTGGCTGCACTGTCTCCTTCTGTATCGAAAAACAAAGTCTTGGTTTACATGCTCTTTATCTCCCTCACGTGGACCAGTTTGGTGTTGAAGATGTGCGATAATGAAAGTAGTCCATTGGTCTTGACGGGATCTACTTTTATTACCACAGATTTCCAACAACAAAATGCTCCATGTGAGGGAGAATGAACGTGTATGTTTACCTTAATAATCCAAGTTATTACCAATAGCATCTACAAAAAAATGAAAATGACATCGTTAATATCAGAAAAATTACTTTAAAGACAACAAACAATTACATATCTCTTCCATTAAGACAACATTACATCAGTATTACACATAGTAATAAATATTCGGACGTAATAAATAGCCATGACGGTAAAAAAAAAAAACAAGTATCGAAAACATAACACATGTAATTTTATAAGAAATTACGTAAAAAAAAATAGCAAAAACATAACCAGTTTTCACCTCACTAAACAGACCAGAACAGACTGTGTTACACTGTCAGGGTGGATCTGAACTACTATTTATTTCCAATTATTTTTTTTTTTTACCAAGTGTCGTAATGTGTCTTGTTATTAAGTTCACCTGTGTTGGCAGGTGTACTGTACTGAACGTAGGGTGTGTGTGTCTAAGAGTGTTTTCATTTGTCTGTAGGTGTGTGAGTTTATGTTTTTAAATGTGCGTGCATTTGCATTTAATTATACAGTTATATGTATTTCAGTGTGTGTCTGTCCGTGTGTGCGTGTATGTTTGCGCGTGTATGTACAGTATCCCAATAAAGTGTGAAGCATTAGGAGACCACGGATGATAAATATTGGGACACGCATTAACTTTGGTATATAGTTTAACATAATTAATGTAATTAATGACCGAATATCATATAAACTACGCCGAAATATTTCGGCGTAGTTTATATGATGTTCGGACACCAAATGTAGTAGGATTAGTTTGCCACAGAGCCACGCACACCAACCCTCCCGGGACATCACGAGTTGCATGTGTTATTTCGGAAGTCATCGGACCCATCCTGGCAGATACTTTTTGTGATAATACAGTCGTAGGCAAAAGTTGGCAGGTATATAGACATTGAATATTTGAACTATTGAGTCTGAAGTTTCATAAACACGTTGTTATGTTTACCAACAGATGGCGCGCTTCTCTTAGTAGTTTTTGGTGTGTGTGTGTGAAAGGCTGAAGTTTGATTTCTGAGCTTATATATATATATATATATATATATATATATATATATATATATATATATATATATATATATATATATATATATATATATATATATATATATATATATATACATATAGCATAATTGCCAGGCTTCGCTCAGATTAGGTCTATACTATTTAACCTTGACTGCCACAGTTACCCTCCCTGACACGGGGAATCACCGCCCATAATCCCCGCGGAAACATTAAAGTCGGGGAAGATTTTTGGTTCTTGCCTGGACCACCCGGGGGTCCGTGGTCAATACTAAGGTGCAATACATGTGTGTAAAGTTTTGGAGCTATGGCTGGAACAGACAGACAGACAAACACACTTATTACCGTTTTCCTTCCTTCCTTCCTTACATATATATTTCCATCCCTCCTTTCTTACTTAAATTACGTAGTTAAATTAGAAGAAGAAAAAAGAAAGAAGAAGAAGAAATACAATACGACAAAAGGAACGCATACATATTGAACGACCCGGAGACCTTCAGGACGTAGACGGGTCATCGTGTTGTTCGGCTGTGGTGTCCTATGTTAGTGACGCTCAAGACATTATTATGTCTTTCTCTCTCTCTCTCCACCACAGATACCATGTGCGGTAACTATTTCTCGAATACTTAGCTGTTCCTGAAGAACATCATCTGGTTTAAGACTACTGAAGCGCACAAACTCCACTTGATTTCGAGCAAATTTGCCTTGAACGATTTCACTTCTTGTACCTATGTTGTAACCACCATTTTCTTCCTTAGAAAGTACAATTGCAATGAGATTAGGCGGATCCCCTCTGCTACGGTCAAGTGGTGACACTGGCACTGAAACATTATCACCTAAGCCAATTGGACTAAGTGACTTTATACTGCGGGCAAGCATCCTGGATGATCCCCTCTCGTGTTTCCTGTCTCACACGTTTACTAGGATGTATGTGTGCATGTAAACTCCTTGCCATTGACAGATTGAAAGGAATGTGGAGCTCCAAAGTCAAGAAATATCGGGAGTAGTTCGTGTGCTACCTCAGCCGCTATCTTGGACTTCAGCGGATGGATAACATGACATTTAGTTAAATACTCAACGTAGTGCAATAAACCGGTAACCCACGACATTCAGATCATTTACAGACAGAGGACGAACAACGGTTCCTAAAGCTGTGTCCTGTCTGCGTCTTAGTACAACTTTCACACCATGGATTACTTTCATTACATGATCCTTTGTTGCCATTACTTTTAGCAACTTTATCTATTCCAGAAAGAGAAACCAGTGTCAACATTTTTTAGTTTGTGATATTCCTTGCTCGGCAGCTTTTGTCCAGTCTTTCCACATTTTAAAACCACGATAACTTTCCGATCGCACTCATCCAACTCCATGTTGCCTTCACCTTTCATGCAATATATGAGAACACACACACACACACACACACACACACACACTACTACCACTACTGTGCTGTCACTCGGAATCGAGTATGACAATCATTTAGCTATGATACAATGATATGAGCTATTAAGGATGTCACCTAGGTTGGTGAGTTCTGAGATGACTAAAGAGGCCGATACGGGACTGTCAGGGTCGATCACAGATGTTGCACATGTGGGGGGCCACATCTAGTGCGGGAAGGGCGGCGGTAGCGTCTTTCCGGCGTTGGCGCTTGTCTGCCTCGCTATGCAGTCGGGCTATTTCGAAGCATTGACACCTTGTGTGGTGCTTCTCCGAGCGTTACGGTGTGGAGTAATCGTCTCCCAGGTGAGGAGGGGGAGGGGAGAGGTTGATCTGGCACTTTTTCAAGTTTGTCTTAAGACTATCCTTATACCTTTCATTCAGTTGCCCGCCAGCAGTTAGGTGACTGTAAAGTAGCTGTTTTGGCAGTCTATTGTCATCCATGTGGGTAACATGCCCAGTCCAGCGTAGTTGTTCACACACACACACACACACACACACACACACACACACACACACACACACACACACACACACACACACACACACACACACACACACACACACACACACACACACACACACACACACCATCATGTGTGTATACGTATTTATCAGTGATGATTCACTCAGGGTGTATAACACCCTAAGAGAAGCGCCGGGTACATTCTGTGTGTGTGTGTGTGTGTGAGCACGCACGCGCGCGCTACTTTTCTTTAAAGAATCTAAATAATCCCGTCGACCTCAACAAGCAGAGGGTGAGGGAAGTGCTCACCCCACCATAAACGTCATAAACAAAAGCTGGAACTCCAGGCACTACATCATTAACGCTCACAGCACTGATCATTACCCGCTCTAACCAGAGTCACGATGCCCTCATACACGGGGCATACATCATACACATACCCTGTAACTCGCCCTCTTCCCTCCAGCCAATGTGAACTGGCCTAATTCTCTTTCTCTCCCAGCCTCGCTCATGACCATCTACCAGTCGCCGCTCACTTGAGGCGAGGAAGCCGTGAGGGGTTGGGGGAAGAGGGGGGTGGGAGGAGGATGCAGGCAGAGGTGTGGGGAGTGGGGGGAGAAGTGTGGTGTGTTTATGTATGTATATTGTGGGTATGTATGTATATGTGCGTCAGTATTTGTTGTTGTTTTGTGTTTATGTATATGAGAGAGAGAGAGAGAGAGAGAGAGAGAGAGAGAGAGAGAGAGAGAGAGAGAGAGAGAGAGAGAGAGAGAGAGACCTCAGATGCACGAATATAAACAAAAATACGACATTATAGCCACACACAACAGGCAACTTCAACAACCATCAACAACACTTACAACCATTGCTGTCGCTATAACCTCAGTACAAGCAAATTGCCGTCCCACGAATCCCTACAAATACCACAACGAAACACCACATCGCCAGAAAGAACTACTAATACTATTCTCATTACTACCACAGTCTACCCGAACTCTGTGATCACTATTACCACCTCCATCATTGCTGTAGCCGCCACCTGACCCTTCCACCCACTGACTCATCCACCCCCTGACCCCTTTAGCCCCTCATCTCTCCACCCCCTGACCACTCCACCTTCTGACCCCTCCATCCACTGAACCTTCAACTCCCAGACCCCCTTCACCCTCCACCACCTGACTCCCCCACCCCTGACCCCCCTACTACTGACCCCTCCATTCCTGGGACTCCTCCACCTCCCGACCCCCACCTCCTCTGGCTCCTCCACCACCTGACCCCTCCACACCTTGACCCCTCCACCACCTGACCCCTCTTCCCCTGACCCCTCCACTTCCTGACCCCCACCTTCCACCTCCTCTGGCTCCTCCATCTCCTCCTTGACCTCTCCACCGCCTGACCCCTCCACCCCCTCCACTCCTCCACCATACACCACATTATTGCATTCAGGAAACTTACGAGCTCTCTCCTGACAGCTGAAACCATCAGGGTGCGTCATCACCATCAGAGTACGTCATCGCCACCAGGGTACGTCATCACCATCAGGGGTACCTCGTCACCATCAGGGTACGTCATCACCATCAGAGTACGTCATCACCACCAGGGTACGTCATCACCATCAGGTTGTACGTCATCACCATCAGGGTACGTCATCACCATCAGGGTACGTCATCACCATCAGGGTACCTCATCACCATACAACGTCACTATCCCGCGACGTTCTACTGGGTAACATCTCAACATCACCTCACCAAACGATGTTGTTATTGAGAGAATAAATATGATAATTTTTCCAAGGAAAAGGAAAAATGAAAGAATATTTCCCATAAAATCATTAGAGCATCGAAGCCGTAGATAAAGTGTACACACACACACACACACACACACACACACACACATATATATATATATATATATATATATATATATATATATATATATATATATATATATATATATATATATATATATATATATATATATATATATATATATATATATATATATATATATATATATATATATATATATATATATATATATATATATATATATATATATATATATATATATATTGGACACCTCCAGCACGTGATCGCATATTTGTTAATTAATGTTATAAACTAACGTCATAATGTCCCTCTTGGCGTCACAGGGAAATGTTTCGGCCATAATAAAGCTTCGACGTTTGACAAGGATGTGATTCAGGAAATAATTATACATTATTAGTGTTGTTTTATGTGGACGACCACCTGTGAGAGATATTCTGGCTGACCTCATCATCACAACTTTGTCGTTGTTGAGGTAAATAGTCTTAGGGAGTGAGGGAGAGAATTAGGGGGGGAGGGAGAGAGTTAGGGAGGGAGGGAGAGAGGGGAGAGGTTGGGAGGGAGAAGAGGGTGAGAGGAGAGAGTTAGGGAGAGGAGAGAGGGGGAGAGAGTTAGGGAGGGAGGGAGAGTTAGGGAGGGAGGGAGAGAGATGGGGAGGGAGAGGAGGGAGGAGGGAGAGTTAGGGAGGGAGGAGAGAGTTAGGGGAGGAGGAGAGAGTTGAGAGAGGGGAGGGAGGAGTTAGGGGAGAGTTAGGGGAGGAGGGAGAGAATTAGAGAGAGGAGGGGAGAGAGTTAGGAGGGAGGGAGAGAGTTAGGGGAGGGAGAGAGTTAGGGAGGAGGGGAGAGAGGGAGGGAGAGGAGGGAGAGAGAGGGGAGGAGGAGGAGAGTTAGGAGAGGGAGGGAGAGTTAGGGGGGAGAGAGTTAGGGAGGGAGGGAGAGAATTAGGGAGGAGAGAGAGTTAGGGAGGGGAGGAGAGAATTAGGAGGAGGGAGGGAGAGAAGGGAGGAGGGAGGGGAGAGAATTAGGGGAGGGAGGGAGAGAGTTAGGGAGGGGAGGAGAGAGGAGGGGAGAGAGTTAGGGAGGGAGGGAGAGAGTTAGGGAGGGGAGGGGAGAGAGTGGGGGAGGGGAGGGGAGAGAGTTAGAGGGAGGAGGGAGAGAGTTAGGGAGAGGGAGGGGAGAGAGTTGGGAGGGAGAGGAGAGAGGGAGGGGGGGAGGAGGGAGGGAGGGAGAGAAGGAGAGGGAGGGGAGAGGAGAGTTAGGAGGGAGGAGGATTAGGGGAGAGGAGAGGGGAGAGGGAGAGAGTTAGAGAGGGGAAGAGAGAGGGGGGAGGGAGAGAATTAGGGAGGAGGGGGAGAGGAGGGGAGGAGGGAGAGAGTTAGGGGGGGAGAGAGGGGAGGGAGGAGGGAGAGAGTTAGGAGGAGGGAGAGAGTTAGGGAGGAGGGAGAGAGTTAGGGAGGGAGGGAGAGAGTTAGCAGGGAGGAGGGAGAGAGTTAGGGAGAGAGGGAGGAGGAGAGAGCTAGGGGAGAGAGAGTTAGGAGGGGAGAGAGTTAGGGAGGGAGGGAGAGAATTAGGGAGGGATGGAGTTAGGGAGGAGGAGAGAATTAGGAGGGAGGGAGAGAGTTAGGGAGGGAGGGAGAGAGAGGGGGGAGAGAGTTAGGGGGAGAGAGAATTAGGGAGAGAGTTAGGGGGAGAGAGTTAGGGGGAGAGTAGGGGAGGAGGGAGAGAGTTAGGGAGGGAGGGAGAGTTAGGGGAGGGAGAGAGGGGAGAGTTAGAGGGAGAGAGTTAGGGAGAGGAGGGGAGAGAGAGTTAGGGAGGGAGGGAGAGAGTTAGGGGAGGAAGAGAGTTAGGGAGGGAGGGAGAGAGTTAGGAGGGAGAGAGAGTTTAGGGAGGGAGGGAGAGAGTTAGGGAGGGAGGGAGAGAGTTAGGGAGAGGAGTGAGGGAGAGAGTTAGAGAGGGAGAGAGTTAGGGAGGGAGGGAGAGAGTTAGAGGAGGGGAGAGGGAGGGAGGGAGAGAGTTAGGGAGGGAGGGAGAGAGTTAGGGGGGGAGAGAGTTAGGGGAGGAGGAGAGAGTTAGGAGGGAGGGAGAGAATTAGGGAGTGAGGGAATAGGTGTAAGGGATTGAATAAGGGAGTAAGTGACTGAATGAGGATACGAGAGGGTGTGGGGGAGTGAGGGAATGTGGGTGTAGGGAGGGAGGGAGAGAATTAGGGAGTGAGGGAATAGGTGTAAGGGATTGAATAAGGGAGTAAGTGACTGAATGAGGATACGAGAGGGTGTGGGGGAGTGAGGGAATGTGGGTGTGTTAGAGCGGGTGTTAGGGAGTGGGTGTGGGGGAGTGAGGGAATATGTGGGGGAATGAGGGCGTAGGAATATGAAACAGACAGACAGACAGACAGACAGATAGACAGACAGACAGACAGACAGACAGACAGACAGACAGACAGATAGATAGATAGATAGGTAGATATACCACCAACCCTCGTGAACTAACAAACTCGCTCCAAACTTCGGCATAATGGTTGATGAGGAACAAATTGCAAATGGAAAAACACAAAACAAAGAAGATTGAAACACACGAAACAAAGATAAACAGCAATAATGTTGAAACTTTGGGAATTTGTTGCAACGATGGCTGGTGAGTTGACAGGAGGGGAGAGAGGAGGGAAGGGTGGAGGAGAGAGAGGGAGGGAGAGAAAGAAGAAAGGAGGAAAGGAAAGAGGGAGGGGGGAGAGGAAGTGGAGGAGGGACGGAAGGGAGGAGGATAAAGCGGATTTGAGGGACGAGGCGGAGAATCAGAGGAAGGGGGGAAATGGAAAAATGAGGGAAGGGGGGAGTGAAGGGGTGGGGGGAGTGGAGAGAAGGGGATGGGTGGGGAGAAGGGAGGGCAGGGCAGGTAGGAGGTAAGATTGTAGGGGAGGAGAGGATGGTTCCAATGCAGATATTTCTTTCAGTATATTAATGTCGAAATTTGCTGTGGTCAATAAACAATATCTCTCTCTCTCTCTGTATGTATGTATGTATGTAAACACACACACGCATATATATATATATATATATATATATATATATATATATATATATATATATATATATATATATATATATATATATATATATATATATATATATATATATATATATATATATATATATATAGAAAAGGCTGATAGACAAACAATGGTAAACAGTAAGTTGATTCGACCGATGATAGTCCAGACAAAATCAACATACCCTTATCATCCCCATCATTTTCTAGTCATCATCACCACCTTAGTCATTGTCCCGTTTTTATCATCATTATGGCCAAGTTTCCCCTTTCGTCCTCTTGCTTATGTCTCGTGTTTATTGTCGTTTTAATGATCCCCAGCTTCACACAGTAACAAGGGTGTGTGACGGTTCACGGAAGATGAAAGGCGAAGGAGGGAAGTAATTTTCCTTGTAAACTGCTTTTTCTTACATCTCTCTCTCTCTCTCTATCGCCTTCCAGTTCCTCATCTTTATTGCCAATTTGCAACTTCAATCTCGTTCTTTGGTGTCTTCTCATTCAATCTCATCTCCACAGCTGAGTGTCTCTCATCGTCATCATTATTTTACTTCTCTCGTCCTATTTTTATCCCATTACATCTCTCGTCCCATCTTTAACCCATTACTGTTATCGTCCCACCACCAACGTTCTTCTCCACAACGAATCTAAAATCTCCCTCACACCGAAACTCTCCCCCCCCCCCCAACACGCGCGCCTCTGCCTGTATTTACACGAGAGCTAACTAACAGCGTCCAACTACAGTAAGTGTTATTGTAAGAGTCCTAGCTCATGAGAGACAGGGGGAGAGGGTCAACAATGGAGCATATGGAAAACAAACACGTAGGTCCTCTCGCCACAGCAGGAGATAAATGCAGCCGCCTATAACTCGGCCCGGCGAGTCTTTTAATACCAACAGGATACAGAGCCATCCACCACCCTGTGTGGGGGGCGTGAGGTTGATGTGGTTGTGATTGATTTTCCTGAGAGGGTGTGACGTAGTTACTGACTGACATAAAATTTTACTAATAAGTTGGAAGAAAAACATAATGTTCTGTTGTGGATATCTTCACCATCACTGACCCCGCATACGGATACTCGCAGAGGTTCGGTCAGCTTGTGTTGTGACCACCAGCCAGAACAAAGTATTGGTTAACACAAGGTGACTATGACAGTCGGAATCACTCTAGTGAATATTGATGGTTTGTTGATCATTTTGATGAGATCACAGTACTGTTGGAATTATAAATTTAGGTCAGGTGATTACTGTTTTCTCTGCTCACGCTCAATAAATACAGTGAGAGCTTACAGGGGATACTGGCTAGCATATGTATGATCATTAAATACCATCATACAGTACATGTATGTATGTACGTCTGTATGACAAATAATTACTCCGTATTGCCAGTCACGCATAAATGTCACACATGCAGCAGCCACCGAGGAGAGAGAGAGCACTTGTGATGACACCACCATAAATCTAACACTGATGAGCAACAAGTTTATTCAGATTATTTTTACGGCCGCCGCTCTCAGGTCAACAGACTGGCGTAACCCCTTCCACCTATGTACAGTACGTCTCCACACCCGAGCCTTGGCTTCTAACTCCCAATGTTTTTTTGTCACGTACTGTAGGTGTTCTTGTGTCTTAAACCTTGATTACGGTGTTAACTGCTAGCGTAAAATGAGTTTGCCTATTGAATAAGATATCTTAACCCTTAAATACAATGACTTAATCCCTTGAGTACGTTGTCTTATGTCTTTTCATGTCTTAACCCTTTGAATTCAATAGCACTAATCCTTTAAGGAAAAAAACACTTTGTACTCAAGGGTTAAACCATCGAACTCAAGAAGTTAAGGCCAACACAGGGACTGACGTGTTCACTATTCTCAGGATTATGAAGATTTGAACCTGCTCCATCGGCGAGGCCCATGTGTAGGTCTTACCAGGGAATGAGAACAAATACAAGTTATATCACCAGGTGTCCAGCCAACCAGCCCACCACGCAACAACCCTACCAGTCCACCACCCCACAACCCCACCAGTCCACCTCCGACCAGTTCCCCACCCCACAACCCCACCAGTCCACCATATAAAAGATTGGTGTCATACCCAACAGGCGCTGTACACAGTCACTCCAAAAGCTATCTTTACAGAGTGTCCGATGAATTTCAAAATGAACACTGTGGCTCCTGTTGTCTCGGTTGGGTTATCAAAATCTTTCGTCGGTTGTGTCATATTGTCTCACACAAAATCGTAAAAATACCTCCTAAAGTGACTGTACATGACACGGTGTCCTGTCCACGGCTGCTGGTGTACTGCAGCCCATCGTTTTATGTTGGAGTGACCACTGTCTCGCAGGTGCTCCTACTGTGAAAATTTAATTGTATCCTTATCATCAATCACTCAATTAGTCAATTAATCAAGTCAGTGAGTTGACAACCACGGCCTTCCACTCCAGATGTTTTCGGGGTGTTTTTGTCAATCTGACGCTTTGTCAAATTTATCTTGATCGCCTATAAATCTTTCCAGAATTGTGTTTTTTATCCAAGCTAACGAAGATAACTTGCCAAAACTTAGTACAGAAAATATCGTGAAGCCGTTTTCTATAACAATATATGAGTCAGAGTTGATAATAGTGTCCTTGTCCAACTCTAACAATAATCACAAGGCACGACAACTTCCAAAAATGTATGAATATAAGAGTCAAGTCGCGTAAATATGAATAAGACTAACCTCAGGCGTCGTGTCGGGTCCGCTAACAAAAACTAGCATTAACGTGGATTTGGATACAGCGGACAGACGGACGGACACACGGTTCCAATGTACTCACTAATATGGCTCGTCCTCATCATGGATTCGACAAAAAAACTGGATCATGTTAACCTGTAAATATTATACTTCTACGCCGAGGCTCTGGTGTTACATGGTGCGTTTGGTGCACCTGAATATTTAAAACAGGTGAGGCAAGAGACAAAGGGGTAAATCATATAAATATTTGGGGTCTTGTTATGGGAGAGGATTACCATGGCAGGACACATCTGTTACATCAATACGAATGAATAAATGACGGCAATAAAGGGGGAGGCTTTGTTTCTTTTTGATTTCGGCACTCCATCATTACTGCGGGAAAGGCTTTGGAAGACAGAATAACAGGGCAAGTATAGTTTTAGTTCCCGAGACCCCATGTGGTCAGGACCTTACAAAGTTTCATTTGTAGGCGAGCGTAAATTTTCGAAGAGAATGTGTGAGTGTCGGAATCGGTACAGCGTCTAACACTTCAAGTGCAGGAGACAGCAGTAGCTGAACAAGTTGAAGAATGTATCATTAATATCCTACAGACACTAACTAGAGTTGTCCTGCTTTTTCTTCACGTGTTTCTTGTACTGAAGTAAGAGAGCCACAACACTAGAGCCTCACTGAGCTCTAGCCACACGCCACACATACTCTACAGTCAGCCACCATTATCAACAGCTTCCCGGCGGCTCCGGCAACACCGACACATTAAACTGCAGTATAAGGCGAGGTTTATGACTGTACCTCATCCATACAATTCAGCTAGCAATATGGCTAATGAAATTGATGTCGACAGACTGACAAGTGGAAAGTTCAGCAGGGTCATCATACTACACTCTGGGGTAAGTTATGCCTAAAACATAGCGTGTACACTTAAGTTCAGGGATGCCTGCAACACAGCGAACAAGGAGGCTAAGTGATGCCCACAACTCCATTTACGGCGATGCCCAACAGTGTGATGACCGTATGGGAGGTGAGGTGAAAGGTGGACGGGTGCTTCCTCCCCCAGGGCAAGGAAGCTCCCCATGAGGGCGCAGGGCATGGAGGGGGCCATGGCCTAGGGGAATGAAGGTATAGTTTGAAGGGTCTTGGTGTGGGGGAGACGGTAGCTCCAGGACTAGGAGGGTGTGGGTAGGGCGTGGAGAGGCAAGACTTCGGTTAGTACGGGGCTTGAGGTAGAGTAAGAGCTAGTTTGGAGACTGCAGCAGGGGAGGAAGTGGGTGTGGGAAGGGAAGCAAGAATAAAATAAAATGAGAGTGGACGAGTGTACAGCAAAAAGGAACATGTACACCCGAGTCACTGTTACTGTGATATAATTCCACCTTTTTGAGTCTGAGACCGACAGGCAGATGGAGGCAGTGGACATGTACGGCACACACGACTTAAGGTGAAGTGGGAGGGGAAGCTGAAGGGGGTGGGGTTAGGCGACGGGGGTGGGGAAAGCGACGGGGGTAAAGATCTGTGTTTTGTGTCCTGGCCTCTCGAGATCTGGTTTGGGTTACTTGCAAAGCTCTTAATGAGTCGAGAGTGAGGGGCGGTCACTTCTACTCCTTCAGCTCAAGCGAGAGGAGCAGAAAACCTCGTATGTGTCGAAATTAAAGAAAAAAAAGGTTTTGTGGAAGGTCTCTAGGACGGAAAGTGTTTTAATTTGCATAATAAATCATATCCCTTATTTTGTCTTCCTTTAAATGACCCACATTACTCTCTGAGCACACTTTACTTTCTCCGTCTTATTGTTTCTCTTCCGTGACTCAACAGCAAGTAACTCACCCCCCCCACCAGGTCACCACCTACCACGTGTACCCTACCAGGTCCTCACCACACATGGACACCCTAACACTCGTAAGCCACATCTTCCACCCCTCAGGACTTCCTCCGCCAGCTTCTCTTCCTAGCAGGTCCCCGTATTATACGACCCCCCTCCAGGAGGTCCTTATCTAATAGGACACCTCATAGGCTGTCTTCTATCAAACTTGATTCCATCAAGGAGGGTCACAGGAGGTGTCCTACCTAGCAGTTTTCCAGAGGTGTCCCACCTAGCAACACACTTTCCAGTAGGACTTCCACCCAGCGGAACCTCAGTCTAGCAAAATCCCTCCAAGTAGGTTTCCTAACCAGAAGCGCCTTTCTAATGGTAACCCATCTACAGGGACCCTACTAAGAAAGTTCCCAACATAACAGGACTCCACTCAGCAGGTCCTTCAACTAGCAGGATCCCACTCAGGGGGTCCTTCAACTACCAGGACTCGCCCGGCAGGTCACTCCATTGATCTAGTGGCCCGGCCCTCTGCCTCCGCCAGGACCGGTCCATCGACACACTTACTCACTGCTCCCTCCCTCTCCCAATGGCTTACCGATGACGACAGCTACTAGTGGGAGTTTAGAGGAAAGAGGACAACAACTGCTGCTGGTGTCAGAGGTGGCTGTGGTAAAGGAAGTGTTGTGTTCAGTTTGTCAGTGGTACAGTGGTAGATGGTGGTGCCGATGATGTGGCGACTGGGTGAATATGTGTATATAATTATATGTAGATATATAAACATGGAATTTTATATTCTCGTAAGCCAAGACACATCATTCTTGATTTCATGTAATGTGTTAACATTATCAGGGAGAGGGAGTCCATGCAGCTAAGTTACACACAACAAAATTGACTTGATATTTAACGTTAACATTTGAGGAGGTGCACAGGGGGGTCAGGTTGACACTATTAGACGAGGTGTCAAGTTTGCTGTGGCAGACAAATGTCGCTCAGAAGTTTTGCTCGTATACTGTGGCGAAGCCTCAAGGCACAGCAATAATGACTCAATATAACAACATTTAACAACTCCAGCAATACCTACCAGTCAAACACAACAGCACCTACCAGCCCAAGAAACACCTGGCCCACCAAAGCAACACCTGGTCCACCACAACACCACCTGACCAACCACAGCAACGCCTGGACCACCACATCAACACCTGGACCACCACACCAACACCTGGACCACCACACCAACACCTGGACCACCACACCAATACCTGGACCACCACTTTAAGCGGCTAACAACACGAGCGATAATGACGACAGTGATGGCGCCGATAAGCATATATATAATGGTGTTATCTGAGGCGCTCCGTGTTGTCCCCGATGTTCAGTGACCAGGAACACTGTTTTCTCTCTCTCTCTCTCTCTCTCTCTCTCTCTCTCTCTCTCTCTCTCTCTCTCTCTCTCTCTCTCTCTCTCTCTCACCCTTTACACAGACACTCCTAGTTCTCCCTAATATATATATATATATATATATATATATATATATATATATATATATATATATATATATATATATATATATATATATATATATATATATATATATATATATATATATATATATATATATATATATATTCTTTACTATAACATTTGGTATAATCTGAATAGATTTTGTCAGGTCTTGACACTGAGGACAATCACTGGTCACTGATACACAGGACAGAGGTTCATACACAACAGGCAATAAAAACGTGGGTCCTTCTCACAAATGTGATATTGATGATAACTCAGTTTGGTTTAGGAAAGTAAGGATACACTTTCAGGATATCTTGAAGGACTCGTCATTCAGTGTAGTAGTTCATGACACAATAAGCTAGGAGGTGTGAAGTCTTTGAGTCATCACATTCTATAACGTTACACGAGGGGCAACCATTATTATTTTATATGTATGTATGTATGTATGTATGTATGGCAACCTTGGTGTAATGGGCAAGTTTCTTTACGCCATTTGCCTCTGTCTACGCAGCAATAATTGGGGACCTGGATGTTAATCGATTTGTGGATCGTGTTCCGCGGTAATGGTTAGCCAGTGCTGCTAGCGAGTTGTCCGGTCTTCTCGGAATATTTCCTTTACACTGGGTGATGCAACTCGTTAACTTAGGGTGTGGTTGTTGTATTGGCGACAGCTTCTACAAAGTAAACAAATTCACGCCTAGGTGGCCCTTGGGCTGGCCGTCCTCTTTACACTAGGAGCAACCATTATTATATTGTATGTATGTATGTATGTATGTATGTATGTATGTATGTATGTATGTATGTATGTATTTGCACTGCTGATAACGTACCGCTTTTACTGTCTATCAATGTTACACTGAATATTCAATCATTCTGTGTCAATCAACAAATAACACAAACAATCATTCAGTCAACCAATTAATCTGTAACCCAATCAGTCAGTCAGTCAATCAATCAGTCAATTGATTAACCAGTCATGAAATTACTAAATCAATTACTCAGTCAATTAATCATTCACCCTGTTAACCACTCATGCAATCACTCCATCTGGCAACTAATCAATTATTCAATCAGCCAACTAACCACTTAATCTAGCAACCAATCATTCAACCAATTAATCAATGAATCAACCAATCTCACTCATTCTCTCCCTACCTTCTTCTCTCCCCTTCCACCCACATTCTTAGTCTCTCTAACGCTCCTTCCCTCTCTCCTTTCTTTCATTTAATTCTCCATCCTTGCCTTCTTCCGTTTCCTCCCTCAACTTCTATACTTTTCCTTCATCCACGGGGCTTTTCCCTTCCTTTCATCTCTCTCTCTCTCCCTCTCTCTTTCTTTCTCTTAAAGCACATGAAACAGAGTTAACACGCCTTTAGAAGTCATCGCCAGTCAATCCCTTACATAGTCTAGCTTCGACTTCCACTGCCTCCACCCCCGCCCCCCTTCATACAAGAACGTCAATAAAGGCAGATGGCTGGCGAACGTTTTCCTCTTTGGCGTGGCTCTCACTCGCGGTGTTTAGGATGGGAAAGGATCGCCTGGCGCTTGTGTTTGCTCTTACTGGTGTTAATTTTTTATTAGCACAGGTTTGCCAACATTTGTACGTCAGTGTCAACAAACCGTGTCACATTCGTCAACACGCTAAGCGGAATTACGTCCTATGTGTCATCCAATTACAGCTGGGAGGTAAAGGTTTATGGTGCAGGAAACGCTTACTAGGACGCCTTTACCAGGTTAACCAGGCGTGTGAAAATTGGTGTGACTGTGTGTGGTGCTGAGTTAGCCAACAACGTTACGTGTTTTTTTTTTGTGAGAGAGAGAGAGAGAGAGAGAGAGAGAGAGAGAGAGAGAGAGAGAGAGAGACCTACCAGTAATTAACAAGCTGTCGAATGCACACAAAATAGTTGATACAATATGCCAATATAATCACGGCATTTCTTCTTAATTAAATTTTCCGCGTATTTCGAGCAGCTGCCTCAAAATTAATAAATCCCAGCGTTTTAGCAACGGAATTTAGAAAACCAGCGAAGTTTTTCCCTTGCAATGATAATTTTATTCCTTCTGAGCCAATGCCTGTAAATAAACGTGCCGAGAAGCAGCCAGGTTTGAAGCACTTGATGACCTGAGATGACCTCGGCTTAGGCAGGGGAATTCAGCGATGTTGGTGTTTATTTTCTGACCTGTATTGACTTCTCTTAACCGCACCTGAATTTTCCATGTTTTTACTTGATCTTAACCAGCGTCGCCCTCGCTCTAAGAGAAGCGTCGCCATTATCTCTTCCCAGCTAGTTTTCCAGTCGAGATACCTTGATGTCTTCCCCACCCACGTCTCCACCGCTTGCCTCACGTCTGGTATAACTGACTTGACTGAATCTCTACGGGCACGATGGTGTTATCAGACGACGTTAAGGTGTTGAAGTTTTAACCAATTTTCCTGACTGGCAGGAGGAAGCTACCCAGCAGAACAAGGGTGGAGGATGACACTACCTGCCACTGTGTTCAGGACTTGCTCTCACCGCTCGTAAGACAAGGTTTTCACCAAGAAATAAAACCATCTCCGCCAATCACGCCCTGAACCTGTAGCTTAAGTTCATTCCGCATCAGCAGGAACTACGCAGTCAGATCAGCCTTGGTTTGGCTATCCAGCGACGGACAGTAAGACTCTCTACCCCGGGGGTAGCGGAGGTACTGTACAGCTCTCAGAGGGAAGAAAATTGGATTCTAGAAGTGGTGGCTTCAAGCTCTGACAGTCTCTGGCTAACACCAATCTTACTTCTCTGAAGACACAAAATTATAACAATAAGACGAAATCTACCAGCTGTTGACTTTGTTGGGAAACTATTAATATATATCCTGTAACTTGTTACTAGTGAAGTTACTGTGACTCTTGTGATGTTTCCAGCTCTTGTTACTTTGTTAATGACGCTACTGAGTACACTTCATATGTACGATAGATAGGAGTTGTTTTTTACTACCATGAACAAGAATAACTTCGCCCACAAAAATAATTAATATATTTCAATAACATAATCATTAAATCTGCCATTTTCCTTACTTTAAAGGGTAACAAATGACAACTGCATTTAAAAAGAAATATTTGGATGTAAACACACTTCGTAAGACGTACACAAATTAACATGCAAACAACAGCATGAGTTAAAAGGAAACTCGTAAGCATATAAGAATAATAAAGATTACTTAGAAAGTTTAATCGATATACTGGATAATTAAAAACAATATCCCCAATTATAAACAACAAGGTATAAGAATGAAGAACTCATATTATATTTTCAAACCTTTATAAGTTCAATATGAGCTCCATTTGTAGCTGTGCAGACACTAAGGCGGTATTCCGCTTCCCTCCATACATTTTGAACATTTCTAACAGCCTCACGTATCCATTTCACTTAAAAAATACTAAGTTGGCGGTATTGGTGGGACAAGACAAGACATAAGCCCAAAGGAGAATATCAAGGGACCTTACTGTAGATCGGGTGAATAAACCGACCATGGAATAGCCCCTCGAGTGAAGTAACTAACAAACAATTAGTCAACCAGGAATGTTGTAGCCTCAGTGAAAACAAATCCATGAAAAATCCTTTATTATGTCTTGTTTGTCACTGTAGCTTTGTTATTTGTATCATAATAACTTTAAAATCCGGGAGATCATCAGTAATCACCGGTAGATGAAAACAATTTACCCACACCTGATACACTTGTTGATCGTGTCTACCTTGGTGACTTAGCTTCTGGCAGTCAACTATGATCGTCTTGTTTACCTGCAACAGACAAAAATATGAATAACAACAACAATTTAAAATAGTTTAAACAAAAATCATTAGCTACACATGTTTATTTTTCAAACACTTATAATACACATACTTGCCTAGTATTATAAATATATACATAACATTTCACGTACTTTACACACAAGAGAATTTATATATGATTATACAAAACAGAGCCAAAATATTGAGAAAAAACTAATAAATAACATATTAATTTGTCATGAAGGGCGAAATTAATTATCCAGGCTGTAATATTTGAGTCGGTGAGTAATCCAATTTGCTGTTATTTACATACGAGAGAAAAATAAAAATATAAAAATAATGCATATATGAATTTTAATGACCATGTGGCGTCTCTTTCACTGAGGGGATAAGGCGTCTCTCTCACTGAAGGGACAAGGAGTCTCTCTCACTGAAGGGACAAGGCGTCTCTCTCACTGAGGGGATAAGGCGTCTCTCTCACTGAGGGGATAAGGCGTCTCTCTCACTGAGGGGATAAGGCGTCTCTCTCACTGAGGGGATAAGCCGTCTCTCTCACTGAAGGGACAAGGCGTCTCTCTCACTGAGGGGATAAGCCGTCTCTCTCACTGAAGGGACAAGGAGTCTCTCTCACTGAGGGGATAAGCCGTCTCTCTCACTGAGGGGATAAGCCGTCTCTCTCACTGAGGGGTCTCTCTCACTGAAAGGGGCGTCTCTCACTGAAGCCGTCTCTCTCACTGAAGGGACAAGGCGTCTCTTTCACAAAAAATACAGACAGAAAGACAAATTCTCAGATGAGAGACGAGCAGACAGACAGACGAACGGACGGAGAGAGAGAGAGAGAGAGAGAGAGAGAGAGAGAGAGAGAGAGAGAGAGAGAGAGAGAGAGAGAGAGAGAGAGAGAGTCAACATAATAATGAAAGAATAGCCATAGAGGTGACAGCAGCTGGAGGGGTGAGATGACTCGGCAGGAGGGTGACATAAATCAATTGGTGGTGATATGACTCGAAAAGGGATAACATAACTCAACAGGTAGTGACATGCTCCGTCAAGGCAGAGGCGCACACAGAGAACTAATTGGCTTGAGAGGGACTGGGGAGACATTGGCTTTTCCTCACTAAGAAAGAAGACAAAATTCTATTGTTGTGAGAGAGGTCAGAAAGAAGGTCAAAGGCATTTTTCCAGTACTGACGGAGGTAAAAAGGTCAACATTCTTTAAAGTCTGTGAGGGCAGAAAATGTCATACCTTTCTATAACGTGAATGAGACAAGAATCTATTAGCTTATGGATGGTAGTCCTTTTCTCCAGCGTGAAAAAGGTAAAGTTATCAAGACCATTTCTAGCATGAAAAGCACCAAATTCTACCACTTTAAGGAATTTGAAAAGGTCAGAAACCCTCTCAAGTTCCGACGAAGCTGAAAGAGACAACGATCTCTTGTTCTAAAAGGGGCAGAAGAGTCAGCAATTTCTATAAAACAAAAGGGGGCAGAAGAGGCCAAGGCTTCTTTTTTTACCTATCGTTCTTAGAGGGGCGGAAGGGATCAAAGGCTCTCCGCAGTATGAAAGGGGCTAGACCCTATTTAGAGTTAAGGCGAAGAAAGAAAGCAAATGGACCATGACTGAAATGAAACTGTTGTACTGAGGGATAGAAGGGATTGTACTGAGAGAGAGAGAGAGAGAGAGAGAGAGAGAGAGAGAGAGAGAGAGAGAGAGAGATCACGGTGAAGAGGATGGTTATGGGGAAGAAGACAATGATGGGGAGGAAATGGTGACGGGGAAGAAGAGAGAGAAAAGGGGAAGGTAGAGAAAGAAGCAGAAAACGGGGATATGAGAGAAGGGGGAAGAAAGAGAGTGAGAAAGGGAAAGATAACAAAAAAGAACAAGGAACATGTCGATGATATGAACTACATGAGGGGAGTATGAACATTCTAGGGTGTTGTTGTGTAACGTTGACTGACAAATTCATTTGGACACTTTACTCAATATTTGGCTTCGTTTACTTGTGGGATCATGTAAGTAAAGTTAGTTGTGACTTTAACATTTATTGCCTCCGATATTTAAGTATTTTGTATTATAGTGTATTAGTTTGTGTAGTTATTATAATGATGAAGGGCAACGTTCGCCAGCTATAACTTTAAGTGGGTGCGAGATACAGTTAGGTGTTGGGGAGTTCTGGCAACAACTGCTCGTGCAGGATATTTGAGATTCACTCCCCGGGTCGTGTTTGACACTCAATCAACTTCCACGACTGACAATTTTTCTCAATAAGTTCGACTCTCAGGTGGAGGGCGCGTGTCACTACTATCATATAGCGTGTGAGTGTCAAGTCAGGTGTGATTGGAGATTAAATCAACTAATTGCCAATGATAACTACTAATCAAAGTTCTAATTAAGCAACTTGTCAGGTTATTATCCCTGATGAGAGCTCAGCAAATAACGAGAGTGAATGTAATGCATATTTGTATCTCTATAAATTGGTTTAAATATTGACCCACACCTGTTGATATTGAAGAAAATCGTAAGTAGTAATAAAGTGTTTTTACAGTTATGGTGAAAAATATCTTTACTTTGACTTATCTATAACGGGGGTACAAAAACGACAGAAAGAGTGAGTTATAACGCCTATGTGACCTCTGCGATGTCTAATTATTTAATAACGTTATGACCTCTGACCTTGACATCTGGCCAGTCACAAGCAAAAGCACTTTAAGCTTCCAGAGACATATCAAAGACATTTTTACCTGTGAGTTCTCAGATGAATGACTGCAGCGTTCAACACCAGGGTCTTGCCACAATAATTAGTAAATATCGCAATAGTCGTGATGAAAATTTCTGTGAATCTTTGAAGGTAAGATCCCCGAGTCAACCGGAAGAGCGTATGGCAGTGACCTTTCTCCTATCCTGACCAAACAACAGAAGCTTCCAATTATAACACAACAAATAACGAATCTGATAATTGAGAAGGGACAGATCACAGCATTTCGGTGGTGGTGACCGATACCCTCACCTCACCTCCATGTTCAATTAGAGTCACTGTTTGGCCTGCTCTTGTTCTCTCACCGTCCTCCACCAAATAGTAATTGTTCCCAGAGATTATCTTCAAGACAGACAGATAGACGGAGGGACAGGCAGACAGACAGACACCTGAGCGAATCGCAGATAATCAAACTAAAAACTCCGTATACTCAATTTTTCCCCAGTACAATGAACTACATAACCACTCCTTCATACAGTAAAATCCCAGGGCAATTCCCACACCATTTTGGCTGCAGTCTGAATTTAATCGGACTATTAAAGTTCTTAAATCCCAAGTTAGAGGGAAAATAATCTCGCTAAGAACCCGGCCCTTACCCCTGGTGTGTGCGTTGAACCTGGCGAGGCTAAACTCGTCGTCCGTAATTGAAATTTTATGTAGATTTAGGTGATGATGACGGCGTTTGTCCTGGGAAGAAAAAAGTCTTTGTTTGTATAGAGAAATTACCTGAATTCAATAGGGATGAGTTTTTTGTTGTTGTTGTTGTTGTTGTGTTTGCTCATTTGTGTAGCTTTGTTATTTCTTTAATGCGTCTTCCTGAAATATTTTGCTCCGGTGTTATATTTTGTAGAATAATCAATAAGTGTTAGTATATTATTTTGTACGTGTTTTCCATTTACTTATTCAATCGTTCATTCATTTGTTTATTTATTTATTCATTAAGTATAAACAACACATTTACTGAGGAGTTACTGTATGACACATATTTACTGAATACATACGACACACTCGACACTATCTCAACGAGTGTCACATGTTTTAATCTCCATCCTTAACTGTTGCAGATACTTACACATCTCTGTATATATTTTCATGTACACAGCCCTCGACCTACTTTTCCTCTGCGCTATTTAATAATTTTGTTATCTATTGAGTTTATTTCAGCGAAGGACAGCCTCTCAAGGACAATCTCTCAAGGATAATCTCTCAAGGACAGTCTCTCAAGGACAATCTCTCAAGGACAGTCTCTCAAGGATAATCTCTCAAGGACAATCTCTCAAGGACAGTCTCTCAAGAACAATCTCTCAACGACAATCTCTCAAGGACAGTCTCTCAAGGACAGTCTCTCAAGGACAGTCTCTCAAGGACAATCTCTCAAGGACAGTCTCTCAAGGATAATCTCTCAAGGACAGTCTCTCAAGGACAGTCCCTCAAGGACAATCTTTCAACGACAATCTCTCAAGGATAATCTCTCAAGGACAGTCTCTCAAGGACAGTCTCTCAAGGACAGTCTCTCAGGATACTTCACTTTGACGGCGCCATTTTAGTGCACTCTGCTTGGTCTAGTTCTTGGAGATGGTAAATAGCCTCATTGTCTTCTTCTGAACAAACAATGCCAGAAAAACCAGTCTCGATAAACAAGGCATTACTTCCCTTGCAATAAACAAGATACTACTTCCTTTACCATAAACAAGACATTACTTCCCTTACCATAAATAAGGCATTATTTCCCTTACCATAAACAAGATATTACTTCCTTCATCATAATCAAGGCATAACTTCCCTTACCATAAACAAGACATTACTTCCCTTACCATAAATAAGGCATTATTTCCCTTACCATAAACAAGATATTACTTCCTTTACCATAAACAAGACATTACTTCCCTTACCATAAATAAGGCATTATTTCCCTTACCATAAACAAGATATTACTTGCTTTACCATAATCAAGGCATTACTTCCCTTACCATAAACAAGACATTTCTTCCCTTACCATAAACAAGACATTTCTTCCCTTACCATGAACAAGACATTTCTTCCCTTACCATAAATAATGCATTACTTCCCTTACAATAAACAAGACATTTCTTCCTTTACCATAAACAAGGCATTACTTCCCTTACCATAAATAATGCATTACTTCCCTTACCATAAACAAGACATTTCTTCCTTTACCATAAACAAGGCATTACTTCCCTTACCATAAATAAGACATTTCTTCCCTTACCATAATCAAGGCATTACTTCCCAATCCATAAACAAGACATGGCTTCCTTACCCACACCAGAACCAGGGAGATGACAGTCCTAGAGAAGCGAGTACTTATTTTGTTTTCCAGAATCTGTTGCGTCTTCGAGGACTCGCTAAAATATCCCGACTTAAAGTGATTCAATAAGAGTTCTTCAGACTTGCCGACTTACTCTGCTTGCAAATGTGGTCTCCTTTTAGTGGCTTTTTTCTTTACCATTTTTGTTTAAGGAAGTTTTACTCATAATGCTATTTGATTTTTCACGACATTTAAACAGGTGAGGGAGGGAGGAGGAAGGGGGTGGTGAGGAAGGGAGGAGGAAGAAGTGAGAGTGAGTCAGAAGTGGGGTAGGGAGAGGAAGAGGTTAACATGATAAAGATAAGAGAAAAGGTAAGATAGAGAGAGGTAAAGGTTCTACTCTATGTAGGTTAAAAAAAAAGGGCAATTTATCTTACCATTAGCGACGCTTCATCTGGGGCCAACCACCCACCCCTATCGCTATAGATGGGCTCATTAGTTTCGGCGGGGCGGGGCGGGGACACACACACACACACACACACACACACACACACACACACACACACACACACACACACACACACACGAACAGGATCCACCACGTGACCACAAGTGCTATATAGGTGATACACCAGACCCCGTCGACCAACCTTGCCAGCCACTCTCTCACTACCAATGTTGTACCCTGGCTGAAGCGACCAGACCAACATCTCGCCCAGATGACCATCCTACTGGAACTCTTTAATCTACACCTTCGTACGCTTCAGGTGAGAACTTTCTTGATGAGTGGATGAACCTAACACACCTCATTAGGTCCCTCAGTGTCACCTGTTCAACACTCATCCATACGACTATCATCTAAACAAACGACAACCACTTCTGTGACACCCGTTGAACACTCATCCACACGACTATCATCCTCTCTATCGTCAACCACTTCTGTGTTACCACACCATCGGTGTCACGAGAAGGTCAGAAGATGCTAATGTTACCTGGGCTGGTGTCGAGGGTGGGAAGGGGGTAAGGGGAAGGGGTTGGGGAGGAGAAAGAAAGGGGTGAGGGGAAGGAGGAGGGGGAAGAGTGAGGGGAGGGGGGAGAGTGAGGGGAAGGGGGGAGAGTAGGGGAGGGTGAGGTGAAGCGGGGAAGTTCTTTACTGTAGATGACACCCAAGAACGATACACTTGTTATCTACAGCGACTGTCACTCTCCTCAACAAGACATACATTTGGGGCCGTGTAACTCTTTACGACAGATATGGAAGGTTGTGGTATCAGCCGCTACAAAGTACCAGCCAATGGTTGTTGGTTGGGGGGGGGGTGGTACCATATACGACCTCTTCACTATCTAACTCCCTTCCGAGAGATATGGTGAGTGGTGGTACGGGCTTACAGGTAGAACCAGACATAAGGAATGGTGGTTAGGGAGAGGTACTACACAGGACAATGTGATAAATATGGTGGTTGTGTGGTACGTGTGTATGTAGTCCACACAATAGCGGTAGTTCTGGTGGTATCGTACACGGCCCTCGCGTTCCCTTGGGGGGCAGCTCCGGCCATGGACGCTGAAGAAGGGGCTATAACTCCTTGAGGAGGGACGCCAACAGGGGACAGCTGCAGCCCACATATCACCACCTTCGGAGCCACACATTACTGAATTTGTGGCTGTACATGCTCTCTCTCTCTCTCCTCACAACGTACAACCACGTACAACCACCACCAGCAGAAATATAGGTACAGACGCCATAAGCAAGAGGATAGAGTGAGAGTTACCAGGGACATTACTACACCAGTTAGGTAAGGTACAGTACGAGGCCTCAGCAACACCAACCGCATTTAACACCAGCTGAAGAAATATTTGTAAGAACCTCGTATTTGTGGTCAGCTGAAAACAAAAGAACATGGCTGTAAAAACTCATCGTCTCTTCCATCGCTAAAGGAAGACAAGGAGGCAACAAAACAGAGAATAACTTAACCAGGAATATAAGGAGGTGTATTGACTGTCACGTCGTACCGAGATTTAAATGGGTGAGTTACTAAGTGTACAGGGTGGTATGTACCAAGCTTAATCGAGATCTGCTGAAAATTGGTTTAATTTATGGTGTTTTTAATGTGCACAGACAGACAGACAGACACCATACTTATAAACAACTAAAACTTAAGAAGGGACAATATTACAATAATCATCTTCAACACAGATAAAACTCTTGAGAGACAAAACAAAACATTCAACTTGTCCAAAACTAATGTCTCAGAAAAATGTATACACACTGCTACACATCAACACGGAATACAGGGTGTATACATTTTTCCGAGACACCTTGTATACGCGGGGTCAAAGGGCTTTACTTCAGGAGGTGTAAGGCTGGTATTGAACACATTAAACATATAATTAATTTGATTATTGCCGTAAATAAAATCAGAAATTGCTTTGCCGTCACCTAAAGGTTTACTAATTGTTTTGATGTTGTTGTGATTAGACCATTAATTTGTCGGTAATTAACGCAAACTAATTAGACAAGTGAACAACTATTTTTAATTCACAGTAATTAAGGGCCCCCGAGTCCCCACCTGCTGTATGCGAGATAATAATAATAGTAATAATAATAATAATAATAATAATAATAATAATAATAATAATAATAATAATAATAATAATAATAATAATAATAATAATAATAATAATAATAATAATAATAATAATAATAATAATAATAATAATAATAATAATAATAATAATAATAATAATAATAATAATAATAATAATAATAATAATATTTAGCCAAGATTTAAAGTAATAACTAACTATCCTGGATAACAGAGAACAAATACAAGTCATATCACTGCATCACAGCTCACGATATTTACTATTAACGGGTGAAGTAGAGGTACTAGAGACGTGTGGAAGGTGGTCAGCAGGTATTTACCTTACCTCACCTAACCCAGGTAACCCGGTTAATATTCGACTACAGGTAAACATTACACTTGCCGGGGGAGCTGGTGGTAGAGCGGTACCGTTCTTGCCTCGCAAGCAAGATGTCACGGGTTCGATTCCCGGGCCGGCGGTAGTTGTTTGGACACTCTTCCTAGTCCCCTTCGTCCCTGTTCACCTAGCAGTAAAGTAGGTACCTGCTGTAAGTCGAAAGTTGCGAATTCGTATTCAGGGACAAGTTGTTGGAGCTTCCAATAACTTGATGACATAAACCACTGACTCTTCAGACTTCTACGCCCTTAACTCATGAGACATAAAGGCAAGCATGAACTTAGCATGCTTCCCTGTTGGGCACTGTAAACGCTCTGCGCTTCACCTTACACTTGCCCAGGGTGGCCAACAATCGGCAGGTAGGATCTAGACTTGGTACAGTGTGTGTGTGTGTGTATGTGTGGGTGTGTGTGTATGTGTGTGTGGGTGTGTGTGTGTGTGTGTGTGTGTGTAGCCCCAACTATTGTTAGTGCATCTAGAGTATGAATAAAGATCCATAGAATACAGAGATATAATCAACCAACATCTTCTATAACGATAAACTATCATAGACTATAAACAAACACTACACCTGCATCTCCTCCCATAATGATACTTTACCCAAAGACGTTTATGTTCACATTTACCAAACATTAAGAGTCAGTCTGTGTGGGGTGATGGAGGTCTCTCGTGTGTCTGAGTCAGCACTTAAAAGCTCATATTTTGCCAGCAGCCAGTGGAAGGTTTGCTTGCATAAGGAGGTCACGAGAATATCAAGGGTTCTTCTTCATCCTGGTTTCAAATAACACTTGGTTTACTCCGGTCATCAAAGTGTTTTGGAGGCAGTTCTTCCAGGTGATTGTGTTACAGACTGCTCTAGGGTTAACGTGTTGGATTAACGTCGTCGTCATTGTTAGTTGCGTGGGTTAGTTTATCACCTGTTATCGTCAGCCATTAATTTTGACGTTATTTTCAGGTAAATAATAAATATCCATTTACTGAAACCATTTACTTCACATATTTAATAAGGTGTGAACCTGACGCCAATAGCCTAGTTGATTTCAATGTTGTTATAAGGATTTCACCGTACACTCACGTATGTACGAGGGTCGTGACAAAGCCAACATGTTGCGAAAGCTAAAAGTGTTGGACAATAAAGAAGAATGTCCTTTTGTCTTCACTGTCAATAAGCTTCACTTACGGTATAATAAAAGTTAGTGCGTAGTAAGATTACCAGGTTGCTGAGGTTTGTCAATAGGAGGGAGTAAGAACACTTGTGGGCTGATGTCAACAGTGGGCGCTCACTACACTTTACGAGTATTTGGTCACGGCAGCTGCGTTCCTGGCCTCAATTTTCCCCTTTTATGAGCAGAATGTTTCCCGTGAAGATCCTTGTTGGCTATGAATGAGGAAATAACGGCAGGGGGAAGCACGACTGCCGTGGAAGATGGTCATTATCGAAGGTGCCTTTCATGTTGGCCGAGACGCCTTCGGCAGCAAAATGGAAACAGGGATATTGATAGTGTTGTCTTTTTTCGTGCTCGATATGTTGCTCAATTTCTCCAGTATTGTCGCATATTAAGTGTTCTTCAACCCGAAGGAAAGACAGACAATATAATGCAGGTAATATATCCATCGTGTTCTCTCAGCGTAGGGTGATGAAGCAAGACAACAGTTAACTAATTAGTAAATTTTCACGTTAAGACTTAAATGGAATCACTTTTGTATTGTCATTTATCAAATATTTCACCCTCGGTGTTTCTTCTTAAAAGCTTTTGAGAGAGAGAGAGAGAGAGAGAGAGAGAGAGAGAGAGAGAGAGAGAGAGAGAGAGAGAGAGAGAGAGAGAGAGAGAGAGAGAGAGAGAGAGAGAGAGAGAGAGAGAGAGAGAGAGAGAGAGAGAGAGAGAGAGAGAGAGAGAGAGAGAGAGAGTGTGTGTGTGTGTGTGTGTGTGTTCCTACGTGTGAGAGAGAAAAAAATAACAGGTTTCTCGCAGAGGTATGAGGAGGGACCCCCCAGGTGAGGCACTGGACACTCACACAGTAAATACTCAGAACTTCATCGTCACAAACTTTAAGTCTGACACGAGTCGCCCAAAGTACAGGGGACGAAGATGGATAACTACTGTTTCACGTATACACACAAGAGGACACACGCACACAAACAAATAAGGTCATCAATACTTGTCAAGATACGCGAAATATGTTTCTGTCACACACACACACACACACACACACACACACATTAGTATTTAACGAGGATCTTCAAACAAGACAGGAAATGATTTACAGAGTCATTGAAGAAGGTAAGAAAATATTTGGTCGTCAATTTCTTCAACCTGAGATGTGATACAGAGTTAGGGGGCTAGCGGCTGTGAGGGAGTGGGAGGCCGGGAAGAATGTTGGAAAGAGGAACGACTTCGGGGCAACACGGTAACAGAAGACATCAAACGAGAAACGACTTTGGCGCAACACGGTAAGAATAACCCCAAGAGATTTCAGAGAGAAAAAATAAATAGACACGATATTGAGAACAAACTTTATCACTAAAAATAAATGAAAAAATATCCAACATTAGTGGAGAGAGAGAGAGAGAGAGAGAGAGAGAGAGAGAGAGAGAGAGAGAGAGAGAGAGAGAGAGAGAGAGAGAGAGAGAGAGAGAGAGTAAAGTTATCAGTTCACTAAAACCCCAAAAGAAATAGAAGAACAAATAGAAAAGATAAGAGAAAAAAGAAAGTGAAGAAATTGAAAAACTTTGAGTTTTCCCAAAGGGAGAAAAAGAGAAAGAGAGAAAAGTTTTGCGTTAATAAAGTGAACCGTAAATTTAACCTCATGGGGAGATTTCTCAATTATTATTCAAACTTTTTTCTCTCACAACCTCAAAGCGATAATATTACGGAATTACTTCACTAGTGACGGAGAAACATTTCAAATTCTAAAAAAAAAAAAAAAGATAGATGAATTTTTGTATATCTATAACCCATACTGTTGTTGATGTTAAAATGCATTACAACACTTCAATAACTAATAAATTTAAGCGCTTAGTCTAAAGGTCTCATCAATACCCTAAATATATCAACTAATAAATATAATGGGAAATACTCGTAAACACATCTGATTATGAGAATAGTAAAACGAGAAGCCCTGAACACTGTAAACTATCCACAACTCTACCTATCATTTTACCCAATTCAACACCACAAAATTAATAAATTAATGAATGTATGAATATATTAATACATAAACAAATGACAAATATGTTTCATTGGTGTACATGTTAAAAGGACAATCCACATGGCACTAATTTATGTACGAGGATTCATGTTCAAACTATTGACATTTTAAGTATTTAAAGGCGAGAGTCTGGACCATCGTTGGCTTCATACACACGAGGATGATGTGGATAAAAATACAATGCATGAATCAAAATGTAACGTACGATAGGGAAAATAATGTACTGGCCCAAAAGATTTTATTGCCGGCTTCACCTGATATAGGAAGAACTTGAGCAGTCTATTCTGAAGACAACGGCATCTACCCTGAACAACGTAAGGTATTGGTCGTGTTATCGAATGTGTGTGTGTGTGTGATACATGGTGGTGGTGGGATAGGCGGTGTGATAGGAGGGAGAGTGACGGAGATTAACTTAGATATCAGGATTGATGAGGAGGATGAGAGTAGCCAGGAGAGTAGAGAGGGAGATAAAAACTTAAAACAGATACTGTGGGTGGATGGTAGAGATGAGAAACACGAGATGATAAAAAACTGTAAGACAGGTGAAATACAGCCGAAGGATAATGAAAACAACTACTGTCTCGGCTAATATATGTAGTGATGTTACAGGTTGAATATATAATGATCTGTGTGCGGTGTGACCAACATTATCACGCAGACACAAGAATTTATAATGTGTCGACTTCATCAGCATCTTTCTGGGGTTTTTTTTTCATTATAGCGAGAGAGACAGAGGCAGCAAGGAAGTAGACAATTAAAAGGAATCCTGAGTATATGAGAGGAAGAGAGAGAGAGAGAGAGACAGGACCTAAAACACAAAGAGATATGAAGAGGAATGGAGAGGATGATGGGGGAATGGGGAGAGAAAATGAAAGGGAAGAAGAAGAACAAGAAAAAGTGGTATAGGAGGAATGAAGAGGAGGAGAAAGAGGGAGTGGGTATAGTGGCAGGGAGGGATTGGAGGTAGGGGGGAGGGGGCAGTACTAAGTGGGCACCGCCATAATGTCAAGAGACGCCGGATGTATAAGGTAAGGAGGGTCGTGGGGGCAGATAACCTCAGCCACCAACACCAGTGACCAGAAAGTGTGATTTATCTCAGGTCAACAGGGAGGGACGAGCGGTCACCCCCCTTATAGATACCCCCCGCACACATACGCATGCATACATACAGGGAAACATACATAAGAACATACAAAAGAATGCATACATACAGGGAACCATACATTAGAACACGAACATATGAATGAATATAAGAACACACATATGCTTACAAACAAGCACACGCATATGCGTATACACCGGCACACAAATATGCATATATATACAAGAACACATATATGTATGGGACACAAACTAAGAGGCACATATATGCATATATACAATGAACAGAAACACACACATATTCATAAAAGAGACATTCAAACAACAGCTACATACAAGGAGTTACACAGGCGCACACATATAAGGACACACACACACACACACACACACTCTAATCTAAACACGCGTAGTATAAAATATGAGAATTTTACACACACAAAATCACTCGTGGAACAGACATACCCTACTCACACAGACACATCCTCTTCTACAGTTAACTCTTGTTCCTATAGACACAGGTAAAGATAAGCTACAGACTGACGTTCAAACACATTTCTTCATTATATCTCAACGCTCGTGCCCTGCCGCTTTGAAAACTTCCAACTTAATTTCCTCCAAATCAATTCTCGGAAATCCAAGTAAGTTGAGGGGGTCGAATATCTCGCTCGACTTTACTGAATCCTGTTTAACATTGGTGTCAAGCCTTACCTTGTGAACTCGTTAATTAAGGAGCTAATGACAAATTATTCTGGGAATTCATTTCATGCGTTAATGACTTTCTGTGACAGTGATTATCTATCGCTGAGTCTTATTGCTTCGTGGCTTAATTAACTTTACTTGAATGACTTCTGGTTCATGAGGATTAAATCACCTAGAGACTGTCATGTAATTGTGCTTTCTTGACGTCCTGTGTAAACCTTTTTGTTCGGAGGAGACCAAAACTTCATGGCAGTACTTCAGCTTGTACAGTAACTTCAAGATCCAGCAACTTGAAGCAGCTCTTGATGATCCCACCTCAGAATGTGTTGTGTCTCGGCTGTAATCTGATTTCTGTGCTTGGAAAACTTTAAATGATGGGACTAAAGGACACTCCCAGGTCACTGCCTTCTTCAGCGTCCTCTGTCTCCATATGTGGATAGCCTTTGTCGAGGTGAGAGGCGTGCCTCCTTGCCTCTCAACACAGCCATTAACTTTACATTTAAACTCAATAAAAATGTTTTGGAACCAAGGTGTAAGTTAACACATAATGAACTTGATCCCCACACGTACGTATATCTTTACACAGGGATATACGCCCACATACTCGACACAAGCACATGGAGGAACACACACCAAGAAGTGCTCAACACACTGGCTCTCTCGGCTCTCTCTGACTATCACCACAACCTCATCTGCAAATTTGGGGAGAAGCTTCTGCACCATCCTCGACACAGGCTCCTACTTCCACCCGAGATCCCTCGTCCGCGAATTGCTGTCGACACCACAACCGCATCCAGCCCATACGAGCACTTACTGATCGTTATAAGAACAGCCCAGTCCCAACCATTGTAAAAATTATCAACAACTCGTAACCAACCAGTGTATTCGCTCCCAGTCAATCTTACCTTTTTGCACTGTCACAATGTTGAAATGCCCTGTGGTATAACCTTCTCCCAACCTAGTTATTACGTATATATCATATTTGCATCACATATGTTGCTTGTATATTATTTGTCATTCAAGTGACCCATTCCTCAATTATGTAACTGTATATTTTCAGCCTTCTGGCTGCCGTGCTCTTTCAATAAACAGTTAATTATTATTATTATTATTATTATTATTATTATTATTATTATTATTATTATTATTATTATTATTATTATTATTATTATTATTATTATTATTATTATTATTATTATTATTATTACCCTACACATCACTCCAGCCTTCCCGGGACCCACCACACACCACGGAACCATATATCTGTGCCCTGTCCACGGCCTGACAGCAGGACCCCGACCTCCTGCAATATGAGAGTCATCAGGTCTTTTCATTCACTAACTTGAGTCACACCATTTGGGGCCTCGTACTACTAGGACAGGTAACATGTGGTACGTAATCATTTTGAAGGACTGCCTGCATTAAGACTCTTTCTGTTGTGGAATAAGGAATGAGAAGCTTTACCAGTATGGGTTGACTTTTTTTTTGCCAGATAAGGGGACGAATGGAACTAGTTAGTGTGAAGTGTACGCGCTTTAAAGTACAGGAGATAACGACACAACGGCACTAAAATGAATCATATTTCTTAGTGGCCGCTCAGATTTTTTTACATTACTGTGTGTTGCCGTGATGTAATGAGAGAGAGAGAGAGAGAGAGAGAGAGAGAGAGAGAGAGAGAGAGAGAGAGAGAGAGAGAGAGAGAGAGAGAGAGATAAATGTCCCTCCCTCGTTAACTCTTTGACACCAGCAACTTATGCCATTAAAACCCAAGATGCTTTCGCCTCAAGACCACCAGAAGAAGAGGGAAGAAGAGGAGGAAGAGAGAAAGGAGGAGAAAGAGAGGGAGGAAGAGGAAGAGAGGGAGGAATTGGAAGAGAGGGAGGAAGAGGAAGAGAGGGACGAGGATGAGAGGGAAGAGGATGAGAGGAAGAGAGAGAGAGAGAGAGAGAGAGAGAGAGAGAGAGAGAGAGAGAGAGAGGAGGAAATGGTCATGACAATTCGGCCATTTTAACTACGAATCTAACCTGTCGGTAACTGGACATTTCACTCCTGTGATTATGGACATTTACAATATATTTTCGACTTTATTCTCATAAATTTTACTGCAAAGCCACATTTTCACTGTCAGATTCTGCCATGAAGCCAATGATCGTGAAAACAGTGACCAAGACGACATTTACCGTTTTAAGAACATTTGCCACAAACATTTATTGATATTTATCATGAAAACATTTCTTATAGAAGCCTTTACCATGAAAATACCTTCCATTAAAATGTTTGTCATGAAAACATTTACCACGCCTTATTTATATCAATAAAATATTGTTGTCAAATCGCACCGAGAATTAAACGAGAATTTTCTATTATTTTTGCAATAATTAATTTAACAGTTAAATGGCACATCAGAGTTCATGATAGACTTAAACTATAATGACAAAGTATTTATTGTGGATTACGCTTATAACAACATGACATACATCATAGGTAAAAACAACATAATTATAGAACACACACGATATTTCTTCCAGTGTAATTGTGATATTTAATGGTGGGTGTTGTGTTGTCTATAATTACAAGACATTTAGTTGATAGAATGCCTCAAATTATAGATATATTGCACAGTAAGACGTTATATCATTGCTTTACGACACTGACTCCAGGCTGCCTGGTAGTCCGCACAGCTATACAACGGTCTGAGAGCCTTGAGCAACTCCTGGAGACACTTAAAGGGGACACACAATGGCTAAACCATCAATGACCCTGGGGACATTTATAGTGCACCTTCAGTAGTGTAATACTCTGTCCTCAGGCGGTGATGGGTGGTAACTGCTCAACATTTCATTCGTTTTTATTACTTGTATCTACTCGTGGACGCTTCAGTCGGTACCACAGGACGTTTCAACCCTAAATATTTCTGAGCAGATGTAAAGGTTTCCATTTTCCAATACTTATTGTCTAAATTGAGAAAAAGAATGAACACCTTCACGTCTGCTGGTTTAGTTTAGGTTAGGTTGACTTCAGGGGTCACTCTTAACAGTCCCGGCCGAAACTTTTGTAAGATTTAATATTCACAGCCGAAAAGTCTAAGACTAAGATGCATTTGGTTAAAGCTTTACAAGACAATGAGATAATGAGAACACCATTTGCATTTACCGAGAACAAATGTTGCATCAAATATTTACACTCGCTAATTTATTCATATAACAAGAGATACATTTGTCGGAGAGAGAAAGTCTTCAGATAGGATCAAAGATAACTTAAGGTGAGGCAGTATCAGGTTCTAAGATTCCTTGTGGAGATTTCCCTCGCCTCAATTTCCCCAGGCAGGGATCACCACCTCAGCGTTGTGTTGGCGCAGTAAACAAGTGTTGTGTGTCTCTCTGGGACACTGCTAACGCGGTTCCTTCACCTTGAGTAGCAATATAACTTGCTGGAATGAAATCAAGCTTTCACTCTTCTACCTTGGAATTCCCATGGAGGATCGTGAATTCTATTTGAAGCGACTACACAAATCCTGGAATGTACAGGAGCGAGGATGTGTTCTCAGGCACAAGGAAAAAGTATATAAATCTGTCATTTTTACAGAGCGCGAGGTCGTTCACAGCATAATAAACACACACACTGAGGAAGGAGATGGCTTGATCCTCAAGCTCCGACAAACACCTCAAGTCGGGTCTCCTGGGAACACACCTTTACCTGGCCGGGTGTACAACATGTTGACGTCATCTGAAACTTTCCTCTCAAACAACAGCACCGCCAGGGTATACAAACACTCCTCCCTTCAAGGCAAAACTAGACGACGGAGACGCTAGGGTGGTGTCAATAACGTTTACATTTCCTTGGAAGACACACGAGCTAAGACATAAAGGAAATTTGCTGTATGAAATGTGCAGAGTTCTGAGTTCTGAAATGAGTCGTGCCTGAGGGAGTTTACACACACGCCTCAAAATGTACCTTCGGGGGATTAAGCATCACTGATGACACTTACTGAAATTACATTATAATTTCAGTCCTTCCACAGCGAAAACACAATTTACACACCACACCAAACCCCACCCCACTAGATTACAAGATGTTGTAACCGCTAGACTAAGGTTACCCCGCAGGCGGATGTGAACAAAACTAAAGGTAAAGTGTGTGGCCAGACATATGGCCACACACTCCAACACTACGTCTTAGACTGTGAAAAAATAGAACCTTATATAGATAGATCCAGGCACACTGTGTATGCAATGGCACAGCTCTTTATCTCTGATGACAAGATAGCCGATATACTAAGGCTGTATCCACACTTCGCATCTAGTACCTAATCAAAATTGTACCGACTTAAACAATGTACTGGAAATACTCTGTCACAGTCATTGCCATAACATCAAAATCACTGGGGTCAGATAAACACTCTGTAATCCTTTTTGCGCTTCCGCTCACAGGATGAGTATGGGGTGCACAATAACTAGCTGCTGTCCGAGGGAAAATTCAAATTCCACACCACACCACACCACACAAACACACGCACACACGCACACACACACACACACACACACACACACACACAGGGGAGACGGTGAATGATTACTTTGTGTTCCCTCCTTCCTTGTGTAAAGTCTGTGGGCTGTTTACGTCCAGCCTCACCTCACAGTGATCCAAGTGATGAAATAAGGCAAACAGCCAACAGGTACAGTTGGGGACATTTCCGACTTGTACACTCAGTGTTGTCAATTCACTCTTTCTGTGAGGTGTGAGTCCCGAGGATCGTGAATCCAAAGCCTCTCCAGTTACTTGGTGAGACGTGAGGTGCACACAGTGGCCTGGGACCAGAATGATATAATTTTACTCATTACCTGGTCCGGCAAGGTTTACACAGATTAATTGGTGTAGTATAGATGCTTACCTTTTATTTAATTTTATTTTTATCTATTTCTTTTTACTTTCTTTTACTTATTTACTTTTCTTTTACTTGATTTTTCTTTCTGTTTATTCTCTGTTCGTTATACTCGTAAGATGGTGGAGGTGGAGGAAGAACTGAGGAAAGGAGGGAGGGAGGGAGGTATTTGTTTGTGGTTTAGGCTGAGGGGTGTTAAGGAATGTGGTGGGGGAACGAGGGGAGGTTGTGGTCAGTAGTGAGGCCTACAGTTGGCCCTCACACCAAGGGGAGACTGAGGAGGTGGATAGGTAGAGGAAGGCTGATAACTGGGGATTTTTTTTTTTTTTAGTTTAACAAATTTATTGGCAGAGCTTGTAGTACAGTTTGCCTATTCCGAGTAATTCAGTCAGGTCTTGACACTGAGGGTGGTATCACTTCTCAATGTCACGCAGGACAGAGGTTCACACACAAAGAAATACATCATATTCATTAACAACTATAAATGTATATAGGTCAGGTTCATATGGATAATGTCACTGTTCACTGCCATGCAGGACAGAGGTTCGTACACAAAGAGTTGCATCATATTCATTGACAGTACATATACATATATGTAAACACACACACACACACATATACATACATATACGTATATACATACACATATACATGTACACGTACATATACATGCACACACGCACACATACATACATATACGTCGGTCAGATTCATGTGGGTAATGTCACTTTTCACTGCCATACAGGACAGAGGTTCGTACACAAAGAATGCATCATATTCATTGACACTATATATAGGTCAGATTCATGTGGGTAATGCCACTGTTCACTGCCACGCAGGACAGAGGTTCGTACACAAAGAAGGAAATACATCACATTCACCAGCAGCATATATGGGTCAGTGGATCACATACATTGGAGTCATATTCTAATTGAAGACTAATCAGTGTGGGCTAGCAAATTTGGGATAAACAGCAAGAATGTCGTCAAGCACACCTGATTCAATGAAGTAATTACATAGTTCAAGATACAGTAAGTCAGGTGGCCTGAAGTCTTTGACAGTGTCACATTCAATAATATTGTGTTCAAGTGTATGCTTTAAAGGTTTATCACAAAGTTTACATGCTGAGTGTTCCGGTATGGGTACAGCGTTACTAACTTGCCAGATGTGTCTGTATCCTAGCCTAATTCTGGCCACGACTACATCACATTGTCTGGTTCTGTCCTTATGCTGGCCATACCGGTACCTCTTGTTACAAAATTTGTCATATTTACTAATGCTACAACTGTCAGGTCTCTCTGCATTTCTCACTTCTTCTAGATCAGAGTTCATGATTCTGACTTGAATGTTTTTAATTACGGCATTGGACAGACCAAGAAGAAGACTATGTTATTTCTTATGGCTCTCACTGCATTACTGCATACCACTAAAGACACTTAGAAAGGACAATACTCAAATCCATACACAAGGGAATTGAGAACTAATCATAACGGTTCTTCGTTTATTAATGACGTTACTCAAAATGAACATTTACACTTTCAAAACAATAACCTATCTTCCTAGCTAGCTAACCAGGGGTCACATGAATCACAATACATTTGGTGAAAGGGATAAAACCTAAAAGATACTCATATTAAACCCCGCCATTTGAGATGACACCCACACGCACCCACACTTATCTCTCTCCAAAACCAGGCGTCTTTTTCAAACTGTGTCGCCCACAAAGGGCGCCACCTCTTCATGACGTCACGTCTCACAGGTTTTCTTATTGGTTCAGGCCTAAGGCATTCACCCTCACAGGTCCCTGCGATTGGCTCACGTTTGGCGAGAAATACTTATTCATGCCGTTGTTACAACAATAATAAAAATAAATAATAATAATAATAAAAATCACAATAACAATAAATTCTTTAACAATAAATAATGACGGTAACAATCAACAACAATACACATATCAATTATAATATTAGACAAAAACACCCTGAGAGTTTTACTCCCTTTATTCTTTCATTATTTCACTAACATCTCTCTCTCTCTCTCTCTCTCTCTCTCTCTCTCTCTCTCTCTCTCTCTCTCTCTCCCTCTCTCTCTCTCTCTCTCTCTCTCTCTCTCTCTCTCTCATTAATCCAACAAAACAATTCTTCCTCTCCCTCTGAGGTACTTTCTCTTTCTCATCCTCAAGTAAGTCACTCTCTCCCTCTTCCCCTAACATCAGTCTCTCTCTTTCTTCCCAACACACACGCCTCCTCCCCCTCATCAACATACTAGCAGGAGTGACGACCCTTAACAGAAGCAACAGTACAGATCAACAAGGAAGTCGCCATGCTAATGCTTCGTGGCCCCACCCGCTACGTGTTCTGAGACCTTAAGTAAGTCTCTTCCAGCTAGTAAGAACATCATCTATTTCTTTATCATATTTTTGTTTTGTTTTTTATTATATCTCTTAGAGTCGCGAGTCATTAATAATCTTGTAATTTTCTTTATTTTTTATCAATTTATGTTCTTTTTACATAATCGTTTCCTTCCTTCCTATTCCCCCATTGTTCTTTTATTGTAAACTCTCTCTTACCTCTTTCATTCTCCTCCCCCATATTTTGTATCTCTGCTGCTCTAGTATTAGGTTAGTATTCACCTGTCATATGTATATTAATTTATGTGATCATGATGCCCAAGTACTCTACGTCAATCAACAGCGTAGTATATTTCGGCTCGTGTGAACACAATCTTACTGTTTATTTTTTACGGTAAAGGTTTATTAAATATTTTCTCAATCTTGTTTCATCCATAAACTATCTTTCATAACATAAATTTTCGGTAGTACAGAATTTATCTACATCTTGGCTACTGTAATATTTAGGTAGTTTAGGATGCTATACTGTATATGGACAATGATATCTACAGTAATATTCTACTTTCCGCCATAATGTAACAACAGCAACATCTTTCCGTCTTAAAGTATTTATGATATCCAAATTCTGCAGTAAAGTTTTCCCATTAATATCTATTTTCTGCGGTAAATTAGTATCTCTTATATATAATATCCGCCGTAAAGTATCAACAACAACATGTACTTTCCTCCATAAAACACCTATAATAGTACGCAGTTTAGCCCAGGGTGTCATGATAAATATTATAATCTGACGTCATGGGCGAGAAAGTGGTACACCTGAGCGCGAAGTTGGCACACCCAGGTGTTAATGACACTTTTAAAGACGCCATTAATCTTCGCCAGAACGGCTGTATAGCAAGACTCGTGTCCCGCAGCTTTTGCAACAGTTATTTTGCGTTGAATTATGTGACATTTGGCGGGGTCTTGTGACGTGACGATGTTTGGCGGGGTCTTGTGACGTGACGATGTTTGGCGGGGACTTGTGACGTGATGATGTTTGGCGGGGTCTTGTGACGTGATGATGTTTGGCGGGGTCTTGTGACGTGACGATGTTTAGACGGATCTAAAGACGTGATGTTTGGCGGAGTCTTGTCACGTGACGGTGTTTGGCAGGATCTAAAGACGTGATGTTTGACGGGGTCTTGTGTAAGTAAACTTGTGAGAGGTTATGTTAAGTTTGGTTAAGGTAGGTTAAGTAGGGTTTACTTAAGGTAGACAAAATGTTGAGTTTGTCTCAGGTAGATCAGGTGTAATTGACTCATTACATCCTGTTTTAAAAGTTCACACGATTTTCACCTCAAATGATACTTTATTAAAATTCAGAGTTTGTGAAGACAATCAGGTTATGGACGTTGGCGAGTAGAACAACATCTCTCCTATGACTTATGTTGAATAACGCCGTCTTGTGGGTTAACGTCGACCGCTACACTGATCTGTATACTTGTTGTCAATGAAGATCTAAGTATAGTCATGTATTCAAGTATTCATACACACACAGGAACAAGAACACATACATATGAACAACACACACAAAAAAACAATTAAAAACAAATAAGAAATACAAATACTCTCCAGCACAGCACCAGGAAACACCAAGGTCGACTCAAGTGCCCTCACCTGTGTGTGTGCGACCTACCTGAGATCCTTTGTTTCTTTGTACAGTAGACACGTGAGGTGGGCGACCTGAGACCACCTTCATTGAGATGCTTACCTGGCTATAATGCTGACTTTCATTACACCTGCTTAATGAGACGTGAAGGCACTAGGGGATAATGTTTAGTGACTGAAAGAAAAGTTATGTTTATTTTTTAAAGCAATGTTTGTGTTCAAGAGCATAAGTGACTTATGTGTTTATCTGGGGGTAATGTTTATAGTGTTTAAAGCAATAATAAGATTCTCTGTTTTTAAATTTAATGTTTGAGTTTAAAAGCATAGGTGAGTTTTAATTGTATTAAGATAAAAAGTTAACCTGAGTTTATAAGCAAAGGTGAAATTTAAGTATTATATAATAATATCTAATGTGAGAGCGTGGAGGTAAAGTATAATTTTATGCTTTAAAAGAAATGTATACATTAAAAAGTACTGAATATTTGTCTTTTTTTAAATAATGCTGAACACATACACACTCTTTCTCTCTCTCATCAAGACAAAGAACAAACTATAAACACCCACAAAACAGCAACAGCTACATAATTGATACACACCGAGTTTCTTCCTGTAAACAAAGAGAGAGCCTGCAGTACTTCCCCACTACTAGGGCATTCAACCGGCTGGCTCCTGTGGTAACTCGATAATCCCACCACACTATATACTGTCTCCTACTGTTTCTACCACCACCACCATCACTACTACTACCAATACCCTCACCAATATCGTTTTCACCATAACCACCCCAAACAGCAGCCAACAACACACATACACACACCATTTCCAAATTAACTCGCATCGTTTTCATATATTCATAGACGCTAAAGTTGCCAGGTGTCTCCTTACACAGGTATACCAGTATGTAACACCGAGGAATACGAGCATATATACCAAGGAATATACTAGTATGTACGGATATATACCTCGGACTAATTAAACAGTGCACCCGTTCGTAAGAGAGATACTAATGAAGGATTGCCCTTTTAACCTGGTAATACGTACACAGTTCTGGCGTCGTTCTGGCAACAGTGGTTTTTGGTAGTAAAAATCCTGGGTAGGAGGAGGAGGAGGAGGAAGAGTAGGTGGATGAAGAAGAGTTGGAAATGGAGGAATAAGATAAGACGGAAGAGGATGAGGAGGGGAAGTAGATGCAGGTGGAGGAAGAGAACAAAGAGAAAGAGAAAAAGGGGGGAGGAAAATGAAACAGAAGGATATGCAGGAGGAGTAGGAGGAGAAAAAGCAAGAGGAGAAAGAGAAGAAAGCTGAGAAGGAGGGAGAAGAGGAGTGAAATTTTACCGACGCATTTCAGTCACTCATGGGGAGTTCCTGTTGCATGTGAGCCCCACTACTGTAGTATCATCTCAGCCCCACCAATAGGTTTCAGGCGGTTACCAGTGCACTTCAGGGAACACCAGTTGGCTTCAGGATAGCGATGCCAAGGTACTGCGTGAACTATTCGCTGAAACACAAAGCGATCTGAGAATATCCGTATTTAAGGAGGGATATCCGTGCCTCCCTGGCGAACTGGCCCAACAAAAGACTTCACGTAGGTAAAATATACATACAGTCTGTCCATGCCAGAAAAATAGTGATGTAGACATGGGTGTTTGTAAAGTCTGATGGAAGCAAATGTGGGAGTGTACTGTATATATCAAGGTCCCCTGGTCTATACACACAGTACAATTACTTATTGACTCGAAGGCAAATCTTTTGTTACGTCATCTTGATTCTGACTCTAGAATCTATAGGTATAATGTGATTCTTAGAGTAGAAGCGAGTCGCAGAGTCTGTTGAGATAACATACTGTAAAAAGGACTCAGCGTAATGTTATAATAGACAAACAAGTCAGAGGAATATAATGCCCTTTGAATTTCTTCGGCTAGGTAAAATAAATAAATAACATAGATATCTATACAGTTCAGGAAGCTGAATAAATCAACTTTTAACTCGTGGTTAGATTACAAGAAGATAACAAATATGATATACAAAATTGGCTTATTTCAGGCTTAGGGTAAAGTCAACCAATATGTTTCGGCAACTTCAGGATTCAGACATAATCCCTTAAGGGGTGTACACGACCGCCACCAGCCCGGCTAAAAGGATTACGGGTGCAGAATGTAAAGTGAGGTACAGCCACACCTGGGAGGGAGGATGGAGGTACAGCCACACCTGGGAGGGAAGATGGAGGTACAGCCACACCTGGGAGGGAGGATGGAGGTACAGCCACACCTGGGAGGGAAGATGGGGGTACAGCCACACCTGGGAGGGAAGATGGGGGTACAGCCACACCTGGGAGGGAGGATGGAGGTACAGCCACACCTGGGAGGGAGGATGGAGGTACAGTCACACCTGGGAGGGAAGATGGGAGCCACATGGAGAAGATACAGCCACACCTGGGAGGGAAGATGGAGGTACAGTCACACCTGGGAGGGAAGATGGAGGTACAGTCACACCTGGGAGGAAGAAGGTATGGGAGGGAAGATAAAGTTTGACAAAAATAACGTAAGAACTTCCATAAGCGCAAGACTTAAAGAAAAAAAGTTAATTTAACAACTTCGTAAACGGAAGACTTTAAAAACTTTAACAAATTTGGTAAAGTGGAGATTAAAAAGAGAAAACTGGCGAGAAAAAAGTAAAGAGTGGTGTAGGTGTAAGTAAAGAAGAGAGGGAGAGGGAAGAGAGGCCCAAGGATGGAGAAGGTGGTGAGAGAAGAGAGGCCGAGGGAGGAGAGACAGAGGGAGGGAGGAGAAACCGAGGGAGAGAGGAGAAACCGAGGTACAGAGGAGAGGCCGAGAGAAGGAGTAGATACCGAAGGAGGGAGGAAATATTGAGGTAAATGTGGGGTTAACAAGAGAGTGGTCACTGGCTAGTAGCAATAAGACAATGTTGACAATGAACCACGTCACACCACGCCACTAAACTAAACTAAACGCTGCCAAAAAAAATACGAAAACAAAACACTAAGTTATAAAAATAAATAAAGTAGGTTACAAGTAGTCCATGAAATTTTAATTATATAAACAACAAATTTAAATCAATTTATTATACCCGGTAAAACTCTGGAAACTTGAGTATACGCGAAATATTTTATCTCTGAATTCATGCCATAATAGTTTTGTTTTTTTCATTCTCGTTAAATTTTCAGGAACTTAGTTTGCTTATGTAAACAGTCAAGTTAACTTTAGTATAAATTATCAGGGAAAAGTATAATTATGTTGTTGTTGTTGCTGTTTTGTTTTTTGCTGACGGGAATCTCTTAGTAAGTTCATTAAAATAATTCTCACAAAAATATTAAGATGAATGTGCATGTTGGAAGCGTCTCGTTATATGTGTTTGTATTAGTTTGTCTGTCTGTTTATTCGTCTTTCTAGTATATTATTATTTTTCACTTTTCTATTTGCTATCGTATCCATTCTAGCTTTCTATCTCTGTTGCTTTAGAGCTGTTCCCTCTCTCTCTCTCTCTCTCTCTATTTCCCTGACTCATCTTCTCTCTCTTTCCTCTCCTCTACCTCCTTTCATCCCTGCGTCTCCCCCACCATCTCATCCCCCCTCTTCGCCACCCTCACACCCAAGTCCATAAACTGCTCGGAAAAAAAAAAATTGAAAAAAAAAATTCACTATATATAAGAAATTACCAAAATTACACACACACACACACACACACACACACACACACACACACACACACACACACACACACACACACACACACACACACACACACACACACACACACACTAAAACAGTATTCTCCCTTGATGAATATTCAGTCTCTCTCCTCTCTCCTCTACCACCTCCTCCCCCCCCTCCTGTCCCTCTAACTCTTCCAACATCCACCTCCCCCCCCACCCCCCACCTCCCTAATACCCCTTCCCCCCCCTAGCTTGCCCTTCTCCTCCCCTTCAACCACCTAACATCTTGAGAGTGGGTGGATGTGAGCCTTATCCCCTTCCCTCCTCCCTCCCTCCCCTCCCCCATTCCCTTCCTCCCTGGTGACGTCCCTGTGTACTTATTCGCTGTTTCCGCTGTTTGTTTGTTTATCTGTCTATCCGGTTGCCTTTGTTTTCTTATATTTTTTTCTGTTTTTGTTTACACCTCTCTTTGTTTTTGTTCTTCCTTTACTCGGTTATCCTGGAATTCCTCGTTTTACTTCTATTGTTATTTGTGTTTCATCTTGTTTATCTTTCCTTTATATACGTTTATCTACTCTTCTTCTCTGCACATCTCTCTTCTTTTCCTTACATTCATTTCTTCATCTCTCTCTCTTATACACTCTTCTCTCTCCAATTCTTTCTTTATTTTATATTCTCCTTTTATTTTGTCCTATTAAATTATCTTTCTAGTCCAAGATGCCATAAAACTACTTATTGTCAGGAGAGAGAGAGAGAGAGAGAGAGAGAGAGAGAGAGAGAGAGAGAGAGAGAGAGAGAGAGAGAGAGTAGCAGTAGTCAATAACACCAGTACACTACCTTCTCCACGTAACACAAGACCCACTCCCTCTGGACCTCTACAATTTCCGTGAAGATAATACGTAAGTACCTCACCAACGATAATGTTCCCTACGTAATGACAACTGTTGGCTGGTAGGTAAGACATGGCGGTAGGGGGGGTGGGGGAGGAGGAGGAGGGAGAAACACCATAATGACAATGGCACCATAACCGGGCGACTGTGGCATCACCATGGTATCGTACTCCATGACTCACAGATCGGTAAACTTCTTGTGTCTGAGGAATAAGGAATGACAATTTACTTTATATCGTCTTTGTGTTTTACCATCACTTGTATACTACACGTAATGGACACAATTTCCGTGAAGATAATACGTAAGTACCTCACCAACGATAATGTTCCCTACGTAATGACAACTGTTGGCTGGTAGGTAAGACATGGCGGTAGGGGGGGTGGGGGAGGAGGAGGAGGAGGGAGAAACACCATAATGACAATGGCACCATAACCGGGCGACTGTGGCATCACCATGGTATCGTACTCCATGACTCACAGATCGGTAAACTTCTTGTGTCTGAGGAATAAGGAATGACAATTTACTTTATATCGTCTTTGTGTTTTACAGGTTTGATGACATCAGTAAGTCTTGTATACTCAGTTGGGTTATAACATGAGATGAAGGGACTTAGGGGGTTAGAGTAGCGCAGTGTGATACTTTTACCTGATATGCCACGATAAGTGTACGACTAGGATGGTGCAAATAATGCTCTCTCTTTTTTCATTGTTCGTACGGCACTTTTTTTCACATTTGGTGGGGGGGGGGACAGATGAGATAAATAATAAGAGGAAGATCTACCGGTTTGGCATCACTGGCACTCTCCTCAGTGCCTCTAAGTGCCACGTTAGTCTGGTTCCTTGTTGATTTAGTGTGTCAACTTTGATTATTGGCATATATGATCTTCAAATCAATCACCGAACTAAAACTTGAACAATACACGAGCGGATTAAATCCTTATCAGCAAATCATTACCATGGCAGGAAAAATATGGAACTAGTGACGCTATTACTGTGAATTAATGTAGTCACCGCTAGAAACTGACTTTTGTTGTCGTTTTCTTTAACTTGGGAAAAACCAGATCTGGTATTATTTCGGAAACCGTAACCATAGAAACACTTGGTTAACTTGGATCAAATATTTATAAAGTTGATTTTGTCACACAACGATCAAACCTACAGTATGTTCCAAGTTTGGTGACAATCCACAAATTCATTCTAGAGTTATTTTGAGGACGGACGGACGGACGGACGGACGCACGCACATATATATAGAGGACCGTCAGATATCAGATTATTAACTACCGATTACAAAGCCAGAGTAACCTCATCTCCACCAATCACACTCAAACAACGAAAATGTCTCCACCACTCACACTCAAACAGCGAAAATATCTCCACCACTCACACTCAAACAACGAAAATTAACTCCGCCAATCTCAACCAATGAAAAAAACTCCACCAATTATACTCAAACAAACAAAACATCTCCACCAATCAGAAAGCCCCATATTAAAGCCTTCAGCAGCGAAAATAAGTGGTTTAGGTTTTTAGTGGCCATCAAACATAAGTCGAAGATCTATATGAGTCTAATTTCTCGACCCCTGAGTGTTTAATTAACTGTAAGGGCGCGGTGGAGGTATGTAAATGCTGATTAAGTGGCCGCTTTACCTTCCACACCCTCATACAAGTCCAGAAGTAGATGAGGAAATTCTGAGAGAGAGAGAGAGAGAAAGAGAGAGAGAGATAACGGTTTTCATCTTTCGGTCGCACAGATTCGGAAATGGTAATTGTGACCACAAACAAGAAGGCAGGCAAGAAAAGAGGAGGTTTGGGGTAACAAGGAGGACGTCTGGGGCCACAAGGAGGACGTCTGGGGCCACAAGGAGGACGTCTGGGACCACAAGGAGGGCGTCTGGGACCACAAGGAGGGCGTCTGGGGCCACAAAGAAGGTGTCTGGGACCACAAGGAGCCACACGGAGGGCGTCTGAGACATCAAGGAGGACGTTTGAGCAGCAAGGAAGGCGTCTGGGGCCACAAAGAGGGCTTTTGAAGCTACAAGGAGGACGTCTGGAGCCACGAGTAGGGCGTCTGGGGCCACGGGGAAGCAGGGAAGGTGATGTTGGCCTTAAGAGGGAGGGAATAAGACCACGGGTGGGCGAGATAGGGGGAGACAAGGCAGAGAGGGATGGAGAGGGAGGGAGGGACTGAGGGTGAAGCTTCATGATCAATCATCCGACCAAAGGAACTCTCTCATCAATCAGTCTTGGCAGTGATTCATGTGATGTATCAATTAGTTATGATGAGCTATGCATTTCTACTCATGTAATAGGGTTAGATAAGATCTCTCGGCCATAGAAGGAGGCTTGAGAGAGAGAGAGAGAGAGAGAGAGAGAGAGAGCTATATCACTGTAAAGCATAAGTCACCTCCAGTATGAAAGCAAAAAGTTCATCACAAGTCCCTCTTACCTCCCAGGACAAGTGAGGGATATACACAGTTAAGGACATTCAATCTCAAGTCCTTTGTACGGTGAAAGATCCTGTCTACTGAATATTTAGGAATTCACCTAACTTATTGACTGATTAACTTAAGTACATAAAACTTCTAAAATTGACACTGAAATGGCACCAAGACTCTACCTTCACTAGATAACTCCCCTTAGTTACAGGTAATGGACGAAATTATGGTACAAAAATCATGTGTGTCTGCGTTAGTTTTGTTTATCAACTGGCGTTATATGAATCCCCTTCCCCCAAGCCCTGTCAACCCTCCTCTTCCAAGCCCCTAACCCCTTTCAATCCCCTTCCTCAAATCCCCCATCCCCTTCAACCACCTCCCTTAACCCCCCATACCCGGGAGGTTGAGGGGCAGCTTGGAAGGAGGACCGGGAGGAGGAGGAAAAGGTTGGAGGGGAGGAGTTGGAGGGGAAGCTTGGAGGGCGGGCCAGGAGGTGGACGGGGCAGAGCCGCACATCACAACACTGGACATGAATAAATGGCACATTTGTTTTATTCCTCCCGCGTCATAACTCACCCTGTGGAGGAGTGAGGCGTGTGGCCGTCTCCTAGTGTGGGGAATGATGGTGGTGTGGTGTAGTGTAGTGTAGTATGGTAGTGTATTGAGGTAATGGTGTTGGTGGTGTGGTATGGTATTGGTGGTGTGGTGTGGTGTGGTGTGGTGTGGTGTGGTGTGGTGTGGTGTGGTTTGGTTTGGTTTGGTGTGGTGTGGTGGTGTGTGGTGTGGTGAATCTGATTTCTTTCCGCGGACAGTAGCTAGTTTATTGTGCACCCAATACCCATCTTCTAAGTGGCGTTCAATGTTTCAGAGTATTTTCACTACAATTGAAGTTCTGTGCATAAGATTTGACTTACCTACAAAGTGTGATATATATAATTGTTGCATCCATGTTTGTTTTTTCTGAGAGACTGTATGTGTGTGTGTGTGTGTGTGTGTGTGTGGTTATAATATGTATGAGGGTGTTCTTGCCAACCACTTTACTTCTGAGTCCCAAGACTGTAGTGACGAGAGTATTTGAAGAAGCTCCTGAAGTATGTGTGTGTTTCTGGCACAAACCACTCACCCTCCCACTCACCTACACTTACCCACACTTACCTCACCTCTCTCCACGCCCCCTGAGACGCTCTGAGAGGATGTGTGGCCGCCCACCCATACAAATATCTCGGCTAGTTTACCTCAACCCGGAGAGTGTAAAAAAAAAGGTAGCCTCTCTGACTCATCGTGTTTTTGTGGTTTTATATCCTTACTAATCCGACAAGTTCCTGGCGGGGGCAGTTGGTGGCGCGAGAAGTGAGAGGGGGAGGGGGGGGGAGGGGGGAGAGAGAAGGGGAGGGGGAGGGAAGGGGGAAGGAAGAGGTACAGTGAGACTCTCCTTCACCTACACATTTACAACTACATTTTAAACACTACCCGTGTCGTGTGTCGTATCACGTGGCTTGTGTCGTGTGTCATTTTTATGTTGTGTGGCATGTAATGTGTCGTGTGTCGTGTCTGTGTCGTGTGACCAGAATTTACCGTCACACGTCACATGTAAGCAAACGTGATCAGAGTAAACATTTTGGCTCACAGTAGTTGATCCCAGAGCTGCGAGACTCCTCCTGCTGATCAGAATATATCAATGAGTGAGTGAAGAAGTGATTTTGAGTGAGTGAATGAGTGAGTGAATGAGTGGGTCTGAGTGAATGAGTAAGTCATTGCGTGAGTGAGTGTGAATGAGTAATGTGAGTCATTGAGTGAGTGAGTACAAGTGCTAGCCAGACGGGACCCGAGGGAGGCACTGACTCACGCCGGGCGATGTCTTCTCTCAAAGCTGTGACCTCGATCCATGACCTTTCGAGCTCCACAACAAGACCAGCTCCAGAGGTTGTCTTTAGTCAATGCCCCCCTCTACTCCACCTTGCCTATCCTACCAAAGCACAGGTCCCCAGCCGTCACCAACACCCCCTCCTCCTACCCAAACATCCCTCTCCCTGCAGACAGGCCTGATACTTGACTTATTGGGGACCTGCCACGCCTTGATCTAAACAGATGCATTGTATAGATAATCCTTCCTCCACACACTCATCTTATCATTATGTGTAACTTGCCCATATAATCCATCGCCCTTCAGATACTTACGTCCGAAATTACACGAGTCAAGAAGGCAAGCATGAACTCCGCATGCTTCCCTGTTGGGCGCTGTAAACGTTTTTGCGCTTAGCCTTGCACAGGATGCAAATCTAAGGTTGCCTATGTGATGATATACATACTGTATATACACCAAATATTAATATTGGATTATTATACATCTATACACGAAGTATGGATATTGTAGCATATTTCCCTGTTGTCGAATTATAGCGCGAGTGAATAGGATGTTGATATATTACATAGACTTTAATATAGTACTGACTGACCTAAAACACTGATAAAGAACACCGTGACTTCTGTGACAAGAAATGACGTCACTCTCAAAGAACAGGATGGGAGAATGCCAAAACAGAATAGCACTGTTACAGGACACATAGTAAGTGCCAACATTGACACTCACAAGACACATGCTTTAGCCGAAGAGCTTTGTACTAAGTCGACACCCACTGTCAAAGGAATGACACTCACACGCAAATCAACAGTTTGACATATAAACCAACAGGTTGACATAGTACCAACAGTCTGATACGTAACCCAACAGTCTGACATATAAATCAACGGGCTGACGTAAACTAACAGACTGACATGTAAACCAACTGTGTTACATCACGCATCAGAACAGTCAAATTTATGTCATGATCATTTATCATGTTCTCACGAAGTCTGATATTTGTGACAAAGTTTCTGACAAGTATGAAGAGTCTAATACGTATAACGGGGTACTAAGAGGGAGGGAGGAATATAACGGAGCACTAAGAGGGAAGGAGGACTATAACGGGGCACTAAGAGGGAGGGAGGACTATAACGGGGCACTAAGAGGGAGGGAGGAATATAACGGGGCACTAAGAGGGAGGGAGGAATATAACGGGGCACTAAGAGGGAGGGAGGAATATAAAAGGGCACTAAGAGGGGAGGAGGAATATAACGGGGCACTAAGAGGGAAGGAGGAATATAACGGGGCACTAAGAGGGAGGGAGGAATATAACGGGGCACTATGAGGGAGGGAGGAATATAACGGGGCACTAAGAGGGAGGGAGATATATAACGGAGCAACATGAGACAGGGAGATATTTAGTCACCAAGAGGAGGAGATTATGCCAGGTAAGGCCATCAAGACGCACCTGCCCCATCTACCTGTCACTTGATAATTAGCGTTGCGCCTCCACCCACCCTCCCCGCCGCTCCTTGTACACACACACACACACAAAGGTATCACACGAATATTGACTTACAATTTGAATTCCTATTACAAGGCCATGTTTCCTGTCCTAAAGGCACTTAGCCGCAAATAGATACCTAACTTTAGAGCTGGTAAGTGCAAAGGCGCTGGAGCCCACACTGCCTCCTTGTGTACCAAAGGCTTACTATACAACTTTATTACGCACTGACCCTAATGATGGATATAAGAGAATTACATCTAAAATCTTTATAATTACTGTCATTAGTAACTATTGTTATTATTATTATTATTACGACTACTGGTGATCATAATCTGTATTATTATTATTGTTATTATCATTATTAACATAGTCATACCATAGATTACCTTCACCATACTTACTGTAGCACACTCATCACCACAACACCTCCACTATAGCATAAGACAATGCTGTGAATGGAGGCAACAAGAGCAACAACCGATAAACACACAAGAGACATAATTAACAATAAGAGATAAGATTCTTCTCATCATAAATGGTACTTTTTACATCACTTTACCCCCAGCAACCAATCGGCATTTATTAATAACCTTGTTTGTCTGAGTTAATGTAATGGCAGTGTTAGTGATCATGTAGCCGAGTCTAAATGGATCACTTCGCTCCAGGGATCAATATATATGAGGCTATTAGTCAAGAGTTACGAGGACCATTGTGTCATGAGAGCCCCAGCCTGGATACCTTTTGTTATTGTTATTATTATGGTGAATTAAAACGAGGATGCGACGCCTAGGGGAAGTACATGGAACAAAGGTGTTACAATAATGACAATGAGTTACAGTAATTACAAGGTGTTACAATAATGACAATATGTTACAGTAATTACAAGGTGTTACAATAATGACAATATGTTTCAGTAATTACAAGGTGTTACAATAATGACAATATGTTACAGTAATTACAAGGTGTTACAATAATGACAATATGTTACAGTAATTACAAGGTGTTAGAATAATGACAATAAGTTACAGTAATTATAAGGTGTTACAATAATGACAATATGTTACAGTAATTACAAAGTGTTACAATAATGACAATATGTTACAGTAAATACAAGGTGTTAGAATATTGGCTATATGTTGCAGTAATTACAAAGTGTTACAGTAAATGACAATATGTTACAGTAATTACAAGGAGCAACAGTAATGACAAGGTGTTACAATAATGACCATAGGTTACAGGAATGACATAGTTGTTACCATAATGACAATATGTTAGAGTAATTACAAGGTTTTACAATAATGGAAAAGCACAAGAACTAAAGATGTTACAGTAATGACAAGTTATAACACCAAAGGAATATTACAAAACAAAGACGAAAACCAAGAACAAATAAACTCTGTGTAAAACTAAATGAAAAACAAATGAACGAAACACAATGAATAATAATCAATAGTCACACATCTCTACTGAGCAACACTCGACTGGAATAACTTGAGGTCTTTGGTGTGTGTGCACTGTGAGGTAAACAAAGCAGGCGATATCAGTAAGAGTGAGGACCCTCTTTGGTAATTTGGGGACGGACGGATAGGCGGACGGACGGACGGACAGGAGGGAGGGAATGAGGGAGGGAGGGAGGGAAGGAGGGAGGGAGGGACAGACAACACGTCCCTCTATCTCTCTTTTTATCTCCCTCTCCCTCTCCCCATCTCTCTCTCTCCACCACACAGCCTCCAACATTTCCCCGAGCCGCCCTCAACACATGCTCTTACCATTCACGCCATCGATTTCTCTCTCTCTCTCACACAAGGTCGTCCACCTGTTACACGGCTCTCTCTTGTATGCTTTTTTCATCCCATAGTTGTTTTTTCGTCTCGTTTAGTCAGCCCAATTCCCTGTTTTTCTTGAACTGACTGATGGACGTTTTTTGTAATTGGGGGATATTTTTGTTCTTTGTTTTAATAACCATTAGTGACACTTTCTTGTTTTTTTCTACTGGCGATACACAATCAAAAGAAAGCAGAATTTAAAGAGATAAAATACCTAATAGGCCTATGTCCTATTTTCTAGCAATATTTTGATTCGTAGAAATAATAATAAAAACACAGTCGTTTTTATGCAATTGTTAAACTAATTGATTTTTATGGTTAATCCGCCCACAAAAATAAATAAATAAATAATTGCGCTTGTTACTTCACACATGTAGTTCATTTGCAGATTAAACAACAACACTATTGATTTGTTCTTACATATAATAGAAATAATTTGCATTAATGACAAAAACACCAATAAATATGTTGTCCACTTTAACATACTCCTTTAAAGCTTTTGTGATACAGTATATAATTATCTGGTAACACTAAGAGAGTAACGAGGACAAGTTTAATACTAGTATATATATTTACACCCTAATACTCATATATCCTCTAATCATTATGAGACAGTATTACCACATCCAGTTAGGCGCTTTGGAAATGACATGTGGTGTGTGTGTGTGTGTGTGTGTGTGTGTGTGTTAACAGTGGTGAGGGATGTTCTCTGATACCGAGTTGTTTGATCAGTCTGGGGTTAACTTTGACTATTGTTTATTTACTTATTATTATTATTATTATTATTATTATTATTATTATATTATTATTATTATTATTATTATTATTACCATTGTTTTTTTATTCATAGCCAACTTTTATCATTATGTGATCAATGTCTTTCCTTGTAAGTCTTATTTTCCTTAAAATATTATATAAATAAAACTATCTTATTAATCCTAATGTTTTCATTCATAAATAAATATAAATTCAGGAATCGAACCCGAGACCCTAGGGTGTGAACAGGGAGCGTTACCACGGCACCACAAAGACAACAAAAGCTACCCTAGGCTTTGTTGTATTTCACACTGAGAATAAGACAAAGTAAGAGCCTTTGTGTGAAATAAAACAAAGCCAAAAGTAGCTTTGTTGTCTTTGTGGTGCCGTGGTAGCTCTCCCTGTTCACACCCTAAGGTTTCGGGTTCGATTCCTGAATTTATATTTCGACTGATGATTTGTAAATGCTTAATCGCAGACTATATAATCTCGGCCATTAAACTAAATAGGGATAATTGCCTAATATCGATAATTTCTATGTATTATTTTAAGCTTCTAACTGGCCATCGGCGATCAGGTACTTCATCATATTAGGTATTAATAAACTGTTTAATGGAAAACTTAAACTAACTTAACCTAACCTTAACGAATATTACCTAAGTATTAATAATTATTTTTTTCGTTTTATATACAGGATAATCATCAAGGGTTATATGATATTATGACATATTAAAACAAAATAAATTAATGTTTATTCAGTGAGTATATATTGTACATCGCTGCAGCCATCTCATCAGTGTCATTTCTCAGATACTAAAAATAAACCTTATCTTTAAGACATATTCATCAAAACACACTAACTGTCACAGGCAAATCTGCTCCCTTCACAAACATCAAAGATCCTTTTGTGCAACAACGAGTACAAACGTGTCTCTATATTTCTACTTCAAGGGAATTTCACCCCAGTATTAATAGCGCTTCCTTCTCATTACTCCTCTATTTTGATATATTCAGTAACAAACGGACCCTCATTCATCACCCTGCCAGCCCACCAATTAATTACGCTCATTACAGAGCTTTCAGCCCTAACCTACCAACCCTCGTAAGTTACTAATCGTACTAAACTTTTTCACAAACATCAATCAGGTCTTATGAAATCGATTCCGTTCACTATAAGTCGCTTCCGTTCACTAAAAATCGTTTCCGTTCACTGTAAGTCGTTTCCGTTCACTGTAAGTCGTTTCCGTTTACTGTAAGTCGATTCTGTTCACTGTATTTCGTTTCCGTTCACTACAAGTCATTTCCGTTTTCTGTAAGTCGTTTCCACTCACTAAAAGTCGATTCCGTTCACTATATTTCGTTTCCGTTCACTGTAAGTCGTTTCCATTCACTGTAAGTCGTTTCCGTTTACTGTAAGTCGCTTCCGTTCATGGTAAGGTGTTTCCGTTTACGGTAAGTTGTTTCCTTTCACTGTATGTCGTTTCAGTTCACAGTAAGTTGTTTCCGTTGACGTAAGTTGTTTCCGTTCATTGTATGTTATTTCCGTTCACGGTAAGTTGTTTCCGTTCACGGAAAGTTGTTTCCGTTTACGGAAAGTTCGTTTCCGTTTACGGTAAGTTGTTTCCGTTCACTATACGTCGTTTCCGTTCACTGTTTGTCATTTTCACTGGCCACCATTTGCTAATCTGTTCTCTTCAGGGATTTACCGACACAGGAAGAAGGTCAGTACATTATTGAACACAACCATCTCCCCCTGATATTCCCATCACTCCACAAGACCTGGGGCTAGACTGAGACAGACAGCCGATACCTGCTCTCAACTGCACATCTCAAACGATATGGAATTGAAATAGTTTATCCAGTCAGAATTTAAAATTTTCCATAAAAGTTATAAAACATAAATAATACGGATATAGATATAGCCTGTTAAAGCTACACCCACACCAGCCTGTTAACACTACACCCACACCAGCCTGTTAACACTACACCCACGCCAACCTGTTAACACTACAATCACACCAGCCTGTTAACACTACAATCACACCAGCCTGTTAACACTCTACTCTCCGCTAATTGTTACATATTAATCGCCACAAGTTAATGGGGGTAATTCACTTATAGTCAAGGAAGAACAGTCTGTTTGGCTGACTCATCTGATAATTTTTGTCTCATTTGATTTCGACTAGAGTTGTATTTTCAAACATATTACTGATTCTTATGAGACTAAATTTATCTGTTTAATCATAAGAGCCGTAATCTTCATGCCTATAGTTATCGGTCTCCTTTGGTAAAGAAGTAACCTGAAGTATTGAACCATGCAATATGTGATATTAACTATTATATGCGATACGTTTCCCACTACTTAAACTCTTGTTCACTTGGTTATATATGTAACTATATTTCGTGTGTATGGCGTTCAGTTAAAAGTTTCATTAGACATGTAACGTCCACTTGATTATGTCTCATTATGAATCACTACAGCAACATAAAGAAACACTTCTGTCTACCTCCTATAACGCCTTACTCATAAACTAATGATAATTTTTTTTATGGTAGCGAGACACAGATGGAACACGTGGGTGAGGGCACGGAGGCTGAACACTACATTCACTGGGGGTCCGGGGCTTGAAGAGGACATAAAACAATTCAAATCAAATTTTTACGACTTGTGCCCCGCATGAGGTTCACTATAGGATACTCCGGAGTCCCGTTGAGTAATTCTTAAGTTTCGTACAGTAAACAATGCTCTCTATAAACATGAGCACAGACATTTATATACGCGTATCACGTCAAAAAAATGAAGAATTAACTACGTCGTAATCCCTAAACAACGACGTCTTGGTGATGTAAGTCTCATTAAGGATAATTCATTGGCAAGTACAAACAATGTAGACGGGAAATGAAAGTTTGAATAAATAATTAAGGACGGTCAGCCATAAACAACCTTATAAGGGGTGAAGGGCAGCGGTCATATGGGGATGAGGCCCCTGAGCAGGACCGTAAAATGTGCAGCTTTACAAGGGGCTTCCAGAGGGATCCTTTAACCTCCCTGTAATAACCTGCCATGAATTATTTACCTTTGTATGGGATTATCATCTTAATTATATAATCCTCGCACTGTAATTTTCTATTAGCTACTCGATCAAGGTTAATGAGTACGACTGAAGGTGTTCGGTTGGTGACGAAGAGATGCTCATTAACTAAGAGTTGTGTCGACGACGCTTCACCATGGCCACCTCGTAAACACCTTGGACGGGGCTAACTCTATACCCGTGATTTATACCCGCTCGATAATCGACTCAGTCCCACCAGTTTTAGGGAAGAGTGAACAAAAATTTTCTTGTAAATTGGTTAAAATTGAATACATAAATCTCTCTTCTCCTATATGTCCAAGAACAGCGTGGTGGCGGGTGTGGAAGATGGCCTGTGTAGTGTTGTCTTTAATGTGATAAAAGAGTAGAGTTTTTGATTCTATAAACTGTCATATAATTTAAATTCTTTTATTAATGAAAAAAAAAGTCTGTAAATTAAAATTAAATTTCATGTCCACAATACACACAAAAAAGATGCTGTGAGTTATAACATGGATGGAATCATTTTAATTAGTTCAGTGGATGTAGAGGTGTTCCCTAACCAAGGAATCGTTCTTGACTTGATCTGTCTGTGTGTGTGTGTGTGTTGCCGGAGACTATAGGGGTGTGTCAGCGAGAGAAATCGTTCTTCTCAAAGGGTAACTACCCTCAAGTGGACTGCAAGATAGGAAACGGAGGCAAGTGTAGAAACGAGGCCAGGCAGCGGCAGAGCACGTGTTATAACGCCTGAGGACGATCACAGGATGTTGGAGGTAATACAACAACGTTGTTTTCACCCAAACAACATACTGTACACTGCTATTTCCCGGCAATATAAGGTCTGTGGTTTGCCCTCCAGCTTCTCTGTGTGGACCCAGCTATTGGAGAACTGTGTTATTCACGGATGAGAAATGTTTTACGTCTGTGGAGGCTACATGGGGCAACACATTACTGGAGAGTCCGGAATGCACAAGTTAGGAATGATAACTAACAACAAGGATATAAACCAGATATCAAAAGAGACAACTTAGAATTGATACTAAAAACACGGAAATAACGAGGAGATAAAAAGCCAAAGAAGGAGCTTTAGTTGCACAAGAAAGACGTCCACACCTTTCAATATAAGCGAGTTTACGCTCATATAAAGGGTCAATGGAACAAGAGAAGACTCCAACAAATTTGGGGATGAAACTGATTGAACTATACACCATTAAAGATGGAATTAATAAAATAGGCGATAAACTGGGTTCTACGAGGGAAGAGAAGGAGGAGGTTTCCAACGTACAGTGACGAACAACATCAACAGCAAAAAAAAAAAACGAGAAAAACACTGATAGCTCAGTGGAGTCTACCAAAGGTCCTCTCTTAATCATGACGCGAGAAGCAGATTATCACTCAAAATCTTCAAACACACACAATAAATTATATAATGTATAAAAAAAATCCCAAATTTACATGTAAGAAATAATGAATTGTATATCCCATAAGAAAAAAAAAGTAGGACAAATGCTGGTTAATTAACCGCATATGAAGGTAAGTCAACCAGAAACAAAAGTAAATCAACCAAAAACAAAAATAAATTAACCAGACAAAATTAAATTAACCACAAGTAACGGTAAAATTTAACAGATGATGTAGCAGCTTAGAATAATAATATAATCACTACGGTAAAAATAACAGTGAAACAGTAAAAGAGCTCAAAATAACGGCAAACTGATAGAACTAACGGTTAACAGAAAAATATTTTAACTAACACCTGAGATATAAGCCAACACCTAAGCTATTAACTAACACCTGAGATTTAAACCAACACCTGAGCTATTAATTAACACCTGAGATTTAAGCCAACACCTGAGCTATTAACTAACACCTGAGATTTAAGCCAACACCTGAGCTATTAGCTAACATCTGAGATTTAAGCCAACACCTGAGCTATTAGCTAATACATGAGATTTAAGCCAACACCTGAGCTATTAACTAACACCTGAGCTACTGGGAGAAACCTTCACTAACATCTCCAGCAGACGTCACTGGCCGGCATCACTGTCTTCGTCTCCCGGAAGTTGATGGACGAACCCCCAGGAACTGAGATCAGGGGGTGATCCTTCCCAGAGCCCCAGAGATCGTCCGGGGATATATCTAGGGAGCACCTGATGTCCCTGACAGATTGGGGGATAGTATAGGGGGAGTTGTGAGGGGCGGGGGGGGTGGTCGAAGGATAGATGGAGAGGCAGTGAGCGAGAATTGGGATAGTGAAGATAGGGGAAGGTGGTGGTGGTGAGGGGAGGGGGAGGGATAACGAGAGTTGAGGGAGAGTTAATCAGGAGAGAGGATGGAGGGAAGGATTGAGAGCGAGTTAGTCAGGAGAGAGGATGGAGGGATAGAGGGAAGGAGTGAGAGCGAGATAGTCAGGAGAGAGGGTGGAGGGATGGAGAGAGAGATACGGGAGGTAACTGACTGGTGTTGCAATACAAGATTGATGATGAAATGTGATGTTGTGGTGACGGACACAAGTGATAGATTGTCACCCCGTTGTCGGGTCTAGTGTCCCACAGTGTAATAAAAATTCAAAATTGCCAAACACTAATAAAAAAAATACTTATAAAACAACACATAAACTAGACTTACGATCTAAATTACCTAATTACTGTTTTGAAGTGAATTAATAAATATTCCATTCGAAAAATTCTACAAGTGACAGCACATTAATAGATGTGAATTACAGCAAAAAAAAAAAAATCCGACCTCGTGTTCATGTTACAACTTTTTAGGTTTTTTTTTCACTTCTAGAACAGCGATCTGGCAATACATGTGAGATTATATTAATGTCTTGCTCTCTGGTAGACAACAAGTGAGAAAAAAAAGACGTGAAAAATGGAAGGAAAAAAAACTTTGTGATATAAATGGTTGTTGTGACAGGGAAGCCTAAATCTTTCTTAACACTCACGCCCACAACATCAAAGATAAATGAACTAGAGTCGTATTTGTCATCAGCGGCACAGGCAGGGAATAGTATTTTTTCCTAGTTCAGAGACGATGGAATTTTTCCCCAGTTAAGACATGGTGGATTTTTTTTCGACTTAAAACATGATGAAGTTCTTTCCCAGTTCAGACATGATAGAGTTTTTTCCCCAGTTAAAACATGGAGTTTTTTCTAATTAAAAAATGATGGAGTTTATTCCCAGCTAAGACATCATGAATTTTCCCCCAGTTAAGACATGGTGGAGTTGTTTTTCCAGTTAGGATATGATGGTTTTTCCAGTTCAGACATGACGGAGTTTTTTCCTCAGTTCAGACAGAGTTACTTAGATTTACTTAGAATACCCTATTGTGTGTTCAGTGCCACTCAACAGACCGCGTCTAAGTGAACGTTTGGTTTGTATCTCTCGACCTTACTAATCTCTCTGAGTCACACTGATCCTGTGCTATAGTGAGACTACTCGACCTCAGAGTTTAGTATATAATGTATATCTTACCAACCACATTAAGGTAATCCGCAACAAGCATTACACACACCGTCTGATGTGACTTCCAGCGTAATACTAGAGTGGTACCAAGCTTGGGAGAACATGTGGAGAATTTAACTATTCCCTAACAACGAAGAACTTAAGTGACCACGTGGAGAACTTTCCATTCTCCAACAAAGTAGAACTGGAGAGAACATTCTCCAACAGTGAAGAACTTCAAATCATCTTGAATAGTGTTGGTGTCTACAAAACATGCAAACAATTACTTAAATTAACCTACCATGGTGTTGTAAGACGGCACCAACGCTAGTACAGGACACAGGTGGTACAGGACGAAGGTACAGAACACAGGTGGTATAAGACGCAAGTAGAGGACAGGACACGGGTGGTGCAAGACGCAGGTAGTCACTGTGTCCTAAACCCACAGCACAGGTATAGCTTCAACATGTTCCTTTATCCTTACCTCAACAGCTGGACAGAGACTCGTCAACCATACCTGGAACAGAGGAAAAAATAAGTTACTTTTATATAATTACGTAGTTCCTATAAAGGAGCGAAGAATCTAAAACATAAATAACAAAATATCACACAAGAATTTGGCAAAATTTTAAGACATCGTGCAGTAGTTTGGTAAAATAATATAACATAGCATCTTACACGGGAGAAACACACACACACACACACACACACACACACACACACACACACTGAATACCACCTCTTCAATACAATCATCATTCTTGTGTAGTTAAATATCATAATAAACATCTCGTAATATTTCATAACAATTAGTTGCTACATCAAGGTGTATTAAAAACAGGAAAGGCACAAAAAGAAATATGATGATAGAGAAATAGAAGACAAACAAGAGGAAGATGATGTAGGAGAGAGAAGAAGAAGAAGGAAGTAAAAAGGTGGAAGACGTAAAAGAAGAAAGTTTTGAACTGAAAGAAATATAAAGATAAAGAAGATATGGAGTGAGAGGAGAGGAGAAGGAAACAGAAGAGAAATGACCAATAAGATAAAGGATAAAGAACAAAAGAGAGAAAATACAAAACAAAAGAGTGGAGAGGAGGAGAAAGTGCAATAAACAGAGGAAAGGTGAATAGAGAAATGAGGAAAATGTAACAAAGAGACACTTACAGGAAGAGAATAAACATGGAGGGAAACATAAAAAAACAAAACAATTAACACTGAGATGAATACGAAGCAAATAGAGGAAGAAAAACGATTTAGTAAGCAGAGAAGAAGATAAAATCAGAAGAGGGAAACAAGAAGAAGGAAGCAGGAAGAGGAAGTGAAGAACTAGGAAGAGGAAGTGAAGAAACAGGAAGAGGAAGTGAAGAAACAGGAAGAGGAAGTGAAGAAGCAGGTGGAGGAATTGAAGAAAGCAGGAAGAGGAAGTGAAGAAAGAAGGAAGAGGGGTATAGGAAGCAACAAGAAATAGAAGAGACATGAAGAAGGTAAATGGAAAATGAAATAAACTGTAAATATTAGTTATGTTCACTCTTACGTTTTAGTTTTTATTCCAGATAACAACTTTTAGAAATCACTTAAGATATGTTTATTTAAGAACAGAAGAAGCTTACATATTCACCCGTACCCAACCTAATCTAATTTAACCTAAACTAACCTAACCAAACCCAATGAAATCTAACCTAATCTTGTAGTACATATCTTCTTCATATCTCTATACAAGACTCCTCACAGGATACATTTTCACCATCAGTGCGACATTTGCCCTGTGTTTTGATTTATAAGGACAGATCTATTGGTGTGTGTGTGTGTGTGTGTGTGTGTGTGTGTGTGTGTGTGTGTGTGTGTGTGTGTGTGTGTGTGTGTGTGTGTGATACGGAATAATACCCCGGGTGAGACCTGTTGATATTTATATTTTAAAAGTTCAATAATTCGAAAACCCGAATTGTTTCATATTTTCATAGTAACGCAATTTCAACGCACGGAAATATAAACTACATTCGATATACATCCAAACGAGTAAAAAAAAAAATCAAGAATTGTGTAGATTTTCTCGTAATTTATCGTATTTTTCGGGGCAAGGGTGACAAATAAACATGACTGGATTCCTATAGAACAACACCTGAGCAGCCTCAACCCAGCGTCTGAAGACAAAGAGATGTTCCAGCTTTCTTGGCCAACACCTGACACCAAGACACACTCTCCTCCGGCCAGCAGCCCCTCCCTCACTCCGCGCAAAATTAACACATTTCTCACTGGCCCCTTGCAGACACCACCTGAGCTGCGAGTGGTAGCCAGGGGAGTAGGAGTGGTGGTGGGTGTTGATGAGGTGTAGTGGTGGTGGGTGTTGATGCAGTGTAGTGGTGCTGAGTATTGGAGAGGTGTAGTGTTAGTGGGTGTTGGTGAGGTGGTGGGTTTGGTGTGTTAATGGTGTGTTGGAACAATGAGTGTGTAGCTTTAGAACTGTGTATGTGTTGTACCGTGTTGGTGGAGTTTGTGTTCTTTAGTTTCACGAGTAACTGAATATAACATGAATAAAAAACAAACAAGTGGATGTTGTAGATTAATGTGTATCCTGACCTTAATGGTTTTCAGGCAGAGCGAGGAAATATACACAAATTATTAAGCATGGAATCTGAGGTCACTGCTTTATTTATCGTGTGGAATTAAAGGAGGTATAGGCAATGAAACTTGGTCCCATAAGCCTGGCGGTCTGTTAAGGGCTGTGTGGATACAGTACACTGAATAGTATGCTTTGGGTAGTGTGGCGAAACAGTGACCTTTGGGACAGGAGGCTAGTGCCGCACCCTTTGAACATGCCTTAAAACACACACACACACACACACACACACACACACTAAACACATAACCCCAGCAACCACAACACCACACAACCTAGTACCCCCCCCCCACATAAAACCCCCAATACACACAACCCCCCCCACACACAAACACCCACACCCCTCCCCCTCATCACACACACAGACTAACCCAGGCCTGCGACTCTATCAAGGCAATATTCTCTCGGGAAGGGAAGGAAGAGAACCCGGTCCTCACTCCGCCTCGGTGACCCCTCTCGAGATTCCTGACCTTTTACGTGCGTGACTTTTGACCCCAGCACGTCCAGACAAGCTACCGAGCTGGAAAATATGTCCAGTGATCCCATCTCGCCGTCAGGTCTTGTGTGCCGATAGCCGTAAACGTTCCTGGAGCTAAATATAACCAAATGTATGCAACAGGCAGAGTGAGATCATATTTGGTGGAGGAAAGGCTGGTGGATCTGTCAGAAATTCCCTCGTTTTAAGCTTCAGTCGCCTATACCATTATTAACGTTTTTCTTTGTTCGATGCTGCATTTAATATATTTCACTTGTGGATCTATTATACATTAAACATTCTAAATTATGTTTCAAATGTTTACTACATATTAAGTATCTTAAGCTTGAAATAAGTATCATATATTTCTATTGTGGATTACATAGCAAATATTTTAAACATGGATTAGGTATACTTTAACTGAAGAATACATGCTAAACATCAGGGCTGCGGAGTCGGAGTCGGAGTCGGAGTCGGAGTCGAGGAGTCGGAGGAAATTTCGGCTTGTGGAGTCGGAGTCGGAGTCGGTAAAATTGTCCAGACTCCGACTCCGACTCCGACTCCGACTGAAGCTATTCTGTTCCTAAGAACAAATATATGAACTCAGGCATATTCACTGCAGTGATTCCACTGATCCCACTAATTTTCTTAAATTATTAAAAGAATTTATTTCCATTTTATAAGCATTATTATGAATTTATTGTAGCAGGCACAGTATAGCACTATAATTTTGGACGATAGTCTCTTCTTTACCATTTGAAATTTTGAATTATATCAAATTTTGTTTCGTTGAAAACTGCACAGAGGCTCTCAGCTACAAAACAATTAGCTACAACCTGTTTTTGGTGAGATTAAGGCAAATTTAATTTAATAACTTAATCATGTAAGGTTTATCCATTTTCCTTAATAAGGTATTCATTTCTTTAATGTACATAAATATATAACTTTACTTTAAAAGGAATTGTAGGATCATCATTTAGATCCACATCAGATTATGAGCTTAAACAAAATTCATATGCTGAGATCGAACTTTTAGATATACATGTAAATGGTGTTTTCTAGTTAATATCTTGAATTCTTAATAAATTTATTTTTCTTTTGATTGAAACTTTGAAAGTCAAGCCTATCATCTTTTTGTAGTTCTTAAATATCGTCCAGATCATTAATAAAGCTGTAGCAGTATAGCCACGGTGTTTTACTTTTTACCTACGCAGGTTACAACATACAAATTACAATTAGGATGGTAGAAATAGTTGTTACAAATAGGCCAAGGAGTCGGAGTCGGAGTCGGAGTCGGAAGCATAAAAATTTGAGGAGTCGGAGTCGGAGTCGGAGTCGAAGCTTTTGTCTTCGACTCCACAGCCCTGCTAAACATTATAATGGGCGATTATATATCATACATTACAATTGTGGACTAAATATTTAACATTCTATTTATGGATCATTATCATATACCAACATTATGGATTTATCTATACACTTCAAGACTTTTTTTTTTGCTGTATCTTTGTTAAATCTCTTTTATCAATTTAATATCTGGGAATTTCTTTCATTTCATCGTTAATAGTTTTATTCAAATTCTATATTTTTCTTAAACTTATTTTAGGTTTGAGGTGATAATCCTTTGTTCCTATAGACAGCCATCCCTTGTTCGAGGTAATTCTAGTTGTCAGCCTTTGAAGAGAATGGCTTAAATTAATCATGTTTTCTACCTCACAGTTTCTTTAATTGTTGATGGACAAGTGTAATTACTAACCTTGTTACGCCGTAATAAGATTATAGCGTCAACAATGGAGTCTGAGAGCGTTAGAGCCTAAATCATCATCCTCAAGGGGTTAAAAGACGCTTCTCGTGACATTGCTTTATTGATAATTGTATTCTCTAACTTGTTCAATTCCATAGTACAAATTTAATTGGAGTATTTCTTCCTATTATTTATTGTAATGGCCAAGAGGGTGTGAAAGCGATTTTTGTTCTGGTACAAAATAATAATAATTCAGCATGGCACGCTAAACCTTGCTGGCACGGGCAGGTGTAGACCAGGTAACAGAATGAACAAAAACGGGATCCAGGTAGCCAAACAAACCTGATCACGTCTGACCCTAACTTAACCCTACTTAACCTTACCCATCCTTACGTAACTCAACCAATGTCAAACATACCCAACCTCAACAAGAAAGAGTTACAGAGGACTTACACCGATTGACACACAGAAAGAGAAACACAAACACCGAGAAACCATATCAAATCGTTATCTATTAAAGCGGGAGGCGGGGAAGACAAACAAGAGTCAGCTCGCCTCAGGTGGAGGGTCGGGTCGCTAACCTTCACCAGCTGACGGTTGACATCTGACACACCAGACGTGAGGCTTTTTCCCCTTTATTTAAAATTTTATAGAGAAACCTTACACATCTCCTCCCGTCTGGCTGCTCCGAGGATGGTACTTCTCCCAGGAGGAACAAGGAGAGGACGGCAAGCATAGCAGCATTATTATCTCGTCCTCTTTCTTCTTTACTTTGTATTTTTATTTAAAGTAACTAAACAAATTGTTAGTTTATTATTATTATTATTATTATTATTATTATTATTATTATTATTATTATTATTATTATTATTGATCACAATATATTTCTTGCGCTCTTCATTTTGACGAAAGAAAATAAAACTGCGTTAAGCCTCAGTTGAGAATATATCCCTCGGGCACGTAATATATCCATCAGTCAGGCCAGAAAAGCTTATATTGGGTTGAGTAATACCACGAAAACAATCTTCCAAGGTTTTTTTTATCCGGGGGGGGAGGGGGGCGGCTTTTCCCGACACACTTTTGGCCTCACTTCAAACACAAACACACAGCCACACACAACCACATACAAACACAGCCACATACAAACACACAGCCACACAACACACAGCCACATACAAACACACAGCAAACACACAGCCACATACAAACACACAGCCACAAACAAACACAGCCACAAACACACAGCCACACACAAACACACAGCCACATACAAACACACCACACACAGCCACACACCAACACACAGCCACATACAAACACACAAGCCACAAACAAACACACAGCCACAAACACAGCCACACACAAACACACAGCCACATACAAACACACAGCCACAAACACACAGCCACATACAAACACACAGCCACATACAAACACACAGCCACAAACACACAGCCACATACAAACACACAGCCACATACAAACACACAGCCACAAACACACAGCCACATACAAACACACAGCCACAAACACACAGCCACATACAAACACACAGCCACAAACACACAGCCACATACAAACACACAGCCACAAACACACAGCCACATACAAACACACAGCCACATATACACATACACAACCCCAACACTTACACCCCCCCCCACACACACACACACGAGTGTAGTGATGAGTGACCAGCAGGGAATGTGTGTGTAGTGATGAGTGACCAGCAGGTAATGTGTGTGTAGTGATGAGTGACCATCAGGGAATGTGTGTGTAATGATGAGTGACCAGCATGGAATGTGTGTGTAGTGATGAGTGACCAGTCGATGATGATTGTGTGGTGAAGAGTGGCCAGCCGATGATGTGTGTGGTGATGAGTAACCAGCCGATGATGATTGTGTAGTGATGAGTGAGGTCACTCATCACTACACACTGTAACTCCTCTGGATGGATATAATTTGATAACTTCTAACAATATGTAAGTCACAACGGATCACACGATCATTAACTCTAGGAAGACATTATTTTTACTACTACAACACTAATGAATGCAATAGAAGTAAACAAAACCAAAGAACTACGTAATAAAATAATTGGAATGGCATAAGATAATTAAAACACTGAAAAACAAAAGATAAAATAAAGGAAATTACCGAACAACACAAGGGATAAAATTCTCTTTCCCTCCTGAGCGACCCAGACAGTGATGAGCCCCTGTAGACGGGACCTTTGGTAAACATGCGCCAGCTGGACGCATCTCTCTCTCTCTCTCTCTCTCTCTCTCTCTCTCTCTCGTCACTCCACACAAGTTACTTCACCCTCAACAACACGTCCGTCCTAAGCTTTTACTGCTGCTTCCTGGTCTTCGTCCCCATACACCCTCCTCACACCTCCCCCAAACCCTTCCATATCTACACATCACCTCCCCACACACAACACCACTCTTAACACACACCCCCAACCACCCCACACCCCACACACACTCCCACCACTCACTCAACACACCTCCCCACCACACACCTCAACACACACTCCCACCACTCACACCCCAACACACACACTCCCACCACTCCTACACTCCCTCACTCCTACACCCTCAACACACCACTCCCACCACTCCTACACCCCCCAACACACACTCCCACCACTCCTACTCAACACCCACTCCCACACCCCACCAACACACACTCCCACCACTCCCACCTACACCCAACACACACTCCCACCACCCCACACCCCACACACTCCCACCACTCCTACACCCCACAACACACCCACCCCTACACCTCAACACACACTCCACCCCACACCCCCCACACTCACCCCAAGCACCCAACACACACTCCCACCACCCTACACCCCCAACACACACTCCCCACCACTCCCTACACCCCCCCAACACACACTCCCACCACCCTCACCCCACACCCCCCACACTCCCACACCCCCAGTCCTACACCCCTCAACACACACCTCCCACTCTAACCCAACACACACTCCCACCACTCCACACCCCAACACACACTCCCACCACTCCTACACCCCAACACACACTCCCCCACTCCTACACCCCAACACACACACTCCCCACTCTTACACCCCCAACACACACTCACACCACTCCTACACCACACACTCCCACCACTCCCTATACCCCCCAACACACACTCCCCCACCCTTCACCCCCAACACACACTACCACCACTCCTACACCCCCAACACACACTCCCCACCCCTACACCCCCAACACACACTCTCCCCCACTCCTACACATCACTGCACCACACCCTTAAACATCCAGTAGACAATCTATTGGAGGAGGCCAGCACACTGCACCACACCCTTAAACATCCAGTAGACAATCTATTGGAGGAGGCCAGCAGGATTCGGGCATCATATAAACCCCCTTTTGGCACGACGTTGGTATTACGCGGGCCACCTACTGCAATCCCTCTCTCTGTGAGGAGGGGGCCTGGGGCTAGGGGGGTGGGGGTCTGGGGCTAGGCAGGTGGGGGCCTGGGGCTAGGGAGAGAGCCCGAGGCTGAGGACACAACTGACGGCAATAACTCACACTCGACGGGACGACCAAACTTGTCCAAACTCTAAGAGGGAAATAAATGGCCTGAAGGCGTCGCTAGGCGAAGCTCTTTAACACAGCCTGACGAAGACCTGCTCGTGAAACTGTTATGAAGGTGGTGGGAAAATATTTAATGTTTTATTGTTTTATTTCAAACGAAGACTTTGTTTTTCTTAAGCCTCGTGTAATATCTTTATGTAAATAAAGACATTCACATAGCTAACAAAGGGTAAAAAATCTGGCGGCCCCCTTAAAAAAAAAGGAACAACAGGAGAGGACCTTCGTAGCACCAGCACGTCACTCACTCATACATATCATCTGACCCAAGATTCGTGAGATTCCGCTTAATAAAATTTTGGTGGAGTTGATTTTGAAAGTTCTGATGACAAACAGAGAACTCTGATTGACAACAAATTGCGAAAAGACACACACTGACTGACTGACTGATTACTCGCTCTTGCCGGGAGATAACGTAAATTCATGATATGTGTGTGCAAGTTTGTGAAATTAACTCTGGTGCTCAAGTGAAAATGGGCTCCATAGACTATACAAGAAGTTAGGGAAAAGCTACTAGACCTTGGGTAGAACCGTAAAGTCAGGTTCCCATTCACACCTGGGAGAACTAGCAGTGCCCGGGAGCGAACCAGTACCCCATAGATCGGACACTTGATAACTACACCTCTTTCTTTACTCAAGTACAGTAGATCATCTATAAGAATTTGAGTGTATCAGTGAACTTACAGGACGATTTTACTGAATGTCTGTCTACTGTTTCTTGTCGTTGTTGTTATAATGTTAAAATTCTCTGACATTCTGGCTCTATCAAGGTTCCAATGATTTAGTTTTAAGGTTATTAGTTCTTTTGTTAACTTTACTGTGAGTTATTAATGTAATCTGGAGCTTAAATAACTGCCTTCTACCTACCTACAGTACATTTCAATGAAGTTAGATTAGGTTAACCAGGTTCGTCTAGGCTAGGTTAGTTTTGGTTGATTTTTGTCGTGGCAGAAATGAAACTTTTATTTATCTTGTTGTTTCACACCTAAACTCTTTAATCATCTTCAGCTGTGCGTGAAGTAAGAAAACGGGAGACTCATGTTAAAGGTTGGCCCACACAAGGTATACAGTATATCGGTGATTATTATATTCCTCAATACTATCTTATATACATTGTTGTTTTCGTTATTAGCCCCATAAAAATGTTTGTAAATTTCAATATAGTCTTTCGAGAAAATAAATAATTTACTAACAGTGAAAAATCTCAACGAGTAGTGAAATGAAAGTGTCTTGATATCTACGTCAAGGTGTCCCTGCTACTACGACATTGTACTGTAATTTGTGGACGTAGAAAGTAACATAGCTTAAGTCACGGGGAGGTCAGGCATCTAGTGTTTACACTCAGAGATCAGTTTGTTGCCTGGCTGGTGGTGGGGGAAGACCTTAATTTCTTGCCGTGAGAATATATATTTTTTAGGGTGGCTGCGTTTAGTGTGAGCTCAATACACGCCCTCCCTGGCCTCAGTAAAGGGATATTTTTCAACTGAAGGACGCTTTGTAAAGGCGTTTTAACACAATCAATGATCAATTCTTGTCCACCCTTTTTTGGTTCATTATACTCGGTTTAAGAAAAAATAGGTGTGAAGTAAGTAAAAAGCGAACGATCCTTAGAGAAACGCTTCTTAAATTATTCCTTTAAAAAAGTTTAAGTTACGGAATATTTAACAAAATCTAATATTCGTCTTAAAATTCATTCCGTCAGTTCCTGTTTACGTCAGTCCAGAGGGAAGGAGACCAGCTGATGTGGCAACCGCTTCGTGTAAACATACCACATTCTTTAATAAAAATTCCCTCCAGGATATAAGTCGTCCCTCAGTGACCCCGCCACAAACTTAAATGATTAACTAAGAAGATATCTACACCACTTCATTGTGGTTAATGTGAATATATGAGATTTCTATTCGAGTTTAAACTAAAAAAAAAAATAATGGCAACGTGGTCAACAGCGGCGGGGAAGCCGGGGATGGAGGGAAGGAATAAATTCTTTCAGTGCATCAGACAGTCAGAGAGGGGGAGACACAGAACGAACTACAACATCAAAAACATTCAACTTCACAAGTTTAGTTTAATAGAGAGACGTAATATTCCGTCACTGATTATACAAGATAAAAACTGTATTTAGTCTTCATTATGAGGCAAGATTCAGGGATTCTAAGATCATTAGAAAGAATTACGATTATTTTTTCTCTTAACTGGAGAGTAACTTAATATAAACACAAAGAATGTTCCCATGAGTTAATTCTCTCCTTAACTTGTGCTAAGTAAACGTATCTAATTAAGGTATTGTCTTAAATGTCATTCTAATGTTATTTTTTTAATATTATTATTAGTAAGATTCAGCTCAAGTCAACCAGTTAAGATCATTCGTATATCATAAGTCAACCAGTTACGTTCATTCCTAGATCTTAAGTCAACCAGTTAGATGTATTCGTACATCATAAGTCAACCAGTTAGATGTATTCGTACATCATAAGTCAACCAGTTAGATGTATTCGTATATCATAACTCATAAACCAACCAGTTACGTGCATTCCTAGATCTTAAGTCAACCAGGAATGTTAATAGCATACACTTTTGAGAATACGGAGCAGTAATTTGAGTGAATTTCGTGCAGGAGATTCGATTGACAACTTCAGAAACTCCGATACATAAATCTGACGGTTCTCATATTACGTATAGGCTTGTGAGTTATGTAAACAACCCCAGGCAGTGTCACAAATTACTCTCCGAACTAAAAGTGTATTTCTCATTCTGTATTAAGTGAAACATGGAGAAAGAAAGGGGGAAGAAAGGGGGAAGAAAGAAGAAGAAAGAAGAAGAAGAAGGGTACTAAACGAGGAGGAGGAGAGGAGAAAAAAAGAAGACGGAAGAATAAGAAGAACAACAACAACCATAATACCAATAGCAAGAAAAAGTAGAAAATGACGAAAGCAAATGAGAAGGAAAAAAAGAAGAGGAAGAAGTAGACGAAGAAAAAAAAAGATATACGAAAAAAAATTGAAATATGAGAGGGAACTGGAAGGCCGTTCTCCAGGAAATATTTGGCAATAATCGCCATAACTCGGGCAGAAGTCATAAGTTAAAGACCAGAATCTAATCTTTAAGTTTTAAAGGCAGCAGCTTAAAACCCAGCCGAATTACCTGTGACCTTTAACCTGTCTCGTCTGCAAGGTCAAGTCCTCTGACCTTGGTAGTTAAAAAAAATGCATTTGATCTATTATGAATAGTATTGGCTAAGTTTATACATGAAAAATATAAATTGAGAGAGAGAGAGAGAGAGAGAGAGAGAGAGAGAGAGAGAGAGAGAGAGAGAGAGAGAGAGAGAGAGCGTAAAAATTCCATTGCCTTTAGATCATATCCTAGTAAACATACGAGGCCAGGGATAATCTTTAATATTCCAATATGAAAGTATACTATAACTATGAAAGTTATAGGTTGAGAACAAACTAGTAGGTAAAGAAACACACAAGTATAAGAAACAACAACAATAATAAACAAATATAACCGAACGAATGAACAAGTTGGTGATTCTTAACAAGTACTAACAGAAGCAAAAAGGAAGGAGACACTGTCAGCTTTAGAGGCTGTCAGGTTAAGAGACTGTCAGCTTAAGAGACTGTCAGGTTAAGAGACTGTCAGCTTAAGAGACTGTCAGGTTAAGAGACTGTCAGCTTAAGAGACTGTCAGGTTAAGAGATTGCCAAGAGACTGTCAGCTTAAGAGACTGTCAGGTTAAGAGACTGTCAGCTTAAGAGACGGTCAGGTTAAGAGACTGTCAGCTTAAGAGACTGTCAGGTTAAGAGACTGTCAGCTTAAGAGACTGTCAGGTTAAGAGATTGCCAGGTTAAGAGACGGTCAGGTTAAGAGACTGTCAGCTTAAGAGACTGTCAGGTTAAGAGATTGCCAGGTTAAGAGACGGTCAGGTTAAGAGACTGTCAGCTTAAGAGACTGTCAGGTTAAGAGACTGTCAGCTTAAGAGACGGTCAGGTTAAGAGACTGTCAGCTTAAGAGACTGTCAGGTTAAGAGACTGTCAGCTTAAGAGACTGTCAGCTTAAGAGACTGTCAGGTTAAGAGATTGCCAGGTTAAGAGACTGTCAGCTTAAGAGACTGTCAGGTTAAGAGACTGTCAGCTTAAGAGACTGTCAGGTTAAGAGACTGTCAGCTTAAGAGACTGCCAGCTTAAGAGACTGTCAGCTTGAGACCTTTTTTTATATTATTTATTGGGCACCCCCCTACATCCTTGTGTAAGGTGAAGCGCAGAAGCGTTTACAGAGCCCAACGGGAAGCATGTTAAGTTCATGCTTGCCTTTATGTCTCATGAGTTAAGGGCGTAGAAGCCTGAAGAGTCAAGGACATAGAAGCCTGAAGAGTCAATGGTTTATGTCATCAAGTTATTGGAAGCGCCAAAAACTTGTCCCTGAATACGAATTCGCAACTTTCGACTTACAACAGGTACCTACTTTACTGCTAGGTGAACAGGGACTAATGGGGGCTAGGAAGTATGTCCAACAACTTCTACCGGCCCGAGAATCGAACCCGTGACATCTCGCTTGCGAAGGCAAGAGCGGTACCACTCTACCACCAGTACCCCGCTTTAGAGACTGTCAGGTTAAGAGACTGTCAGCTTAAGAGACTGTCAGGTTAAGAGACCGTCAGCTTAAGAGACTGCCAGGTTAAGAGACTGTCAGGTTGAGACCGTCAGCTTAAGAGACTGGCAGCTTAAGAGACTGTCAGGTTAAGAGACCGACAGCTTAAGAGACTGTCAGCTTAAGAGACTGTCAGGTTAAGAGACTGTCAGTTTAAGACACAGTCAGCGTCAGGAGAATCTCTTTAAGGCCATCAACTCACGAGAGTCCTGAAAGCAATAAGCTGAGAGGGAGGGGGAGCTTTTAGTTTAACAAATTTATTGGCAAAGCTTGTAGTACAGTTTGCCTATTCTGAGTAATTCAGTCAGGTCTTGACACTGAGGGTGGTATCACTTCTCACTGCCACGCAGGACAGAGGTTCATACACAGAGAAATACAACATATTCATTAACAGCTACATATATAGAGGTCAGATTCATGTGGGTAATGTCACTGTTCACTGCCATGCAGGACAGAGGTTCGTACACAAAGAAATGCATCATATTCATTGACACTATATAAAGGTCAGATTCATGTGGGTAATGTCACTGTTCACTGCCATGCAGGACAGAGGTTCGTACACAAAGAAATGCATCATATTCATTGACACTATATATATAGGTCAAATTCATGTGGGTAATGTCACCGTTCACTGCCATGCAGGACAGAGGTTCGTACACAAAGAAATACATCATCTTCAGTAGCAGTATATATAGGTCATTGGTTCACATACATTGGACGTCATATTCTAATTGAAGACTAATCAGTGTGGGCTAGCAAATTTGGGATAAACAGCAGGAATGTCCTCAAGCACCCCCGATTGAATGTAGTAATTACAAAGTTCAAGATACAATAAGTCAGGTGGCCTGAAGTCCTTGACAGTGTCGGGGATACTTGATCAGTGTACGAGGTCTCTCGTACACCTTGGCTGGTGGAACATAGTGTACCCTAACTCACTTGACCACATACAGAACACCTGATTAATCAACTCCAGTCTTCTGATTTACACTTCCAGACAATAGACCATCACATGGGGGTCTTGTCCAATACATGAAGCTGCTCTCTCTCTCTCTCTCTCTCTCTCTCTCTCTCTCTCTCTCTCTCTCTCTCGTATAGCCACCAAGGGATTCACTCACAGGTTATAATTACACAATCTGGGCCGGTCGATAGCGCTGTTAGAGCCCGGGGCGGGACCCTCAGAGCTCCCTAAGTTAAATTTATCCCCTAAATGGTGGTAAGTGAACCTATCTAACCAGTTTATTATTAGCTGCGGCACAAAGGTGAATTCTCAAAATTTCGAACGTTATAAATATTGTCCGTAGTTGTGATGTGAGAATGTCTCTAACCCTTTGACTCCAGGAGGGTTAAATCATTGTCCTCTAAGATTTGAACTATTGTCATCAAAGGGTTAAACCATCATCCTCAAAGAGTTACAAAATTGTCCTCAGAAGGTTCAAATATGATGCAAAATTGGATTCTCAAAATTACGCACATTTCAAAATTCCCGTTGAATGATGATATGAGAACGTACTTAACAAATTTCCTTGAACTACGATACAACGATAGATTCATAATTATCTGTATGTGTAAATACTTTCCGTAGCTGATGAAATGAATGACGTATCTAACTCACTTAAACTACAACACAACATTGGATTATCAAAAGTTCACACATCAGAAAATTATCCCTAACTGGTGACACCTGAAAACGTATCTAACTGCGAACACTGGTGATAAGTGAATACAATGGCGTAAGCACTGCACTGAGACTATAACCATCACTAGCTACGCCCTCTCGTGTCTAGTTTAAGGTGAATTACTAAAAGAACTCATCTCTTAAGAACCCGGAATTAGCCCGACTTTGAATGGTTATCGCCCAACATCGCTAATTAGTGTATGTCGGGCAGGTGAACACAGGTGTCTACACGGCCTAATTACCACACTACCTCATACCGTCCGTAAGAAAGAACAATATAAGCTTAAATGTTGTACGTGTGTGTTTGTATCCCTAATAAATGAGAAAATAAAGTAAATATAATATTATACAAAGTTTTATCTTTACAAACTAGAAAATAAGCATTAGATACAGCTAAGTCATATACTATAAAGCTATGTTATATACCGGTATATTATATAATTCAATATTAAAGCTAACTTCTAAAAATGTATTGTATTTATTCAGTACATCAGTGCTAAGTCATAAATAAGCTATCATTCAACACACCAAAGCTAACTTAAAAATAATAACACGCTAACTCGTATACAATCCAAGAAAGCTAACTCCTCCATAACTCATCATTCACTACATCAAGTTGACCCTTAAAATAATCACAACTAATATCCAGTCTGACGGTTACGTGACGTATAAGTATATTTCTCGCAACACGCGGCCAAGATGTTACGAGGAAATGTCTTTGATCGTCCTGGAGAAAAAAATATCGCGAGTGAGTCGTATTCGAGCGGTGACTCAACCAATCCGTCAAACTGGGGAAAAAAAATACCCAAGGTAGCGATGAGGGCGTACACGGGCGTCTTTGATGAGAGAGAGAGAGAGAGAGAGAGAGAGAGAGAGAGAGAGAGAGAGAGAGAGAGAAGGTTAAGGTTAATTTGGGAAGGACGGTGTGTGTGTGTGGGGGGAGGGGGGATCCAAACGTTCTCATTACTGCCTGTTTTACCCTGCCTCGTTACAGCCCCACCTCACCACCATACTGCCCCACCTCGCCACCACACTGCCCCACCTCACCACCACCACACTGCCCCACCTCATCACTACACTGCCCCACCTCTCCACCACCACATTGCCCCACCTCACTGCCACCCGGGCCATGAGGGAGGGGGGGGGGGCTGTTGGTTGACGAGGGAGGATTAAGAAAGAGGAATGGACGGATAAAGGTATTAACTAAAGGATTGAGAATGTGTGTACGACAACTAAAAAGGGAGAGAATATAAGAGAAGGAAAACGTGAGGGAAGAGAAACAACAAAGAGAAAGGGAGGAAGTGTTCCAGTCTGTCAAACATCCCACAGACCTGAAGAGGGTCACTGACCTTTCAAGTGTGTCACTCCGCCTCACACAACCACAACACGTCTTCTCTTTTACGTTAACGTCAACCACAAAGTTCTGGTAGCATTCCACATGAAGTCCACCTTGACCCTTTACAGTGGGCCTCAGTATTTCACCAGTTCCCTCCTACGGTTACCTCACCAAACTGTACACACTCCAACAACGTCCCAAACCCCTACCCGACGCCGTTCACGCAGGGCAGCGCCAATATCCCGGATAACATCTACGGCTCCCATCCTGATCTTAAATGTCTGTAGAGAACCCAGCATTCCGCCACAATACACCCACAGCCCCCCCATAACCGCAATAGGGCAGTATTCACTTAAGACCTCTCTGCTTCAGGAGGCAGCGCCATCGTAGAGTCATCGTGTGCGTCAGGCCGACGAGAGGTCGCTGGCCCGGCAAATTGCAGTATCAGTGTTCAGTAGCTTGATCCTCGCTTACTCCCGCCCCAGACCTGCGGCTTACATAGCTGCAGGGACTCCACTACACACAGGGCGGAGCTGGGTCATGATGAGAGAGAGAGAGAGAGATAAAAGAAATGGAAAACGAAGAAGGTTATAAAAGATTAAAGGGGAGGCGTGAAGGAACAGAGGAGAAAAGAAATAACGAAAGAGGAAGGGGCGTTGTGTGCGGTAAAGGGGGAACAGATAGCAAGGAGGCTGAATATTGTGGAGGGGGAGAGAAGGCCGAGATGGAAGTGGTACAAAAACACAATGACAATAGAAGCCAGTGAACTAGAGTGATCGGAGGAGAGGAGGGGAGAGTGTAGGGGGAGGGAGAGGAAGTGTAACAGGAGGTGGTGGGGAGGAGAATGGAGGGTGAAGGAGAGTGGCAGGGGGAGGAGGTGGTGAGTGGGAGTGATAAGAGGCAAAGAGGAGAGGGGGGGGGGAATTTTTTTTTTTTTAGTTTAACAAATTTATTGGCAGAGCTTGTAGTACAGTTTGCCTATTCTGAGTAATTCAGTCAGGTCTTGACACTGAGGGTGGTATCACTTCTCACTGTCACGCAGGACAGAGGTTCACACACAAAGAAATACATCATATTCATTAACAACTATAAATGTATATAGGTCAGATTCATATGGGTAATGTCACTGTTCACTGCCATGCAGGACAGAGGTTCGTACACAAAGAGTTGCATCATATTCATTGACAGTACATATACATATATGTAAACACACACACACACATATACATACATATACGTATATACATACACATATACATGTACACGTACATATACATGCACACACGCACACATACATACATATACGTCGGTCAGATTCATGTGGGTAATGTCACTTTCCACTGCCATACAGGACAGAGGTTCGTACACAAAGAATGCATCATATTCATTGACACTATATATAGGTCAGATTCATGTGGGTAATGCCACTGTTCACTGCCACGCAGGACAGAGGTTCGTACACAAAGAAGGAAATACATCACATTCACCAGCAGCATATATAGGTCAGTGGATCACATACATTGGAGTCATATTCTAATTGAAGACTAATCAGTGTGGGCTAGCAAATTTGGGATAAACAGCAAGAATGTCCTCAAGCACACCTGATTCAATGAAGTAATTACATAGTTCAAGATACAGTAGGTCAGGTGGCCTGAAGTCTTTGACAGTGTCACATTCAATAATATAGTGTTCAAGTGTATGCTTTAAAGGTTTATCACAAAGTTTACATGCTGAGTGTTCCGGTATGGGTACAGCGTTACTAACTTGCCAGATGTGTCTGTATCCTAGCCTAATTCTGGCCACGACTACATCACATTGTCTGGTTCTGTCCTTATGCTGGCCATACCGGTACCTCTTGTTACAAAATTTGTCATATTTACTAATGCTACAACTGTCAGGTCTCTCTGCATTTCTCACTTCTTCTAGATCAGAGTTCATGATTCTGACTTGAATGTTTTTAATTACAGCATTGGACAGACCAAGGTCGCGGTCAACATTTTCTTTCTTAAATGCCTCATTGGCCAGTCTATCAGCACGGTCATGATACCTGATTCCAACATGGGACGGAATCCACACAAATTCGATACGAAAGTTGTTCTCATTGGCAGTTATCACATTCCTTTTAATATCACATGCAACTTTAGACATAGAGCCTGACGGGCTGTTCATTGATTTCAAAGCACTTTGAGAGTCACAGAATATCACCCCACCTCCATTTTCTTTGAGGTAGTCTGTGGCTAAGTAGATTCCAGTTAGTTCTGTTTGTGTTGTGCTGGCCCAGTTGTTCAGCCTTTGTTTGTTTGACACTATCATCTCTTTTTCTTTATATATTACAATTGCACAGCCTGTTCTACCTGTGTTTGTCTGCACAGAACCACCAGTAAAAGCATAACATTCACTTGATTTAATACTCTTTATGTGTCTGTTAATAGTTTCTAGTGTGACACATCTCACCACATCGGTGTTTAACATTTGCTTACTACCAACAGTAGTGTAATTAATAGGAACTGATATGTCCAGCCAAGGAGGAATGGCATTAATAGGTTCGTCTGGGGTGATTGGGACATTCAGTTTCAGGAAATCTGCAACACTTTTATGAAGCCACGCCCCAAAGAGAGTCTTTTGTGGAAGGTTGGCGAGATGGTCGGGATTACTTAGATAGAACATCAACTCAGTTTGAGTTGTAGTTTGAGAACCATTGTTCTTCAAAACTTTGACACAAAACATGGTGTTAAGTAGGGCTGGGGAGAGTGATAGGACGAGGAAGAAGGTGTAGTGGTAAAGGGAAAGAGGAAGAGACGTGAATGGCAAGAGGGAGTAATAAGCGAGAGGGAGGTGAGGCACAGGAAGAGAGTGAATGAGAAGAAGAGAGACATTGAGATGACAACAAGAAGGAGAATATTCCACTAAAAGGGTAAGTCAAGATAAAAGACAAGTGAGGAATGCTAATAATAGAACGACAAAAGATGCTCGCTTAAGGAACAACACCTGGGAGAAGTACACGAGGAGGTACGAATGAGAGACAAAGAGACAGAAGGCGAAAGGATTATATAAGGAGGGTAAAACACAAAAGAAATAGGCAAAGATTCAAGTGAGTAAAGAAAGAAGTAATTGAGAGATAGAGAGAAGGAGAGAAGAGCGAACAGAGGTCAAGGGTTGAGGCAGTAGCTATGTAAAATACAACCTGACGAACAAGGATTCTCGACAGTTACATTATGTACAATCGAAATTCTGTTATTGTTGTTTTTTTATCACAATAAGATCTTTTCTTTTTCGTACACTTCCAAAAAAAAATCCTACGCATCTTTATGACAAATTTATTAAATATTTTTAGTGTTAACACAGTGTAGATAAATATATAATAGAGGTGGAAATTTACTAACAATTTGTATAAACTCTTGAGCTATTCTGATGAAACTGATGGTAAGTGTTCAGTAGCTATTGCAGTAAACTCCCGAGAAATATGAATTTTCCATAAAGTTAATTTTAAGTTTTGAAGTAAATTAGTACAGGCGGGACAGTTATGTGAAATTTATTAATTTATGTAGATCCTAAAAACTACGAGTTTTCATGAGTGAACAAAATATATCAGTAAGAATTTGGTATTGGAGCGTGTTACTGTTATTGTTCCATTACTACTTTTTGTTTATATCAATACAACTGTAACAGACTGACACATAAGAGCGTTTCTCGCAGTGGATTTGCAAGTAAAGCGCTCGTCTTGTCCTAATGGTCGTTGCTTCGATCCCGGGGCAACCCCAGTCTCCCCAGATGTGAATGGCTCCCTAATTCTACAATTGGAAAGGTGTTTGAATGCACTGTCTCCTTATATAGTAAAGGCTTGGTGTTCAGAGTGCTGTAACCGCGCTGCCCCCAATGGCCCATCAGGCCGAATAAATCCCCAAATTGTATGTAATGAATGGTCAGACAGACGAGTGTACTTATAGAAAGAATACATATAATAATGTGAAATATTTTGAGACATGGAGAATGTAGCACGAGTGGCTGTGAGCCACGAGAAAAAGCTTAATTTTAGTTGGAGAAAGTTTCCTCCACTGTAACTTTACAAGAAGGAGGAGGAGGGGCTGGCGGCCTTACGTGACCAGGTCAACACCCACGCTGAGACCAACTGTGCCACACTGTACAGTACACCCGCCGGCGGCGACGATAGCACATACTAACTCTTCACTTTAACTTGATCGTGACTCATAACCCACAGGAAAAGTTTTATCGTTAGATCTTGTATGGTGCAGTATTCATAGTCCATATATTCGTTAGCCGTGATTTGTTGATACTAAGTCAATTTTATATTAATACTAGCAGAATCGCCGCCTTCCGGGTGGCTCATCCACTAGACAAACGGTAGGACGCCACCCTCCAGGAGGCTCCACATTGTCTCACTGTTCAGTCCCCAAAACTTCTTCTTCCATCAATAGTTCATTAACGGTGTATGTAAGTTCCACCATGTTTTTCACTACAGCGGTACAGCAAAGTATATTTTTTTAGCATTAAACTGTTATTATTTTATTGTCTAATCATCACTACATATAACACCACCCATCATCACTACATATAACATCATCCATCATCACTACATATAACACCATCCATCATCACTGCATATAAGAACATAAGAACATAAGAATGGAGGAAACTGCAGCGGGCCTATTGGCCCATACTGGGCAGTCCCGTTTACACCCAACCCCTATTGCTCATATAAGCATCCAACCTATGTTTGAAGCTATTCAGCGTATTCGAGTTAATGATGATATTTGGTAACTTGTTTCATTCATCCACTACTCTGTTTCCATACCAGTGTTTACCTATTTCCCGCCTAAATCTAAATTTGTCTAATTTAAAACCATTGTTACGAGTTCGCTCCTGGTTGGATAGTTTGAGTACCTTTGTAATGTCCCCTTTGTTTAGCCCTGTCTTCCACTTATACACCTCTATCAGGTCGCCCCTCGCTCTACGTCTCTCGAGGGAGTGCAAATTAAGATGCTTTAACCTGTCTCTATACTCAAGGTTCCTAATGCCCGGGATTAGTCTTGTCATTCTCCTCTGAATTCTTTCCAAGGATTCTATATCCATTCTGTAATACAGTGACCAGAACTGAACTGCGTAATCCAGGTGTGGTCTCACAAGAGCAAGATACAGTTTTAGGATGACCTCGCTAGTCTTGTAACTAACACTCCTTTGTATGAACCCAAGTACTTTATTAGCCTTGTTACGAGCAAAAACACATTGGTTACTTGGCTTAAGGTTCCTACTTATCATTACTCCTAAATCTCTCTCGCAGTGGGATTTCTCTATGGCATCGTTGTTCATCTGGTATCTGGTTTCCCTGTTTACATCTCCTATACTGAGTACTTTACATTTGTCCACGTTGAATTTCATCTGCCATTTTTCAGACCATTCGAAATTTTTTTTTAGATCTTCCTGTAGTTTTGCTGAGTCCTCGTCAGATTTAATAACACGTCCTATTTTAGTGTCATCAACAAATTTACTTATGTTGCTGTCTATGCCGATATCTATGTCGTTTATGTATATAATAAATAATAATAGTCCAAGTACTGAGCCTTGAGGAACTCCACTTGTGACGTTGCTCCAATGGGACTTAGTGCCGTTTATGCTCACTCGCTGTTTCCTGTCCTGTAACCATGCCCTAATCCATTTAAGGATGTTACCTTTGATGCCATGAGCTTCTACCTTTCTAATTAGTCTTTCGTGGGGGACTCTGTCGAAGGCTTTGCTAAAGTCGAGATATACCACATCATAATTGTGCCCCTCGTCCACAGATTCGAAAACTGATGAAAAGAATGTTAATATATTAGTTAGACAAGAACGTCCGCTTGTGAAGCCATGCTGGGAATCATTGATCAATCGGTGCTTCTCCAGGTGATTTCGAATAGAGTTTGAAATGATTGCTTCCAATAATTTGCCTACTATTGATGTTAGACTGATTGGGCGATAGTTAGAGGATAGTGATCTATCCCCCTTCTTGAAAATCGGTATTACATTCGCTATCCTCCAGGATTCTGGTACTACACCTGGTTTTAAGGACATGTTAAACAGCTTTGCTAAGGGCATACTAAGCTCTTCCTTACACTCCTTTAATACTCTGGCAAATATCTCATCGGGACCAGGTGACTTATTAGGCTTTAGTTTGTCTATTTGCTTACTAACATCGTTACTAGTCACTACTATCTCGCTTAATTTGTTTTCTTCACTATCTCTGAATAGAGTCGGTGCCTCGGGTATCATGTTTAAATTTTCGGTGGTGAAAACTGTTGAAAAATATTTATTCAAATTATTGCTAATTTCTCTGTCGTTATCAGTGAGCTCGCCGGTGTCTGACAGTATTGGTCCAATCTTTTCTCGTGTTTTAGTTTGATACATTTGGTAGAATTTTTTGGGGTTTGTCTTCGCCTCCCTTGCTATCCTTACCTCATTATTCCTTTTTGCTTTCCTTATCTCGGTTTTAACCCTACTCGCCAATACCCTATAATAGTTCCGGAGGTGAATTTCGGCACGATTTATCCTTCTACCTATAGCCTTCCTTTGGCCAATGATGTTCTTTAAATAATTATTTATCCATTTAGGGTCATTGTTGTCTGATCTGAGTTTTTTGTATGGTATGTTCTTCCTTTGTGCATTAAGTAACTCACTATTTAAATTGTCGTGGAACTCGGCAATCTCAGATCTCGTTATCAGGTCGGTGTCATCTGTCAGGCTCACGGCCAAGCGCGACACCCCCTCTCTCAGCTGTCTCTTTAAACTGTCAAAGTTCGCCCTTCTGAAATCTGGTACTTTAGTAGAATTTTCCTTACGTCTGCCCTGAAAATCTAACTGGAATCTAATTTCTTTGTGAATGCTGTTTGCAAGTTCGTTCTCTACCTCGACACTGCTAATGAGGTTTTCTCTGTTTGACAGAACTAAATCGAGTATATTATTACCCCGTGTGGGTTCGGTTATATGTTGACTTAGAAAACAGTCCTGGATCGTCTCGAGAAAATCCTCTGATTTTGAGTTACCCGTAAGGTCAGTCCAATCTATTTGGCCAAGGTTAAAGTCGCCTACTATACAGACTTTGTTGTGTATGGAAGCCCTGCGCATTTCATCCCAGATAAGTCGCTCATTGACTCTATCAAGATTAGGAGGTCTATATATTACTCCTGTGATTAATTTTTCCCTACCGTCGATTAATTCTATCCAAATTGTTTCTGTATTCCGCTCAGTTTTTATTTCCTTATTTATTTCACACTTCAGATTATCCCTAACATAGATTGCTACTCCGCCTCCTTTCTTGGTCTGCCTATCGGTATGGAACAGTTTGTAACCCGCAATTTGGTATTCGACTGGTAACTCAAGTGTGTCTAGGTTGATCCATGTTTCAGTGAATGCTATTATATCGATTTTTTCGGTACATACCAAAGCCCTAATATCATCCATTTTGTTTCTCATACTTCTACTGTTCTTGTAGTATAAATTTAAGTTAGTCGTGTTCTGAGTACTCCCTTTGCCGCGTTTAGTTTTAAACTCCCTGTCTAATTTAGTTTTGTCACCATTCCTAACACTATTTCCCTGTAATCTTTCACTTTGTTTATCCGCTCCCACTGCAGTCTCCTCCACCCCCATGCTCATATGTTCTCCTAGCAGTTTAAAGACTTCGATATCTTTTGAACTGCCCCCTCTAGAGCCCCAGCCAGGGTTGCTACTCCATCCCTAGACAGGTGCACCCCATCCCTAGCATAAAGGTCCCTTCTGCCATAGAAGTTGTCCCAGTTGTCAATGAATGGGACTGATATTGGCTTGCAATATCTGCCAAGACGGTCTTTGACACCAACTGCCCTTGACAACCATTCACTGCCAACTCTCCTTCTAGGCAGGACACCTCATATGATAGGGATCCCTCCCTTAGTCCTAATGCGATCTATAGCTGCCTTGAACTTATCAAGAAGCTCCTCGCTCCTACACCGGCCAATATCATTGCCTCCTGCACTGAGGCAGATAATGGGTTTGTTCCCATTACCAGACAAGATATTGTCCATCCTGTGAATTATATCCCCCACCCCAGCTCCTGGCAAACACACTCTCATCCTATTTTTGTTTTTACCACAAAAGGCCCTGTCCATGTACCTTACCTGTGAGTCACCAACAATTAAAATTTTTTATACCTTCCTTGTCATCCCTGTCCCTGACTGTACTAACGTCCAATTCGTCTATCAAGGGACTGAACGGGTTGGTACACTTAGCTGTTGTTGTCGTTGTTGTCGTATCCTTGGTGTACTTCTTCACCACCAGCTTCGTCTTCCCACTACTCACCACCTTCCACTCGCTTGAGTTTTCGTCAGACACTGGCTCCCCTTTTAATTTCGCCAGCTCTTCCTTTAATTTCAGGTTCTCCAACGTGGCCCTCTCAATTTCTTCCTTGGCCCTCGCCAATTCTTCCATGGACCACTCCAGTTTGGTCAACAAACTCACATACCCAAGACCGCACATAGCACTGGCCATATCTGATAATTACCCCTCGGGAGCTAACCCTGCCGTGACCTTTCCCCTAGTGAGGTCAGAACACAACTCTGAGGTCAGGACCCACCCACCCATCATCACTACATATAACAACATCCATCATCACTACATATAACATCATCATCCATCATCACTACATATAACACCATCCATCCTCACTACATGAAACACCATACAGATCGGTAAAGTACTTTCCGAGATTCTCGTGCGGACACACACACACAAACACACAGACATACTTTTTTGTTTTATATATATAATCATATACATCACAACACACGCCAAGAAGAGTAGGACACCAGGAACCTTATATGGCAGGTCTCTCATGTTGATATTTCGATCTATCCACACTTACTGTTTATATGTTTGAGCACATGAGAACCTCACTGACTGAATACTAAGGACAAGTTTTTTCCTCCATTTGCCTCTGTCTCCCCGGCAGTTACTGGAAACCTGAATATTAATCGATTTGCTGATCGTGCTCTACAGTAGGATAACGGTTAGCCAGTGTAGTTGGCGAGTTGTCCGGTCTTCTCGGATTATTCATTGACACTGGGTCATACAACTCGTTAACATAGGGTGTGGTTGTTGTGTTGGCGACAGCTTCTTCACCTTAAACAAATTCATGCTTAGGTGACCAGAGGGCCGGCCATCCTCGAACAAGAGGGGCAACCATTATTATTATTGTGAGCACGAACAAAAGCCTAAAGGCGAATCACCAGAAAAGAAACCCCATAACAGACTGACACGCACAATCGACAAGTAAACATATCCAAAAGTCCTGTGCAAGAAAAAAAAAAGAGAGCGAATCTCGCACATATACAGAAGTTTGTTTACATTCCTTTGTAATGAAGACAAGAGAGAGTCATAAAGTATACCACCACAGGCGAGGAAGGCAGTGAATCACAACACATAATCACACACTGAAAAACACTGGCTCGTAGTCCCTCAACACATGCAGGACACCAGCCAATGATCCATAAATATAACACAATACTGCAGAAGGCCCTGTTAAAACATCCATCGGACGAGGACATCATACCGAGCTGAAAATTATAACAAGCAAACCGCCGCCTCATATTATATAAGTAAGGAGGAAGGATGGCAATAAAATAGTAAGGCCAACAAATAACACATTAAATATTCCCCATAACTGAATATAGGGAGGAAGCATGTGGCTGAGTTTTATCGCACAATATACTATGGCAGTCGGCCTCCGTTATGGCGCAGTAGCTTCAGTATATGAGTTTTATCGTCTCTTGTCGAGGGAGAAAAATCAACCTATTAACCTTAAAATCCACATCAACAAGAGAACCAGGATTTAGGTTACAGTCTTGGTGCAATCTTTAAGCCATTTTGCTCACTATCATCATTCCAGAAGACAGTTACTTGCTTTCTCACTTCTCCAGTTAGAGTGGATAGGGGGTGAGGGGATAAATTTACATACGAATGCACCAAGTTACGGTGAGTCTTAGGAACAATAATTCAGTCACTTTGGCCGTGGTAAACTTTCAGGTGACCTAGTTAAGATACGTTCTCATTTCCCCTAATCAGGAGGGATATTAAACGTGCCAACTTTTTGAGAACTCGAAGCCCCACAGGAAGACGGAGGGAATGGGGGGGAGGGGAGGAAAGGACCCCACGAGACTCCCATATGCAAGTAGGCAGATTCCCCCGGAGCCAGAGTAAGGGCCACCATTACTCACACCTGCTCCAGATCCGTTATTTTACGACGTTAGCGACGAGGCGGAATGTGAAGGAGGGGAGGGGGGGAAGAGGGAAGGGTAGAAAGGAGGGGAATATGAAGGGCGGAAGGGAGAAGGGGGTTGGAAGGGAGGGTAAGTGGGATGGAACGGAAGCGTTTTAATTTAAAAACTCCATTGGCAAGATTAGGGTACCATTGTGCCTAATCTGAGTAGTTCAGTTAGGTATTTGCACCAAGGACACTGATCACTGCCACATAAGACAGAGGTTCATACGCTAGAGATAATAAAACAGGTCTCATTCATTAGTGCCATATTGTAAATTGAAGAGGAAGGGGGGGGAGCAGGGAGGCGGGGAGAAAGAGATGCGAGGAGAGGTAAGCCTACAAATGGAAGGGCAGGAAGGTATAGAAAGAAAAAGGGAAGAAGGCAGGCAGGGAGAAACATTGGAATAGGAGAGGAGGGAGAACTAGAAGGTGGGAGACAGCTTCTACAAAGGGAAGCAGGAGTTTGAGGAGGAGGGAAGAGTGAGAGAGATGGAAAAGAGTGGAGAATAGAGGGAGGGAGGCTGGGGAGAGAGAGGAGAGAGGGGGGGAGGGACGGGCGTGGGGGGATGAAGGAAGGGAAGGAGAGGGAGTGCTGGGGGTGGAAGGGGGGGGGGATGAGAGAGGGGACGGGGAGGGGGATAGGGATGGGAGGGGGAGGGGGCGGGAGAAAGTTAGAGAGTGAGGCAGGTGTGGGGACCTCATTTTGTGTGTGTAGTAATGATGATGTCAATGTGTGTGTGTGTGTGTGTGTGTGTGTGTGCGTGTGTTATAATAAATCTCTGCAATATGTGGTGTGGCTATTGACCTCGACCAGACCTCCACCAAACAGTTCTTGTCGCAACATATAACCATTCCTCTACCGGGAGATCAGAAACTGGGAGTCATTCAGATACATTAGCGGGATCAAGGAGGAGTTAATGTAGTCGGTATACTTAAGTCAGCTCAATGTATGTACGCCTTCGGTCATCTGAATAATGGATGTTTATAGCGCTTGAAGGATATATTCTTTCCCTGCAGTGTACCTTAACTATTTTTTTACTCAACCTCGTCTACTTTTACATTCCTGCTATCCTGCCTCCTTCTCATACGTGTTATTCTGACTCCTCACTCCCGCCATCATGCCTCCTTCTCACTCCTGTTTTGTTGCTCGAACTAAAAAATGCTCACAAAGTTTAAGTTTGGAATCACACGTTTCTGAAACACACGATACCTGATTGTGAATTTGAGTTTCTTAAAAAAGTCAACTAAGAGAGTTTTCTTTTTAAATGCTATACCTTATAAGCAACGAACAAGTGGAGAAATTCGACCTAACTCCACAGTGGCTTTCTTAATATACAAAACTTTAGAGCACTCGAGTGTTGGTAATGACTGTGATAACCAAAAGACAGTCATAATGTTCCGTCATAATGCTGATATAATGTCATCCGGTCCTTAGCATTATAACAAAACAGTATAAGTCATCTTACAAATGAAACACATTCTTAGAAGAAAAAAATATATATATAAAAAGAAAACTAAACCTAACACACTGACAAATACAACTTTACTAAAATAAACATCCACACAGACACACAGGGGATAAAACACGACACCTCATAAAACATTGAACACTAATATATCACAACAGACACGTTAACAACACACACACATTAACACTTCTCAACATTTAACACTAACATATACATAACAGGCAGGTAAATGCGCCAAACAGGTACAGTACTTGAATTAATTTGCAAGTGTTGTTCTGGTGAAGACACGACCCAATAGACGCTAAGAGGAGGAAGGCTGGTGGAGAGAGGATGTGGACGACCACCAATGATGATGACAAATGCATCCTTCTTCCACCTGGGGGCGCTCACCACACTCCATCCACCACTACACCCTGCTTACACTACACTCCACCCACCACTACACCCTGCTTACACTACACTCCACCCACCACTACACCCTGCTTACACTACACTCCACCCACCACTACACCCTGCTTACACTACACTCCACCCACCACTACACCCTGCTTACACTACACTCCACCCACCACTACACCCTGCTTACACTACACTCCACCCACCACTACACACTCTGCTTACACTACACTCCACCTACCCCCAGCTCACACTACACACACACACTCACCCTACACCCCACCCATCCTATTCATCACACCCACATACTACACCCAAGAATATACTCACTATCGCCATCAAAGCTCACAATGGGATACACTACATTATCGAAGGCAAACTCTCTCTCTCTCTCTCTCTACACAAGATGGTATCCCAGCGTGTGTGTGGTGACGTGAGAGACACACCTTCCTCAAAGACTGGAGCCAGGGGGAGGAGACGGTGATAAAGACGTCCGCCCTCCTGACGCTAACTGACACTGCCTGACGCAGCCCATGCCCCGGGAGATACGTTATATAATCTAAGTGCTGACGGTAGCGAGTTTATTATGCATCCTCGGTGTGTGTGTGTGTGTGTGTGTGTGTGTGTGTGCGTGTGTGTGTGTGTGTGTGTGTGTGTTCTCGGTGTCTATTATTACGCAACAAATTGTATGAGCTGTATGGCTTAGGAGGTTAGGAGTTGTATGTCTGACTCTGTTATTAATGCGTCACATTATGTACTGAACTCAACTGAATTTAACAGCAATATGATGAAGACAGTGAGCTATAGATGGAAATGAAGTAATTAAATCATTATACATACAGAAGAAAAGATATTAAGTACAGTCATGAACAAAGGTCCTCCCGCCTCTCCATGAACCCCGAGATTCAGATTCATGAACCCGAAGCAGTAGAACCTGATGCATTATTCTGTCTACATATGATTTGGGGTCACGAGCCTGGATCCCGGGGTTCGTCGCGGATCAGCAAGAGAGGCGACATGACTTTTATTAGTGACTGTACTGTACATAACATACACACATAAACAATTAAAAAAAAATAAGGCAAATGTGAAATAGAAAACGTAAAAATAAATCAATGCAAATTCATACAAAAAACAAATTACGAAAAATAAAACAATTATTTAAGATTCGACTTGTCTCTATAATTATCAAATGGAGGAAGGTGAGTTATTACCTTTATACATGCTAACGTGTGTCGTGATAAAACACCAGCGTACACACTTGAGTACATTAAAAAAATTAATCAACTTAATTACCTGTGGTCGTTAAGACACAGTAAGGTAATTATGGCCAGACTACAACACTTCCTACCTCCACTACACCTGAGTTTATTTTGATAATTAAATCACTGACTGCAGTTCTATTTTTTTCAGCGAACTAGTCTTTTTTCTTCTGGTAATTGTTTTATAAATCAGCTATTAAGTTTCATCATTCAGCGACTCTATTTTTATTTTTTAGGGACTAGAACGGTTATAATTAGTTTAAGTCAGTCAATTGTTTAGGTTGAGGGTAGATAATCACACACACACACACACACACTACATCCTTGACCACCGACGGGTCAGACGCACCTGGCGCTGCTCAGCAGCAGCCACGTCAACTGTTATGTTGGCCCATACCAACTCCCTCCCCTGAACCCTCCTCCCCACCGGAATATCAACATGTTCTCGCCAGAAGTTACTATTTCATTTGGGAAAGGAATGGAACCAGTGTTGCATAGTGGTGAACAGTGAAAAACAACTCGGCAGCTGAGTCTTACTCAAGCTAACCTTCACACAGTGAGGTCCCAGGTACCCAGTGATAATTCCCCGAGACTCCACGATAGAGAGGCCTGGGACCACACCTCACCCACTTGAGTGAGTGTCCTGTGACAACAGACCTCGTGGTGTCCCCATGATGCTACGACACCACATAGTGAATGAGTTGCTACAGCATCATGTGAAGTTCCTCATAACACCAACTGTGAGGGAATTACTACGCCATGTGATGCCCTTCATAACACCATCTCTGAGGGAATTACTACACCACATCAGGCCCCTCATACACCATCTGTGAGGGAATTACTACACCACATGATGCCCCTCATAACACCATCTGTGAGGGAATTACTACGCCATGTGATGCCCCTCATAACACCATCTGTGAGGGAACTACTACATCATCAGGCCCCTCGTAACACCATCTGTGAGGGAATTACTACACCACGTCAAGCCCCTCATAACACCACCTGTGAGGGAACTAGTACTCCACGTGATGCCCCTCATAACGCCATCTGTGAGGGAGTTACTACACTACGTGTCTGCTGTTCAACACCTCAGCTCACATGATCTACGTGTGTAAACATTAATCTGTATGTTCACTGTATGTTCCTTCACCTTTCTCTAATGAAGGCTTTTGTTAAACCACCAATGTATGTAATAAGTCATTTATGTCCAATGTATATTTTCAGCCTTCGGGCTGCAAACTTTTTCAATAAACCGTTTATTATTATTATTATTATTATTATTACACACACACACACACACACACACACACACACACACACACACACACACACACACACACACACACCACCGCTAACACGCGTATTTCTACTAAATAAAATAAAGATGCTCATAGTTCTCTGGAGCCCATCTTAGAGAACACACCCCAGACAACACCCGACCACACACACTTAGTGATGGGGAGTAAACTACAGTTGGAAAAGTTACCGAAAAATAAAAGTGGAAAGTTGAATTTGGTTAGGGTGAAAACCATCGAACCAAAAAATTGGAAATTAACTTCTATTGAAATTGGTTCCAATAGGCCAAACGTCGGATACAGCCCTCTGAATACTAAGCCTATGGTATACGAGAAGCTTGTGTAGTCGGCACTGCAATCGACCACCTTCACTTCCCCAATTTAGTATGCCCTTAGCAAAGTAGTTTAACATGTCCTTAAAAACAGGTGTAGTACCAGAATCCTGGAGGATAGCGAATGTAATACCGATTTTCAAGAAGGGGGATAGATCACTATCCTCTAACTACCGTCCAATCAGTCTAACATTAATAGTAGGCAAATTACTGGAAGCAATCATTTCAAACTCTATATGAAATCACCTGGAGAAGCACGGATTGATCAATGATTCCCAGCATGGCTTCACAAGCGGACGTTCTTGTCTAACTAATCTATTAACATTCTTTTCATCAGTTTTCGAATCGGTGGACGAGGGGCACAATTATGATGTGGTATATCTCGACTTTAGCAAAGCCTTCGACAGAGTCCCCCACGAAAGACTAATTAGAAAGGTAGCAGCACATGGCATCAAAGGTAACATCCTTAAATGGATTAGGGCGTGGTTACAGGACAGGAAACAGGGAATGAGCATTAACGGCACTAAGTCCCATTGGAGCAACATCACAAGTGGAGTTCCTCAAGGCTCAGTACTTGGACCATTATTATTTATTATATACATAAACGACATAGATATCGGCATAGACTGCAACATAAGTAAATCTGCTGATGACACTAAAATAGGACGTGTTATTAAATCTGACGAGGACTCGGCAAAACTACAGGAAGATCTAAACAAATTTTTCGAATGGTCTGAAAAATGGCAGATGAAATTCAACGTGGACAAATGTAAAGTACTCAGTATAGGAGATGTAAACAGGGAAACCAGATACCAGATGAACAACGATGCCATAGAGAAATCCGACTGCGAGAGAGATTTAGGAGTAATGATAAGTAGGAACCTCAAGCCAAGTAAACAATGTGTTTTTGCTAGTAACAAGGCTAATAAAGTACTTGGGTTCATACAAAGGAGTGTTAGTTACAAGACTAGCGAGGTCATCCTAAAACTGTATTTTGCGCTTGTGAGACCACACCTGGATTATGCAGTTCAGTTCTGGTCACCGTATTACAGGATGGATATAGAATCAATGGAAAGAATTCAGAGGAGAATGACAAGACTAATCCCGGGCATTAGGAACCTTGAGTATAGAGACAGGTTCAAGCATCTTAATTTGCACTCCCTCGAGAGATGTAGAGAGAGGGGCGACCTGATAGAGGTGTATAAGTGGAAGTCAGGGCTAAACAAAGGGGACATTACAAAGGTACTCAAACTATCCAACCAGGAGCGAACTCGCAACAATGGTTTTAAATTAGACAAATTTAGATTTAGGCGTGAAATAGGTAAACACTGGTTTGGAAACAGAGTAGTGGATGAATGGAACAAGTTACCAAATATCATCATTAACTCGAATTCGCTGAATAGCTTCAAACATAGGTTGGAAGCTTATATGAGCAATAGGGGTTGGGTGTAAACGGGACTGCCCAGTATGGGCCAATGGGCCCGCTGCAGTTTCCTCCATTCTTATGTTCTTATGTTCTTAACTGTAAAATTAGGTAACTTATCTGAGTTCGGTCGGGGAGCCAACCAGCGCACACACGCGCGCACACACACACACACACACACACACACACACACACACACACACACACACCTGAGAGCCAGTGCAGGTGTGTGACGCAGAATGTGCATGTCATCATCCAGTGTCAGTTACTCTACTGCACTGGAACCTGACCGAGATTAATCAGTTAATTGAACAGTACACACCCTCATCCCCTGGGCGTGGCTGTCGCGATAATACATACCAGGAGTGTGTTGATGGCCATAACCTGCTGGAGGAGGATGTTGGGTGTACTCCTGGGGTGTCTGGCAGCTGTGGTAAAACTGGTGTTGGGTATTGTGGGCAGCTGTGTCTATTTTATGAATGAATCGTCAACTTTTTACTGGTCTCCCTCCCTCCCTCTCTTCTTCCCTCCCTGACTCTCTCCTTAAGCCCTCACTCCCTTCCTATCTCTCCCACTCTCTTTTATTCAATAACTCTCTCTCTCTCTGAAGTCCATCAATTGAGAGATGAACCGTAAATTATTAAATTTGCAAAAACGTCAGTACTGATATGACGCGTAGTTTATATTGAAACAAAACATTATGCAGATATTACATATACCACACACACACACACACACACACACCATATACACATCCAGTCAAACACACTCCCCTCCAAACACACACATACACATCCAGTCACACACTCTCCCCCACATACAAATATCCAGTCAAAAACACTCCCCTCCACACACACATCCAAACACACTCTTCCCCAAAAGACACATTCAGTCACACACGAACACAAAACAGAATGCAGATTTATTTTACAAGCAATACGCCATCTGCATACACCCGAACAGAGACAGTCGAGGCGGAGTCCGAACACGTAGCCACAACAGTAGAAGCCACAGCAGCAAAAACCACAGCAACAACAGAAACCACATCACCAAACAGGAGCCAAAACACAAACAGGAGCCACAACACAAACAGGGGTCACAGCACAAACAGGGGCCACAGCACAAACAGGGGCCACAGCATAAACAGCGGCCACAGCAGTAACAGCAACTAATATAGCCAAAGGGCATTTTTTTAGAGTACCAAACTGCTTGTGTGTTCCTTATAATTTCCCTCCTTTTAGTTCTCTCTCTCTCATAAAAACACACACACACACGTAGGCACACTCTCACGCAGACACACTCTCTCACACAGACACACATACACACAAACACACATACACACACACACACAAACACACATACACACACACACACACTCTCTCTCACACAAACACACTCTCACACAGACACACTCTCTCTCTCTCACACACACACACAGAACACACACACACACACACACACAGTCAAAATACTACCACAGGAACTCACTGAAGGGGGGGGGGGATATTAATCATCTTACGACCAATTTAAGGAATGCAATTAGTTCAGGGTCTTTATTAACGATAGGGCTATACGTTTTGACAGTTGTGTGATTCTGTGCTTCGATAACTTAGGTCTTTTAAGTGTGTAAACATAGCCAGTTGGTAACGTTGACAACACTGCTATACCTCCCACCTGAGAGGTAAACTCCACTGATATACGTATCTCTCAAGTGGGGGCTAAACTATACTGTTAGACCTGTCACTTGAGTGGTAAACTACACTGGCATACCTTCCACTAGAGGGATAAACTACACTGGTATGCCTTTCACTTGATCGGTAAATATTTAATACCTCTCACTTATAGTAAACTCTACTAGTATACATCTCACTTATAGTAAACCCTACTAGTATACCTCTCACTTATAGTAAACTCTACTAGTATACATCTCACTTATAGTAAACCCTACTAGTATACCTCTCACTTATAGTAAACTCTACTAGTATACCTCTCACTTATAGTAAACTCTACTAGTATACCTCTCACTTATAGTAAACCCTACTAGTATACCTCTCACTTATAGTAAACCCTACTAGTATACCTCTCACTTATAGTAAACCCTACTAGTATACCTCTCACTTATAGTAAACTCTACTAGTATACCTCTCACTTATAGTAAACCCTACTAGTATACCTCTCACTTATAGTAAACCCTACTAGTATACCTCTCACTTATAGTAAACCTACTAGTATACCTCTCACTTATAGTAAACCCTACTAGTATACTTCTCACTTATAGTAAACCCTACTAGTATACCTCTCACTTATAGTAAACTCTACTAGTATACCTCTCACTTATAGTAAACTCTACTAGTATACCTCTCACTTATAGTAAACCCTACTAGTATACCTCTCACTTATAGTAAACTCTACTAGTATACCTCTCACTTATAGTAAACTCTACTAGTATACCTCTCACTTATAGTAAACCCTACTAGTATACCTCTCACTTATAGTAAACCCTACTAGTATACCTCTCACTTATAGTAAACCCTACTAGTATACCTCTCACTTATAGTAAACTCTACTCGAAGGGTCAACTTCATGCACAGCGGACTTTACATTACCTGACCGGCGCCGCCCAGGTGAACCATACCGCCATCAGCTGTCACACATGAGACTTTTTCAGCAGCTTTTGAGAGCCACGATAAAAGTGAGAGTCAGGCAGGGACACGAGATGAAAGCAATGAAAGTTTTCCCCTCATTTTTTCTTTCATTCTGTTGGATGAAAAGCCAGTTCGGGAATTTTTCTCATGTGAGAGAGAGAGAGAGAGAGAGAGAGAGAGAGAGAGAGAGAGAGAGAGAGAGAGAGAGGTGTGTGTGTATCTATCTATAATTTTTTTTTACTTCTGGTGAAGATAACAGTGTCGTCCTCAAGAACTTTTTAGCCCATTAATGATGAGTTAAAGTTAGGTTAGGTATTTGTAGAAGACGATAATAGGAACTCCGACACTCACTAACAAGGCGCATCCTCCTACAATAAAAATTACTACGGACGAAGACACAAGGACTCACTTATCAGAGCATTTTTTTTTACTATAGCAGATAATGTGTCTACTCACCTACCGAAGACAAACACCTCCTCCTGCACCTATAAGGACCAGGGAGCCAACCATTACTACTGACGAAGGAGAGAGAGACTCATTTCTTAGAGCACTTTTTTTAGCTGCAGATGATGTGTCTACTATCACCTTCTGCAGACGAACATACTCCTGCAACATGTCAACAAGGCAAAACTATCTATCTACTTACTGGTGACGAGGGAGGGGAAGACACATTCCATAATAGGTCTTCTGGCTACAAGGATGACTGGCGTGGTTAGGTTACCTGCGGATAAGGAGAAGGCAGTATGTTAGCACCTGTTATGAGTTGATTAGAAGGAAGTATGTTAGCACCTGTTATGAGTGGGAACTAGAAAACATCTCTAATCCACTATCTCTTGTGTCACGACATTGTTAATATTAAGTTTTGTCGAGAAAACAGTTCAAATCCTACTTCTCAATGAGTCACCATAATACTTTTCTTTCTCACTGGGGATGTGAGAACGGATCAAATTGGCTTACTTAAGATACGAGATAATGATGGCGGCCCAATTGTCCGTGACGTTGGTAATGAGATTCAGTGAGTGAATGTGTTCTCTCAGTCCAAGTTACGACGAAATAAAAAAAAACTTGAGAGTCTTTAAGTATCCAAGACCAGGTGTGTTATCTCGGTGTGTGTGTGTTTATGTGACTGATAATTCCCAACTAAGTAGGTAATTATTCTGCGAACTTTTACTGGTGAAATGTTTGACATTTAAACTGATTCGTATGTGTGTGTGTGTGTGTGTGTGTGTGTGTGTGTGTGTGTGTGTGTAACTCGGTGTATTTCTATGTTACGAGCTCTGTTCATGTACATTACATGAATCTTGATTTTTATTTACAGCGTGTGTACGTCTCCTTCAGGTATGCGTCTGCCTCCATGCGCCATTCGTGATTGTACAGTATATAAATGAAGATACACCGCCTTTGTGTTTGAGTCTCTTGTTGCCATTGACCGAATCTGAATCTGACCGTGTACACCAAAGTTACACTTCTGTTTATACATGTTCATGAATGTGTCTGTGTAGCTCTATACACTTCCACACAAAATCCCCCACAACACAGTGAGTGAGATACGCACACATCACTACTGCTTCCTGCCGGATTCGAAGCCGTACCGCTCGGATAGCCACAGAGGGCAACAGTAATTGAACCATAAATGGCCATTCCTGGTACAGTTGGTAGCGCCCTCACTTGCCATCTGTACGGTATAGATTCGAATCCAGCAAGGGGAGTGGTGTTTACTTGTGTCAACACGTGTTATTGAAGTGTGTGGTGGTGAAACGAATCATCCTAAATTACTTTCATTTTGTTCCGTTACATTTAATATTATAAAACCAACGTTATGTAAGATCCACGAAAAGCTATGTTCGTATTTCATATATCAATCATCCATCATCATCACAATATAGGCTGTTTCTAACAACCCCTTGGCTATGTTAAACAATTCTCGCCATTTATTTCTAAAATTAATTATAATTTGACCACAACATCCATTCAGGAGACAACATAATGACCTCGACCACTAACCTGTGACACAACGTTTGTCCGCCACTGTCCAATATAGATCATCCTAGGTCACGCTTCCCCTCCCCTCCCCCGGGTACCTGTCAACACCTCTGCATCTGGTTAAGTTAGGGTAAGCCTATTTGTATTTAAGTTGGTAAAGTTGGGGTTCGGGTATGTTAAGATCATGTTAGGACAAGCTACGTTTCTGTTAGGGTGGATAAATTCCTGTCAAGGCCAACCAAATTCCTGTTAAGGCAGGCTAAATTCACATCAGGACAAGCTTAAGTTCCTGTTTCTTGTATGGAGAATTGGTGCCAGGATAAGTTCGTGTCAGGATAGGTTCGTATCAACATAAGTTCGTATCAGGATAAGTTCGTGTCAGGATAAGTTCGGATCAGGATAAGTTCGGATCAGGATAAGTTCGGGTCAGGATAAGCTGAATTTGAATTCAAATAAAATCGAGAAAATATAAAGGCCAATAAGATTACATCTGGGATGACTCTCACTAGACAAAATACCTCGAAAACAGGGAAAAATAAATAAATCACCATGGATCTAAATCACGTGCTGGTTTAGTGCGTGCTTGACCAGAGAAGTTCATGTTGATCTTCCTGGAGTAAAAAAAAGGATAATTTAGGGAAAAAAACAACGAAATTAAGTCATCATGGAGTTAAATACGTGCTGGTCAGGGCAGATGTGGATAAAATATCTCCGAAACCTGGGGAAAGAAAAAATTAGGGTGGCAAGTCGTGTAAATGCGAGGTGAGAAGATAAGCTTACATCGCCGCCTTGTTCATTAGCGGCAGCCCCAGACACTACAGACCAGGATTCTTGAAAATACGTAAAGTATTCTTCTCACCTACCTGGAGATGAGAGGACGCCACTAATAAAGGGCAGACTACAGGTAGAATTTCGATGTCCTCTTAATTACCAACTCGGTGTCGTAACTTAAAAGTCACTTGGGAGGTGTTCTCGCGAATCCTGACTTAATGAGACGGAAAATTAACTGGCGAATCTTTTTAGAATCTCGGCTCCGGTCACTGCCCAAGACAGACCTTTTGTTTTCCTAAAGCTCCCTAATTGATCAGGTGCATGATACCTGTAGGTCGTTCACGCTATGAGATTTGTGGTGTATTTTAACCCTTGTTGTACTGTAGTCCATAATGGTTTTATTAGGAGAGCAATATTTCCTTAGGAGTTGAAGAAAAGGTAAAAAGCTTAGTTTTTTATAAGCGTAAAAGTAGCCGAGGTATAAAATACAAGCTTAATCTGTATACGTATCTAAATCAATAGTGACCCATTACTCCTACGAGGGACGTCACTAAGACAGCTGAGCAACGTTCAGTGTTCAAGACCTATGGAGCTTCACTTCCGGGACTATGGCAGATCAACCAGAACGAGATAACCAGAGATAGGGGCTCCCCTCAACCAGTACCCCCTCTCCTCGACCAGGACCTCCTCTCCTCGACCAGTACCTCCTCTCCTCGACCAGGACCTCCTCTCCTCAACCAGTACCTCCTCTTCTTAACCAGTACTTCCTCTTCTTAACCAGTAACTCCTCTCCTCAACCAGTACCTGCTCTCCTTAACCAGTACCTCCTCTCCTCAACCAGTACCTCCTCTCCTTAACCAGTACTTCCTCTCCTCAACCAGTACCTCCTCTCCTTAACCAGTTCCTCCTCTAATGAAAGAAAAAAAATATATAAGAAAAAAGTTGATGATCCGGGAGAGTGACGTTGAAATAATGAGTGTCGGCTGCATGTTACGTTACCCTTTTACATCTGTCATATAAGGCGACGGAGGCAGTCAGGCGTGAGATGAAGAGGTGGTCGGCGGCCGGGCCAGATGGAGGGTCGTGAAGTTCTTTTTTTTTTAACACACACAGACAGACAGACAGACAGACACTAAAATAAATCAAGATTGCTATCAGTATTCGGCGAAGGTGATTCTCCAGGATAACCAAAGAAGGAAACGAGAACAATAAACATCAGTAAATTGTACACGACAGCCTGTCTTTAAATAGAGACTTAATAATTACGCTCAAATATAGATGTACTAAACTGTACTCAAACGCAAGACGGATTACTTGAAGATTAACTCCCCAGCTTATTACAACTGAAGATTAGCCCCTTAACGCTACTTTGAGAGGGGGGGGGGGTAGTTTAGGTTAGGTTAGGTTAGCATTAAGGAGGTTAATCTTATGGTGAAATAAGCTGGGGGAGTTAACTTTCAGATGATCAGCCTCTAAGCTTATTTCACCTTGAGATTAAACTAATCTACCCTCCTCCCCTCTGAGATTAACCCACTCTACCCTAATATACCCCCTATCCCAGGTAACGTTAGGGTGGTCAATCTTAAAGTGGTGGGGGGGGGGAGGGTGGGCTAATCTTCATGTGATCCTCAAATCTAATACACGTACATCAACTTAACGAATAACACTTTCACTGACGTAATGAACTGTTGTGGCTGTAGTCGAGAACAGTGTCGTCACAGAAAGCACCAAAAAATATAGAAAGCAAAGAGAAAAACAAGTAAGTAGGCAGAGAGAAATAAAAGAAGAAAAAGACGAGAAAAAAATCAGTAGACAAACAAAAACAAAACCGGAAAATTTAGACAAAGACAAAGCAATGAGAAAGTAGACAAAACCAGTAAACAAAGACAAACAAGAGAAAGTAGACAAAGACAAGAGACAGTAAACAAAGACAAAACAAGAGAAAATACACAAAAACAAAACAAAGAGAATGGAAACAAAAACAAAAAAAGCGTAAACAAAGGCAAAAGACGCGAAAATAAACAAAAAAGAGAAAGTAAACAAGGACTTAAAACAAGAGAAAGTACACAAAGACAAAAGAAGAGAAAGTAGACAAACAAAGAGCTGATATGAGGATATTATCAAGACAAGAGCCAAGTTTATCCAACACTAATATAAAACAACAACAAGAGAATTCGAACTCAACACGAACGAAAAGTTGATAATTAATGGACTGATAAAAAAAAACTGTGTCAGAAACTACGAAAATTTTTATACACACAGAACTAACGACAGGGGCATAAACACAATAACAATGTATCACTGGACACACATACACACTAAACTAAAAACACATAACATACAAAAGTGTTAAAGCAAAATAAAATAAAAAACCAACAATATGGCAGAGACACAGAGGCGATAAAAGTGTGGGAACAAAAGAGAAATAACGGAATCAACATTAAAGTATTCATGCCAGCAACGCTCTGTGTGCCAGTGTGGGAACAGGATGAATATAACAGTGGTATGACTGAATGCTGTCTGACGCTACAACACGGTATGAGACGAGACCAGACCAGACCAGTACAGTATTCAGTCATAAATCACAAGTTGGTTTATAGTATTAACAAAATATATATATACAATAACAGTTGGCAGGCGTAGGTGTTAGCAGAAATGAAGTTTTCTTGAATATAAACAAATAATCAGGATGTTTTTCGTGTATTCATATCATCAGGGAAACATCCAAGACGATTATTCTGTTTCAGTAAAGATGTATAACTAAGTGAACAAAACAACTGGGAAGGTTGTGTTTCATTTTTGACAGCTTGTTGTCTACACTTAAGTGGATCACGTGCATCTTCCCTGAGTTGTTTACTCATTATATGGCGGTACATTACTGTGACATCTTTGAGTTATATAAGAGTATCTAACGGTTCACCAGCTTCCCACTCGTAGTAACAGTCTAGTTAGTAGCTGTGGACAACTCTTTGAGCGCTTAGAGATACATTTATTCACTGAAAAATTGTCATACATGGTCACACTGATTCAGCATGAATACATAGAGACTACAGGTAGAAAATGGATATAGACGATGCATGTATACAATGTGCGTAGAAAGTGCAGGTATGAAATATACATGGAAAGTGCAGGTATACAATGTATGTAGACAGCGCAGGCACGCACTGTATTCTGCGTGCGAAGGAAATCCCGTTACCCCTTATCATCTGTCTCGTCCAGATTTGTGTTACAGGTATGAGACTGTAGTTCCTGTTATAATAAAAAAAAGGCAGATTTACGTAACTATTCGGGTGGACAACGTGTACGTTATAAGTATGTGAGCTCACGAAAACACCACACACAGATGAGAAACTATTACTGACGACGATGGCGATGACCGATTATAACGACGATGACGACGACTATGACAATGATAATAACGATGACGACAACAACAACAACGCTGAGGATTGAACATCAACTTTCTAAAAAAAAGAATTAAGAGATCAACTTTATGACATGATCTACTGTAGCGCCAACATGCCATAATCAACGCCTCAGTGTCTCTCACAAAACGTTAAATTAAGACATACTAATTTCTACAGCCCCCCAACAGCTCTCTCTAAGCCAACACAAGAACAATGTTTACTTTGAGTTTTATCAGCGGCTTTCATCACCACGAGAGACAAGTTTAACCTCAAGCACACACTATCGCCACACTGCATTATGGGCTGGCTCTCTCTCTCTCTCTCTCTCTCGATAAGTGAATGAGACGCGGTTTTACCACCAAGTTCTCTGATTGGTAGACTTACTTGACGTCACTGACTCGTGGGGGGGTTAAGATGTTTTCCTGGTTAAAAATTCACGTTTAATTAGATGCTAGAGGAGGTCTTCCGGGTGGGGTGTACGTGAGCATCAATGATCCTTTATTTGTTAATGCTCGCAGCCATCACTCAGACAGAAAAAATCTTCATCGAAAAGAAACTTATAGAAGATACTTTCCACAGACGCCATGTTGACCTGTAATGAAGATCCACCAATCAGGGAGTTCCAAGTAATGACGTCAAACAAGTGACCAATTAGAACGTTGCACATCACTGAAGTCGAGTAGAGGCGTCATGTGAGCAACCAATCGGGAGAATGTGTCAACTGTAACGTCATGAGAATCGACCAATCAGAGCGTTTCTAAGACAAAAGTAGATTTTCTTCCTGCTTTCACATATCTGGCAGAAAAAGCGTGCTACAGTTTTTTATCAATTAATTATCCCTTAATAGTGCTCGCCACCCTCCACATTGCATGTATGCTATCACTCTTATCACTGTTGCATAAATCTTTACTCGACACATACACGGAAGTAGCCATAAAACTGAAGATAAGTACAAAACAAAAAACTTACAAATACGTGTCCAGTAAAACACCCACACAGATAATCACATCACAACATATGCGAACATGCACACGCAAACGTACACAAACACACACTTTCACATTTTACAGGAATTTCTCGTTTTTAGGTGAAAAAAGAAAAGGACGTCCAAAGAGACAGCGACAAACAGACAATCGAACAATCATAAAAATATAGACAGCACCAGACGAACCCCCGTGAGGACAGACTTAGTAAATATTGCCACACCGGTCAACTTACTGTGTAAATCATGTGTGTAGTTTACTGAACGATACAGCCCATAAAAACCAAGTATGTCTAATCATAAAGCAAAAATAAACATGGAAATCAAGAATATATTATAGCTCAATATATCTCCACCAAACAAAATATTATATTACAATACAAATTTTTTTATATTATACAGTCGCCTTTTAATCACAATAAATCCTGTAAAATCAAGTCTAGCTTAAAGAATAAATGCCTTCAAAATATTACATTTATTCCATGGATAACAGAACATACAGTCTCAACAGAATGACTCATTTTACAACAAATAAATGACCAATAATAATATTCCAACAAAAACAACTTAGTAATAACCCAACGAGAACTACAAAACATTAAATAATATTGTATTGTTGAAGTAACTATATTAATCACCTTTAGAAACATATGTATTAATCCATTATAAAAACAAATCCTGTACAGTATTAACACTAAATCCCTTAAACACGTATATATTAATCCACATCAAAAACACATAATTCCTTCAAAACCCATTATATATATATATTGATACAAGTCACTGTCTATATAAGCCTCGTAGTTATAGGTCATCTCACTAATGGCCCTAGACTAAGCCAACATCAACACCGGCGACTCACCAGAGAACCAGCTCACAGTACTTACAATTTCCGGGTAACTGGAGGTACGATAAGTATACAAAGTGCACAAGCCACAAACCTGCTACCGTCGCCGGACTATCAAGTGGTGGTAAAGGTCAGTAGACAACGATGGACCCTAGGAATTTCGTCCTTAAGGCGGTATCCCACCTAAATATTGACTGGGTATTATAACGGTAAGGTTTTAATGGGTTTGATATGGTGATCGCCAGGCTATGTTGTAATATATGGTGTGGGTCTGGCTGGTGCAGGTGTGGCTCTGGCTGGTGCAGGTGTGGCTCTGGTTAGTGCAGGTCTGACTAGATTAGGTGAGGTTAAGTTAGGTTAGGTAATCTTCAAGCTAGGAGAAGAGAGCGAACTTTCAGGCAAGTCTTTATTCTCCAGCACTAGAGACACACAACAAAGTTTCCTTCCCCAAAACACTGAGGTTCTGACCCACAAGACTACCGCAGGTTACTGACCCGAAGACCTCTATGGAGAGTAAGAGTCTGGGTGGTGGTAGTGCAGGTGATGTATAATATGGATAACTATGGCTGACAGTAACCACCAGCTGTGTTACTTGTTACTTGGTGTTTGTTATTGTAAGTTTTCTGGCTCTCACTTAAGTCAAGTCACCCTCCCACCTGGTCTCTCTTTCACCTGTTTCATCTCTCTTAATTGTGTGTTTGATTTTAGGTTTTACCTTTCTTGATTTTTTACTTTCAGGTGTTTTTTCACTTGTTTAGTTTCTTTCTTTCCTTCTTTTCGATAACGTTTAGCTTAGCGCAACTTTTTTTTTCTTGTGGGGGGGGGGGCTTTTAACAGTCTTCCTTTTCATCTTATATCTTGCTTTTCATAACATCATTTCCTTTCCTTCTCGCCCTTCCTTTTCCCTAAATCCTCCCCTCTCTATCGCCTCTCCTTCCTCTTTTTATTACAATATTGTGAGAATGTGGAGGCTGTAACGATAAGCTGTCTGACTTAACCTCCTGAATATGACGACTTCCCTTCCCCAGCTTGCACGACTTGATTCACTGACCAACGAAACAGGTTAGGGCTGATAAAAAGTCAAAATATCACACCCAAGTAACCTAACATAACTAACCTAACCTCTCACCCCCTAGGTAGAGTTAGGGTATTTAATCATCAAGTGAAATAAGCAGGAAGGATTAATATTCACGTGATCCTATTAGCGACTACTTCATAACGTCCCTTTAAGAAAAAGCACTTCTAAAACTTCAAAATCGTTCCTCAAGACGCCCCCCAAAATGTCCTGGACGCGCCTGGACACTTCATCAAATTTGTTGAGGAAAAATCACTGGACGCCTTTGTGAACGTGCAAGTCAACCCTAAAATGCACAGCGAACTAACAAAGTCGCCCTAGGATGTACCGGTAAACGCCCAAAATATTCAGTGAACGCACCTGAGAATGCATAAACTTGTTCATGGCCGTCCCTCGAACGCGTCAAGGGTGCGTGGACAGCATGACCTGCTGGGGACGGAGTCATTTTTGAGAATAAGTATACAAGGCTGAATACCTATACAAGATTGTTGAATTTCATACTCAAGCAGCGTATATCTAAATAAAGAAATCCAGAACAAAATTTGATCGTACTTACCTGCCAGAGCGGTCTCACTAGTGGTCAGGTAAACATCATAAGGCTGTCTTCCAAGCTATCCTGTGTTTCCAGTCATTTAAAATTAATTCTCAATATTTTATATATAAATTGCACACCCTTTAAGTTATCTTTATATGTGGGCAGGCCACTGGTGTGTTGATCCTGTGTTCCTCTGCCACTGTGATCGTGTGAGGCGTTGTGTTTATATGGGCTGCCATCTTAAGTCATTCACAAACACATAACTTCACAGATGACAGAAATAAAGTTAAGTTTTCCTTGTACTAACTTACAACCACGAGGGAAGTGACACAGATGACAGCTACTTCAGGCTACGAGGTGTACACGACACTAATGTGAGATACTTATGACTCCAGCTGTATGGCAGAACCTCGTTAAAATGTAATCTATATTCACGCAAAGATGGAGAGAGAATGAGAAGTATTTTTCTGGTATGAGAGACTGCCAGCAATATCAAAGCCGTATGATATTTACCCTACAACCCAGGTAATAATGTACGGAAACAAGTGCATATAACCCGTGTGGTCTGTAAGCCAGGTTCTGTAGTTTCTTGGTTTATGAACTACTTAGTGAAGAAAAGTGAAAGCAGGTATGAGATCTCACGTTCTTATGATGGCCATGTAACGGAATTTTTAGCTCAAAAGACTTTAATATTCGAACTATTCATACATATATAAGAACATTTAACCCCTCAATATTTTTTTTCCTATAGAGCACAGAAAGACTAACAAACGGTCGGGAACAAACTTGAAAAAGACACAGAGAGACGGACGGCGACACACACACACACACACACACACACACACACACACACACACACACACACACACACACACACACACACACACACACACACACACACACACACAAACACACAGATAGATAGGCAGACAACAACAGAGAACAGTAGGAAACGGTAGCTTTAAAGTGCTTGTGGAAGATAATTAAACAAGACAATAACACTGTACTACAAGGTGTTTCCTCCCTCCTCCGGTGACTTGACGGAGACAATCCCAAACAAGAGGGTACCACCACCACCACCACCACCTGCTGCACCAACACTACCACCTACTGCACCAACACTACCACCTACACTACCATCACAACCAACAACTGCATCACCACCATCACCACCTACCCACAATAACCAAAACCACTTCCACCACCACCTATCACCTGTACCTGCAACACCACCACCACCGCCTTCACCATCACACAGACTCTCCTCGCCTGTCGTCTTCGTGTCAGCACCATATCACTCTCTCTCACACCACCACGAGGCAATGTACCGGATACCATTGAATAACGTCAACAGCATATTCCTGGTCTTGGTTTTCTCTATGTGTGTGTGTGTGTGTGTGTGTGTGTGTGTGTGTGTGTGTGTGTGTGTGTGTGTGTGTGTGAAGACAGAGAGAAAGAGAAAGACAATGATGTAAACACTTAAATAAAAATAGCATATCTAAGGTGCAAGGTCCCGGACAGGTGTCGCAGTGCATATAAATTTATAGGAAGGTGAAGCAAGAGGTGCTCAGAGATATATTGTGGTCTGATGAGAGAGGAGAAGACGTAAAGTGAGGGGAAAAGTGATGGGAGGGGAGAAGTGATGGGAGGGGAAGAAGGGTAGAGTGAGGGGAAAAAGGGTAGAGGGAGAGAAGCTTCATCCTGTATTATCTATATCTATAACCTTCCTATATACGTTACCTGCCAGATAGTGTACCAATTAAATTCTACCTGTGACCTCAGCGTGACAAACCTTTCCCCCTTCTATACCTGCCACCACTCTATTTAGGAACCACCACCTAGCATACTTAAGACCACAAGATATTACTTCACTTTATACTTAAGATAACAAAATATAAATATAAGTTTTTAGTGGAGCAATTTTAAGAACAAGATACAGTTTTAAGATTATGATATCGTTATGATAGTGTACAGTAGATGGGACGGACGGACTTACGGACGAACCACTCGGATTAGAACTTCCCCTTGACACGTTGAAAACTAGTGAGAACACACACACACACACACACACACACACACACACACACACACACACACGAGACCCTTACGCCAAGAGGATATACATACAGAATAAACTAGCACCAACACATCAGAGGACACCTTTCAACTAAGAACATGAAGTGAGAAAAATTTACAGGGTCGTGTAATATCCGAGCCTCTAGATCAGGGAGAGTGTGAGGGTGGCCGGACCGAGGCAGCAGGGAGAGAGGTGGCATCGGCGGCAACCTCCTAAATTTGGAACAGCGGGTCGAGTCGGTCATGAAGCTGCGATGACCACCACGGCTTTAACACACTTTACGCCTTCGACCTTGTTTTTTATCTCTCTCTCTCTCTCTCTTTCTCTCTTCATGACCAATCCACTTCAATATATACAACTACAGTACATTCTAGGTGTTATACAATCACCTACACGTCATCACAAAACACCACTAACTCATCAATCTATAATTCCTTGCACCAGTTAACATATAAATAAACACGCTGCCTCCTTCGCCGCCATAGAGAGTGAGAAACAAACACACTAACGCGACAAGGGGATAAATATCCACTCAGGAACCGTATTGTACTACCATATTGAGAGGACAGACGAGGGATAATAGTCACTTGAATCCTTTGACACCAAGGATGGAGAGGAAAGGGGAGGAGGGTGGTGTTAAGTGTGGTGGAGGTGAGAGAAGGAGGAATGAGGAAGAGGAGGAGGGAGTGAGGAGAAACAGGAAGTGGGGAGGATTAATAAGGAGGAACAGGGTGGAAGTGGGGATGAACACAGAAGAAGTGAGAAGAAACAGATAGGAAATGAGGAAGAAAAGAGATGAAGAGGAAGAGAGGAAGGGAGGAGGGATAGAGAGCGAGTGAGAAGATAGGAGAATTGGAGTAAAGGAAGATAAAATGGAAGTGAAGACAAGGAAGAATTTGGATGTAGGTACAGCTAAGCAGATTTGCGACCCACCAGTTGGAGAATAAGTGGTGGGAAGAGATAAAAGAGAAGGAAGAACATAGGAAGATATTAAATAAGGAAATAGAGTACATATACAGAGATGATAGGATAAAATACTGAAACACAGAGAGAAGAAGTAGAGAGAACAATATGAAGAGAACTGGCTGAGATAAAAAAAGAATGATGATATCGAAGCTAGCAATAGACAGAGATGAGGACAGTGAAGATATAGGCCAAACATCTTCACTAAAGTAACAAGGAGAGGGGATGGAGTGGTCTCAGCAGTGGTGAAGGTATTGGAGAGGGTCATAGAAATACTCTGAACACCTTCTGAACCTACTGAGACAAAGGAGATGGAAATATTATGACACATATACGCACAGAAGGGTGGGGAGGTAGAGGTGAAGGAAATCATCAGAGGAAAGAGAGAGTACATCAGGGGACGGAGAACAGGAAGGCAGCTGGAAGTGATGGGCAGCTGGGCAAACAGAAGCTGAGTGCTACAGGAAGCTGTTTAATGTGTGTTTTGGGAGAGGGGAGATATTGGCAGAATAGAGGAAGGGAGAGATAAGTGCAAAATGGAAAGGGAAGAGAGATATACTTAAGCCCGTAACTTAGAAAGATGTCGTTCTATTCTGTTAGACAGTGAAGCTGATGGAGAGGATCTTACAGTACAGGCGAGAATCAAGAAGGAGGAAACCAACCAGGACTTAGAAGAACAAAGGACTGGGTGATGGATTATGTACTGTAACATAGTAGTGCGGAAGAGTTAAGAAGTTCAGGAGTGATGTGGCCTTCGAGTTTGTAGACTTGGAGAAGGTATATATAACAGTGCACCAAGAGAAATGATACGATGGGTCATGAGTCGGAAGGAGGTGGAGGAAGCAGAGATAACGATGGTTGAGGTGATCTATAAGGAGACGCCAGCAATCAAGAGAGTGGAGAAAGAATCACTTGAAGAATGATGAAGGGCGGACCAAAGACAAGAAAGTTCCATAAGCCTTCCCGCTCCTGTTTATAATGGTAATTGACTTAAACAACAAGAAGGTGACGGGGAAGGAAGCAAAGAAGATAATCGTGTATGTAGATGTGTTGGTGGCCATGGTGGCGAGTCGGGAAGAGTTACAAGAGAACACTGGTGGAGTGGTTGCCATGACTTCGATAAACCTAGACTGGAAATGAACTTGTAGGAGGCAGAAGTGATGTGGGTTGGGGGGAGGAGAATTATTATTTACACTTGTATATAATGGTAAACGGTAATGTATTTTAAGCATGGTGATAATTATGTTTACCTGGTGGGGGGGGGGCACAGGCTAAGACTGGTGATAATTAATAGGAGGTGCAGAGGATGATACAAGTAAGGATGATTAATATGGACAGACATACAGGGAAATAATGCGGGACTATACGATAAAGAAAAAAATGAAAGGAAAAGTACAAAAGACGTGTGGTAGTTACAACTTAACAACACCAGCAGTAACGGAGAGACGAGAATAGAAGCTGCAGGTCGCAGAGAACAACTGAGTTAGAGATGTGTGAGAAAGAGGGAGAAAACGGAGGAAATTGACAGAGATGATGAAGGAAATTGGGATGAAGGGTTGAAGTGGGCAGGACATGTAAACAAATGGAGGAGGAGAGGCTGGCAAGGACAGCGTGGAAGACGAGGGTGGGAGGAGGAGGAGGAGGAGGAGGAGGAGGAGACAAACCAAGAACAAGATATATACACAGTGAAAAAGAAAACTGGGAGAGACGAGGAGGATAGTGGAGAATGGATGGCAAGAGTGGCCAAGAGGGAAGAGGATTGAGGACAGAGAACTGTGTGATATAACCCACACTACGAAAGAAAGAAAGAAAGAAAGAAAGAAAGAAAGAAAGAAAGAAAGAAAGAAGATACTCATTTTACAATACAAATATATCAGATAAACACCTAATACACTAGTAATATATTCCAGATTAAAAACAAACATTAACACTTATCTCCCTAAAGTGATTCACCCCCATTCGCAACCACCACCAAGCCTCCCTCACCCTCCACAATCACCTACATACAAGAGAAAATTCCCCCTGACCCTCTTTCACCCCACTCCATCCCCTCTCTCTCCCTCTCTCCTCCCCCGTGACTCCTTCCCCCTCTCCCTCCCTCTCTCAGGCCGGACAAAATCAATGTTGTTAGCTCAGCGTCACAGTAGGAGTCGGTAATGATCTTGTTAATCAGCATATATTACCATATAAGGGAGGAGGGGTGGGGGGGACTCTTGGCGGCCCTCTCTCCCTTACGCTGCTAACTCTACTCTTTGTGGTCAGGTTAGCTCACTTTATGTTTGTGGGGGAGGGTTGAAGGGTTAGGCTGTGATTGTGTGGGAAATTTTGCGGTGTGTGGGGGGGCTGGGGTGTGTTTATGTGGGTAGGTTAGCTGTATGTGGGGGCTGCAGTGTGTTTGTGTGGATAAGTTTGTTGTGTGTGGGAGCTGGGCTGCGTTTGAGTGCGTGTGGGTAAGCTTATCTAGTTGTGTGAGTGTGTGGATAAGCTTATATACTTGCATGAGCGTGTGTGTGTGTGTGGGTAAGCTTATCTAGTTGTGTGAGTGGCTATGTAAGCTGTGTACGTTACATTACTCTTACTCGGGTGGATTTATGTCTCCAAGTTCGGTGAGCTCAGTTATGCCTGTTTGGTAGGGCGGGAGGACTGTCAGTCTGTGCAAACTAATGTCGGTGCATGTTGTCTGTACACTGGGTTGGCTTTTGCTGGTTTCATCGAGTCGGTTAACATTATTGCGTCTTTTTTGGTTATTGACAGAAGTACAGCAGTTATAATACACCAATTCCTGTCAGTATTCTAAATTCGACACTGCAGCCTGTCTTCAGCCGGGAACCATTCTCCCTCGACCTCTCTAAAACCAGGTACAGTCGCCAGCACTTATTCCTGGTACAGTTGCTGGTGTGTTTTGTGAGATGTGACCACTCTGTGGAATGATTATCTAGTATCTTTAGTTCTGGCTACGATTACGAGGTCATAGTGTCCTTCCGGAAGTTTTAATACGATGTAAACAAACACAGAGCTGCCACATCTCACAAAACGCGTCAGCCACTGTACCAGGTATAAGTGTAGACGACTGTACTTCCTCGTGCCTCTAATAACACGTTCACTCTGTACCCAAGCCCCTAAATCCATGCTCTTCTCAAACCAGTGTGAAGTTAAGTACTTATTCACATACTTTCATTAACCTCTGTGAGCCCCGGCATTTAAGCAAGACTCTCTGACGTCATACAGTTCATTGAAACGTCGACTCAGAGCGAAATTTCGGTATCTCACTGGAGTATGATGGTGGCTGAGTACAATGTTCATTGGAGTACGGCGATTCCTGGGTGAAGGTGGCCCCTTGGAGAGTTGGTCACCTTGGATGACACCAAAATAGGGCGGCAAATTAATTCAGGGCAGGATGCAAATGCATTACAGGAGGATCTAAATAAACTGCACGGGTGGTCTGAAAAATGGCAAATGAAATTCAACACCAGCAAGTGCAGCGTACTTAATATTGGAAGAACAAATACTTATAATGTATACAGCCTTAACAACATCAACCTAGAGAAGTCGACTTGTGAAAGAGACCTAGGGGTACTTGTAAGCCCGGACCTACGGCCTAGAAAACAGTGCGTTAATGTTCGAAATAAGGCAAACAGAGTATTGGGTTTTATATCTAGAAGTGTAAGTAACAAGAGTGCAGAGGTCTTATTGCAACTATATCTTGCGCTAGTCAGGCCGCACCTCGATTATGCGGTCCAGTTCTGGTGGCCCTATTATAGAATGGATATAAATTCACTAGAGTCGGTGCAGCGAAGAATGACAAAAATGATTCCGGGACTTAGAAACCTTCCATATCAGGATAGGTTAAAGAAACTTAACTTGCATTCCCTAGAAAGACGAAGAGTGCGGGGAGATATGATAGAAGTATTTAAGTGGGTGAAAGGAATCAATAAAGGGGATATAGATAAAGTTCTTATAATATCCGAGCAGGATAGGACTCGGAGCAACGGATTCAAGTTGGATAAGTTTAGGTTTAGGAGGGAGATAGGAAGAAACTGGTTCACAAATAGGGTGGTGGACGAGTGGAACAAGCTTAGCAACTTTGTAGTAAGTGCGGGAACTCTGGAAAGTTTCAAAAGGAGGCTAGATAGATTCATGGATGATAGAGAGTGGTAGTAACTCTCGACAGGAGCTGCCATGCACAGGCCAACCGGCCTATTGCAGACTCCTTATTTTCTTATGTTCTTATGTTCTTATCTGTGATAATTTTGCAAAGAAGGTTTCGGAAAGGCGACCTTTGACCTCTGACCTCGACCTTGTTGACCTTCATCTTTCACCGACCTTTACTATAAAACTCAATGCCTTGCTACTGCCATAATGGATGAGCTGTGAAAAATCAAGATCATTTAACCGTGAACAAGGTGACCTCTTTCATGACCTTAAACGGTGACCTTTAACCTAATATGACCAAAATAGCTGACCTATACGCCGACCTGCTGTGTAAAATTTTCTCCCAAAATATCAAAGCACAGTTTTGGACGCTAGTGTAAGCAAATCAATATATTCGTTCAGTTTTGTTTTCGGTTTAGTCAAATACGTAAGCCATGGAGGCCAGTCACTGTGCAGAATGTTACACTAATGATGCACACTGCTTACTTCTGCTCCAGTGTATACAACTGACTCACTCCTCCAGCAAGTTTCCCTCCCTCACACACTCACTTAATATCCACCTCTGACCTTTGTCTCCTTACAATCAGTGTGTAAACATTCTCTCACTGTTTGACTGGACCAGTATTCTTATTTTCCAGGACAAACAAGGCAAACACAGATTATAGACAGTGTGAGGAACGTCCTATTTACTCTGGCCATATCAGAGTAAAAAAAAAGGAGAATCAGGGAGGCAGAATTTCTACATCTACAGGAAGATTCAACATTAATATCCACTCGCATCCCTACACCGGGTAACATATCCCCATTACTCCCGATAAATATTATTTATTTTTACAACTGTTGGTATTATGAGAAGCAAAAAGGATAAATAATAAATATATATTTTAACACAAATCTTTTAAAATGAAGAGAAACTTTATACAATGTGACTTGGAACGTGAGTGTGAACATTGTCTTCACCACCACACCGCAAGGATCATGGCGCCAGTCACTGTGCTTCACTCAGTACACTCACGCAGAGACTCCGTGTGTGTTTAAGAGTCCCAGTACAAGGGGGCTCTCTACTATCACAGCACCATCCTGAGTAATATAAGCTGAGAAAACTGATTAGAGAATTAATTTATTATGATCGTTGAAGGATGGTCGAGTGTTCGGAGCATATATCGATCTGTAGTCTATGTCAGTATTAGTTGGTCATTATTTGTTGGTTATGTTTAGACAGCTAAATCCCCGTCTTTCTTGACTAGCTTGATGGATGTATTTAGCATGTGAGGGGTGTGTACGTGGTCAGCCTAGTTTTTGTCTTCATTCCCGTAAGCCATTTCCCACTATACCTCAGGAGGTACAAGACAAAAAAAAAAAAGTCCCCTCATCACTTGCTGTCCTTCACCCTCTTGGACTGTCTCTCTACCGTTCACACGCCGTATATTATCTGTCATTTAGTACCGAATCATTTATTTTTAACCACAAGAAAAAAAATACTCGAACTATTTTTCACCTGTAGCACGCCTTACCTGTCACCTGTAGCTCCCCTAACCTGCCACCTGTCTATCTACCGTCCGCACGCCGTATTTTCCCTGTCGTTTACATATTAATCCTTGGTTTTAACCACAGGAAAATATATATACTCAAACGAAAAGACTATTTTTAATAAGCTGAGGACAGGTAAGCCAACAAGACCGTGCCAGATGAGAATGTGTGATACGATGACACCCTAACATGTCATTAGACATACAAGGTGTCTCTGAAAAATGTATACACACTGCCTTACAGATTTCCACGAAAATTTCTAAGGCAGTGTGTGTACATTTTTCTGAGACACCTCGGTAAACACCTTGCCTGGCGTCTGGGGTGCCACCACTCACACTCCCCCACCGTAATTACAGGTGTTATTAACGAAAGCAGAATAAGAGTAGAACACACACAAGTCCCATTTTTATGAATCCGGAAGTTGGGAGTAGAGTTAGGTAGATGGAGGGGTTTGTCTATTACCCCTACCCTCAGGAGACCCATCAGGCGTAAGAGGAAGGGGCAGTAGGTAATGGAAAGGTGGGCTGGCACGTCTGCCTGCCCCCCCATCACACCTCTCTACTTTCCCTTAATAAGGAACAAATGGGATCTTTCAGTGGTATTCTCCCTTTGTATGTTTCCCTCTCGTCCATACCAGCCTGTTCTCTCTCCTGTTGTTCTTCCTTCTCTTACTATATTTAAAGTCGTCCTAGTGGAAGAAAAGAGAGGGAGGGAGGAAAGAAGAAAGGGTGAAGGAAGGAGGGAAGAGGAAGGGAGGAAAGGAGGAGGAAGAGAGGAAGAAAGAAAGAAAGGAAGGAAGCAGTAGGAGGAAAGGTTACAATGCAATCAACCTTTACATTATCTCAGGTGACCTAAAACACACACCTCAACACACAGTCACGTATAGATATATTACGGTATTTACACCAGTAGCGTTTGAGAGGTACTTCGAGGGGGTCCAAAATACACCTTTACGGCCTTTAAAAGACTGGTTAAAAGGTTTACATTGGTCACGAGGGAGTGATCGCTGTTATTCTTGAATTTCATTTTTTGGAATACAGTGTTTCCAGTTGTGTGCTGGTTGAAGATGGTTGAGTGTGGTGGTGTGTTGTGTTGGGGGGAGAGGGTGTGCGGTGGTGTTGTGTGGGGGGAGGGGGAGTGTGGTGGTGTTTTGTGTGGGAGGAGTGTGGTGGTGTGTTGCGTGGTGGGGTTGTGTGGGGGAGTAGGTGGTGTGTGTGGGGAATGTGGTGTGTGTATGTGGTGGGAATGTGGTGTGTGGGGTGTGGGGTGGTGTGAATGGGGTGTGGTGGTGTGTATGTGGAATGTGGTATGTGGGGAATGTGGTGGTGTTATGTGGGGGAGTGTGGTGGTGGTTGTGTGGAGGTGGGGTGTGGTGGTGGTTATGTGGGGGGAATGTGGGGGTGTGTGGTGGAATGTGGTGGTGTGTGTGGGGGGAGTGGTGTAGGGAATGTGGTGGTGTGTTATGTGGGGGAATGTGGTGGTGTGTTGTGTGGTGAATGTGGTAAGTGTGTTATGGTGTGTGTGGGGGAATGGTGTGTGTGGGAATGTGGTGGTGTGTTATGTGGGGGAGTGTGGTGGTGTGTTATGTGGGGTGGAATGTGGTGGTGTATTATGTGGGTGGTGGTGTGTTGTGGGGGAGTGTTATGTGTGGGGGAGGTGGTGGTGTGTTATGTGGGGAGTGTGGTGGTGTGTTATGTGGGGGGTGTGGTGTGTGTGTGTGTGGTGGTATGTGGTGGTGAATGTGGTGGTGTTATGTGGGGGGTGTGGTGGTGTGATATGTGGGGAATGTGTGTATGTGTGGAATGTGGTGTGTGTGGTGGGGGGAATGTGTGTGTGTGTGTGGGGAGTGTGGTGGTGTGTTATGGGGGGTGTGGTGGTGTGTTATGTGGTGGGAATGTGGTGTGGGGGATGTGGTGGAGGGGTGGTGGTGTGTTATGTGGGGAGTGTGGTGGTGTGTTATGTATGTGGTGGTGTGAATGGTGGGTGTGGTGGTGTGTGGGGGAGGTGGTGGTGTGTTATGGGGAATGTGGTGTGTTATGTGGGGGAATGTGGTGGTGTGTTATGTGGGGAATGTGGTGTGTGGTGGGAATGTGGTGGTGTGTTGTGTGGGTGGTGTGTAGGTGGAATGTGGTGGTGTGTGTGGGGGGGTGTGGTGGTGTGTTGTGTGGGGGAGTGTGGTGTTGTGTTGTGCGGTGGTGGTGAAGTATGGTGATGAGGTGTGGTGAAGTGTTGTGCAGTGTAATGATGATGATGATGATGGTGGTGGTGATGGTGAAGTGTGGTGACAAGGTTGGAAATGGTGACGAAGCGATATCAAGAATAAAGATAAATAATGAATGAAATCATTAAGACATAGATAAAAATAATGAAGGAACAGTAATATAAACAAAATATAATGAAGAAATGACGAAAACTACAAGAAAACTACAGAGGCGTGAAGATTAGTTACCTTAGCTTGTCCACCTGATGATTATCCACCTTAACCCTACCTGGGAGTATAGGTTAGATTAAATTAGCTTTGGGTGTTTAATCAACAGGCGAAATGTGCAGAGTTACCTAATCTTCACGTGATCCAAATTAAATAATGATAATGGTCGAGAGAGAGAGAGAAGCTGTCTATGTTAGTTCAGAGTGTCAGGAATATCAACTTTTTAATCACCAAATAACTTAGGCCATTCACCTCACAAGGACACACCGGGTCTACTTTCCCGGCTTTGGATCACTCTAATGAAATACAGTATTAATGCAACTACAATTAACCGGATCACCTGAAATTTAGATATATCAATGTATTTTACTTGATAATAACCACCTTAACACCAAACTAACCTAACCTAACTTAACCTAACCTAACCGAACCTAACCTAATTTAACCTAACTATCTTAGCACCAACCAAACTTAACCTATCCTTACCAGCTACGTAAGAAAGAACATTGTTGCTTGCAAATTATTACAGTAATTGTCTCTCCTACGACGTACTCCCAAGAACATCCGTCAGTGTGAAGACCAGCTATCAGTCAGGTTAGGAGACGCGGGTATTGGGATGGCTAAACGAGGCTGAAGATTTAAGCAACCATAGAACTTTTAGTTTATTTTGATACTTTTCTTTTAAATGACAAATCTCCTGTTTTGATGGCAAGATGCTCTGTCTGTCTGTCTGTCTGTCTGTCTGTCTATCTGTCTGTCTGTCTGTCTGTCTGTCTGTCTGTGTCTGTCTGTCTGTCTGTCTATGAACAAAAATCACTGGAAACGAGAGAGAAGGTGAAGCAACTCAACAAAACACACGATAACAAACATGAAATGTGATTCAAAATATTGACAAGATATGGTGTGATGGTAAGGCTATAATTAATGCAGCACCAAGTATAGTGACCAAATTAGATCACGCGACTTGATACTTACCAACCATTATGCCTCGCCAGCGGACCCCTTATTAGGGAGTTATTATGCGCGAGAGGTCGTGTTCGGTGTCGTGAACATGTGGTAAGGAACCAGTTTGTATACTCCACACCACACGCACTATGTGGCCTGAGGAGTCTTATGGTGTGAATCTCTGTGACCAAGGTGACTTATCTTATACACTGATTCTAAGTGTGTCAGTGAGGTGATACAATATATCTGACACACTCATTTTAAGTGTATTTTGTATATATGTTTGTGATTATTAATAATATTGTCTTATGCGTAAACTACCATGTGTATTCACTTACGCATTTCCTGTACAATTAAATGACTTATACTTATTAGAGAGACAAACTATTAGTCAACAATTTAACAAACACAGGAAATAATAACTGTGGTTTTATCAAGATTTATCTTATCCACGTTTCCATTGTGGATCTACATGATATACAGTACAGTATATACAAGTACGGTCACCCAGCAGTCCACAGTACATGCGTTATAGAGAGAGAGAGAGAGAGAGAGAGAGAGATTTTTTATTGTTTAGATTCAATACCTCAAGATTCCTCCAGATAAAAAAGAAGTCGTGACAATCTTCATCAATAACAAGAACAGAACAGCTTACAATAACGTCCTGTTATACCTTATAATAACCTAAAGTTACTGAAAGATCGACAGCCTGTATTACTCGTTACTTGACACTTTAAAACGATGATTTTAGGCAAATAATATTAAATTCTATCTTAAGTAAGAATATAATTAAACTAACCCGAGTAAATGCATGTAACCCAGTCAGCTTCACCCTGTTAGCCTCACACAGTCAGCTTCACCCTGTTAGCCTCACACAGTCAGCTTCACCCAGTCAGCCTCACACAGTCAGCCTCACCCAGTCAGCTTCACCCTGTTAGCCTCACCCTGTTAGCCTCACACAGTCAGCCTCACCCAGTCAGCCTCACCCAGCCAGTCTCACCCAGTCCGCCTCACCCAGTCAGGCAGCCCCACCCAGTCAGCCAGCCTCACCCAGACAGCCAGCCTCACCCCAGCCAGCCAGCCTCACCCAGACAGCCAGCTTCACCCACCCAGCAAGCCTCACCCAGCCAGCCAGCAAGCCTCACCCAACCAGCCAGCCTGCCTCACCCAGCCAGCCAGCCTCACCCAGCCAGCCAGCAAGCCTCACCCAGCCAGCCAGCCTGCCCTCACCCAGCCAGCAAGCCTCCCCACCCACCCAGCAAGCCTCACCCAGCCAGCCAGCAAGCCTCCCCCACCCACCCAGCAAGCCTCACCCAGCCAGCCTCACCCAACCAGCCAGCCCACCCAGACAGCCAGCTTCACCCACCCAGCAAGCCTCACCCAGCCAGCCAGCAAGCCTCACTCCAGCCAGCCAGCCTGCCTCACCCAGCCAGCCAGCCCTCACCCAGCCAGCCAGCCTCACCCAGCCAGCCAGCCTCACCCAGCCAGCCAGCTCCAGCCTCACCCAGCCAGCCAGCAAGCTCACCCAGCCAGCCAGCCTGCCTCACCCAGCCAGCAAGCCTCACCCAGCCAGCCAGCCTGCCTCACCCAGCCAGCCCAGCCTCACCCAGCCAGCCAGCCAGCCAGCCAGCCTGCCTCACCCAGCCAGCAAGCCTCACCCAGCCAGCCAGCCTGCTCACCCAGCCAGCCAGCCTCACCCAGCCAGCCAGCCAGCCAGCCAGCCTCACCCAGCCAGCCAGCAAGCAGCCAGCAGCTCACCCAGCCAGCCAGCCTGCTCCCACCCAGCCAGCAAGCCTCACCCAGCCAGCAAGCCTCACCCACCCACCCAGCAAGCCCCACCCAGCCAGCCTCACCCAGCCAGCCAGCCAGCCTCACCCAGACAGCCAGCTTCACCCAGCCAGCCAGCAAGCCTCACCCAGCCAGTCAGCAAGCCTCACCCAGCCAGTCAGCCTACCTCACCCAGTCAGCAAGCCAGCCAGCAGCCTCACCCAGCCAGCCAGCCTCACCCAGCCAGCAAACCTCACCCACCCAGCAAGCCCACCCAGCCAGCCTCACCCAGCCAGCCAGCCAGCCTGCTCACCCAGCCAGCAAACCCACCCACCCAGCAAGCCTCACCCAGCCAGCCAGCCAGCCTCACCCAGACAGCCAGCCAGCCTCACCCAGACAGCCAGCTTCACCCACCCAGCAAGCCTCACCCAGCCAGTCAGCCAGCCTCACCCAGCCAGCCAGCCAGCCTCACCCAGCCAGCCCCTCACCCAGCCAGCCCCTCACCCAGCCAGCCAGCCTGCCTCACCCAGCCAGCCAGCCTGCCAGCCAGCCAGCCTCACCCAGCTAGCCAGCCAGCCTCACCCAGCCAGTCAGCCAGCCTCACCCAGCCAGCCAGCCTCACCCAGCCAGCCAGCCTCACCCAGCCAGCCAGCCACCCCAGCCAGTCAGCCTCACCCAGCCAGCCAGCCTCACCCAGCCAGCAAACCTCACCCAGCCAGCCAGCAAACCTCACCCAGCCAGCCAGCAAGCCTCACCCAGCCAGCAAGCCTCACCCACCCACCCAGCAAACTCACCCAGCAAGCCAGCCAGCCTCACCCAGCCAGCCAGCCAGCCTCACCCAGCCAGCCAGCTACGCCCACCCAGCCAACCAGCCAGCCTCACCCAGCCAGCAAGCCTGCCTCACCCTACACCCACCCAGCAACCTCACCCAGCCAGCCAGCCAGCCAGCCTCACCCAGCCAGCCAGCCTGCCTCACCCACCCACCCAGCCAGACTCAGCTTGTCTAAACAATCAAAACAGAAATAAATCTATGAGAAACAGTTTCCTCATTAAAGTCATATTCATGTTCCGTCTCTCCCGAAAGAAAATGAATAGGGTCTAGTCACGTCGTCGAAATGACCACATTTTATGACATTAGAAAAGTGTCCGAAGTCTCCTAAAGTAACCAGTTTAAAGATATCTAGTTCACTTTATTTATTTATTTAGATTTATTTATTAATAATGGCCACGGTGTTCTAAACCTGTAGTGATACCAAATGGGATAACATTTAGGACGCTTAATGACAACATAATTGTTCCCTAGTGAATGAAAGTGTGTGTGTGTGTGTGTGTGTGTGTGTGTGTGTGTGTGTGTGTGTGTGTGTGTGTGTGTGTGTGTGTGTGTGTGTGTGTGTGTGTGTGTGTGTGTGTGTGTGTGTGTGTGTGTGTGTGTGTGTGTGTGTATACTTATCCCTCTGAGGAAGAGTACTTAAGCCTGAAACTCCTTGAGGATTTTAGTTTATATTGTCGTTGTTGAGAAGGACCATTTAAACTATACTGTTATCGTCTTCAAACATTTCTTGTGTTTCTTATTCCCTGCCTGCTCTCTGCTTGCCTCCTGTACTCTCTTCCTCTCTATGTGATCGTTCTATGTCGCCCCCCCTTACCTCTCTCAGTATCCAGATTTTTACCTTGGGTGTACTGGCAGTGAGGGACTGGTGGTGGTGGTGGTGGTGGTGGTGGTGGTGGTGGTGGTGGTGGTGGTGTGGTGGTGGTGTGGTGGTGGTGGTGGTGGTGGTGGTGGTGGTGGTGGTGGGTGGTGGTGGTGGTGGTGGTGGTATGATAGCAGCTGTGTCTCTGGTCCTCACTATCAGGGGTGTCACAAGTATTATCCTGTAGGCTGGTCATACTCCTAACGCTACCCATAGTGTGCCTGAACTACCAGTGTCCTGCCTCCTATTGTGCTCCTGACGCCTTTATCACCTACACACACGCCTCTTCCTGACGCCTTTATCAACCTACACACACACCTCCTGACGCCTTTATCAACCCACACACGCCTCCTGACGCCCTTATCCCCACACACACGCCTCCTCCTGACGCCTTTATCAACCTACACACGCCTCCTCCTGACGCCTTTATCAACCCACACACACACCTCCTGACGCCCTTATCCCCCACACACGCCTCCTCCTGACGCCTTTATCAACCTACACACACGCCTCCTGACGCCTTATCCCTACACACACGCCTCTTCCTGACGCCCAACCAACACACACGCCTCTTCCTGACGCCCTTATCAACCAACACACACGCCTCTTCCTGATGCCCTGCCCTTATCAACCAACACACACGCCTCTTCCTGACACCCTTATCAACCAACACACACGCCTCTTCCTGATGCCCTTATCAACCAACACACACGCCTCTTCCTGACGCCCTTATCAACCAACATACACGCCTCTTCCTGACGCCCTTATCAACCAACACACACGCCTCTTCCTGACACCTTTACCAACCTACACAAACATGAATATTCAGTATCGGATGGGGGATACAACTACATCTGATCATGAACATGTTGATGAAGTCTGATCATACATACAATAATCACTTGTGGTCATGCAAACGTTATTACATCTGATCATGCACAGTTTATTCAAGTCTGATCTTACGCAGAATAATTACTTGTGGTCATGCAAACGTTATTATGTCTCATCATGCACAGTTTAATCAAGTCTGATCATACATACATTAATCACTTGTGGTCATGCAAACGTTGATTACGTCTGATCATGCACAGGTTAACGTCGGGTTATTCACTGGTTAATCAGCAAGAGGAGAAGACAAATGATTGCCGAAGGACTTGTATCAAGCAACTAATTCCCTACTGTGTTGTTTAATATGTAAAACATTTTGCTAGTACAAATTTAATTCTTTAATGCCATGTATGTATCCTAGGAGAGCGGCGGTAGCGTGGATACAGTGCTCGCCTCCTGTTCCAAGGGTCGGTGGTTCGATTCTCAGGCTCTCTCAGTTCACCTAGCTGTAAATCGGTTACCAGAATTTACAACTTGGGGTCGCGAGTATGTTTATTGTACCCACTATATTTTTCATTTATTGTGTATTAAAATGTCTCCAGGTGAGGGTGGAGGCAGGAGACGGCAGTATACATGACAAGAGGCACCGAGGAACATGAGTGAAGGTGTTACGAGAGGAAAACATGAACAGAGTAAGGCTGGCATGGCTGCTCCTCCCTCCCGCTCACCACCTGTGTCGCCGTGGTGGCCATGGACTCGAGAAAAGATATGTTGTAGCTTAAAATTCTCCCACCCATCCCACACCCGGTGTACCGTAGTTAAGTAAAATGATTATGCCATCTGAGTTACTCCTTAAAGTTAATATACATTGTATTAAAACATTTTCTATAAGAAGTGTGCACACTGCAAACTACTCAGTATGTATAAAACGTAAAGTACATACTTAAGACGTATGTATCCGTAACATAAACATATATGCTGGTCGACATATATCCAATTACATACCCATGTGTAGACTTGCATAATTGTATTCATGTAAGCGTAAATGAAAGACTGCAAACATGTTAATCTATTTTGTATATCTGTTATAGTTACTGTCACGAAGTTTACGCATATATGAATGTATTACGCGTATTTACTCTTTTTTGCGAAATCGGTTATTTTGCAAAATGACCGGCTACTGGGCTACTGTGTATGTGTCGTGGGCTGCTGTATGTGTGTCGTGGGCTGCTGTAAGTGTCGTGGGTTGCTGTATGTGTGTCGTGGGTTGCTGTATGTGTGTCGTGGGTTACTTTATGTGTCGTGGGCTGCTGTATGTGTGTCGTGGGCTGCTGTATGTGTGTTATAGGCTGCTGTATGTGTGTCGTGGGCTGCTGTAAGTGTCGTGGGTTGCTGTATGTGTGTCGTGGGTTGCTGTATGTGTCGTGGGCTGCTGTATGTGTGTTGTGGGCTGCTGTATGTGTGTCGTGGGCTGCTGTAAGTGTCGTGGGTTGCTGTAAGTGTCGTGGGTTGCTGTATGTGTGTGTCGTGGGTTGCTACTTTATGTGTGTCGTGGGCTGCTGTATGTGTGTCGTGGGCTGCTGTATGTGTGTTATAGGCTGTTGTATGTGTGTCTGTGGGTCGTGGGTTGCTGTATGTGTGTCGTGGGTGTCGTGGGTTACTTTATGTGTGTCAAGTGGGCTGCTGTATGTGTGTCGTGGGCTGCTGTATGTGTGTCGTGGGCTGCTGTATGTGTGTCGTGGGTTGCTGTATGTGTGTCGTGGGCTGCTGTATATGCGTCGTGGGTTGCTGTTTGTGTGTCGTGGGCTGCTGTATGTGTGTCGTGGGTTGCTGTATGTGTGTTGTAGGCTGCTGTATGTGTGTCGTGGGTTGCTGTATGTGTGTTGTAGTCTGCTGTATAATAATAATAATAATAATAATAATTAACGGTTTATTGAAAGAGCTTGGCAGCCAGAAGGCTGAAAATATACAGCTACATATTTGGGGAATGGGTTTCGAATTACAAATATTATACAAGTAACATAAGTGATACAAATAAGATATATAATAACTAGATGGGGAAAAGCTCAAACTACAGTTCATTTCAACATAGTGACAGTGCAAGGAGTAGTGTTTACTGGGAGTGAATACACTGGTTTATTACAAGTGTGTGTCGTGGGCTGCTGTAAGTGTGTCGTGGGCTGCTGTAAGTGTGTCGTGGGTTGCTGTATGTGTGTCGTGGGCTGCTGTAAGCGTGTCGTGGGCTGCTGTATGTGTGTCGTGGGCCAGCTAGACTTTCCAGGCTAGTGGTGACCTAACACACGTGCTCCCCCCCCCCCGTCTATCTCTACACCTCAGCCCTCGACTCAGCTTTTGTAAACAGGATACGAAAAATCCAGAAGACAATTGAGCCATTCAGCTAAAATACAACATTTGCAGGAGAAGACTGAGTCCACCAATCCGATCGTGCTAAGAAACAGAAGCGGGAAAACGTACTTATTCACTCAGAGTACACCAGCCAGCATCACCCGGGCGAGGCTGTGTGTAGAGAAAGTGGCAGTGGCACTCCCGTGGGGCTGACTGGCTGATCCTCGTGATTATCTAGGACCTGAGGAAACAATCATGGCCTCCAGCGTGTGGATCTGGTGCAGCCCCTCAGCATGGTGATGGAGCAAGATGAGGTCAGAAGGTACGCCCGCCCCCCCCCTCCCCAATACTGCACTCTTGACAGCCATCATGGGTGTACTTCTACTACGTGAGGCCAGAATAAATTTCGGTATCAGTTCAGTATACTGCAGGTTTACTCGGCCATGGAGGGTAATAATAACACAGCTGACTTTCCTCGTGGGATCAATACATCATGGCCGGTAAACGTTCATGACGCTACAATATTGACGTAACTTCATTTTATATTTACTGCACACATCTACCACCACCCACCCTGGCACACCCTCCAGACAAGACGTTCAAGAGGACGACCCTGTCACGCTTCACACTGCCAGGACACACGTTATAAATCCGGGGAGGTGAACAACACTGTATTTACCTGTCTTAAATAACTCACAAGTACCAATAGAAGGAAGGAAACGATTCTAACACGGCCATTAGTTTTTCTTAACTATAAGTGTATTATTATTTTTTTTATCTCCATTTTCTTCTTTTAAGAGACTTGTTGATATGAGTCCATTTAATAGGACCTCACCCCCCCCCCACACACAAGCAGTCCCATTAAGAGCGTCACACAGGAGTAATATAAAAATGAAAGCTTTTACGGTTTTTTCCTCAACTATGGGTGTAAACACTCAACGTCATTTCCTCTACATTGTTCCTTTAAAGTAAAAATAAAAAGAAGGAAACTTTCATCATTCGATTTCCGGCAGGAGAGAAGCGAGTGGCTGCAGGAGTATAAAGTAAAGTTGAGATAAGTAGCCAAGAGGGACAGCTATGACGCCTTATTCTTTCTGGTAGAGGAGGGGAGGAGTGAGGGCTCTACCGGTGTTGAACTTCACAATGAACTTTTTAGCACACAATGTTATACTTTCTGTCAAGTGAGTTTCCTGCCGTCACCAGCACTGGAGCCTCCATACCTCACCTCGCTCCCAATACCTTCACTCTCCTCTCCTTGTCGAGGTGATTTGTTCATTAAGGTTATGGAATAAGTTTTGTTTTACTCCTGGGGGCGGGGAGGAGGGAGGTGGGGTGAAGGGTGGGTGTTCTAAGGCAATGGTCGTGTGTGTGTTTGTCCGTCCATAAATGCCTCAACAGTAACAACGTCCTTCATTCTTCACGCAACTGTGACGAAGGACACACACACACACACACACACACACACACAGTGGTCTCAGTAGGACAGTTTTAGAATAAGAAGTTTTTAAGTGTGTAAAAGTCCTCTCTCTCTCTCTCTCTCTCTCTTCTCTCTCTCTCTCTCTCTCTCTCTCTCTCTCTCTCTCTCTGCAGCTATAAATGGTGTGGCCAGAAGCAAGCACCTTAATTTAAACCATTACTTTATAATATGAACCCAAACTATCATATGTATTTCATAATGATTTAAAAATTAATTGGACGAGCCCCACACCTCGGCGTTAAAATTTATACAATCAATATTCTCAGCCGCCATCCGTCCACCACCTCCTCTTGGTACCTTCCTTCCACACGCTTTTTTGGACAACACTTTTACACATCTTTTGGGGCGAGTCACACCCTGCGTCACACTCATCAACACGCCTCGTCTTACATCGTTTGATTAGAATATATATTTATTGTATTATGGCGACGATTATAAACTAAAAAAAATGCTATGAATTTTAAAGTAAGACGAACTAAATTATTAAAACAAAATTACAAAGACCAATTCTTCTTCTAACTGGAGTAAATAAATTTGTTGACGTTCTTGAGATAAATCCGCGATGACGAACGGGTATACAGATTATACTAGGAAAAACGACATTGATTTCCAGGGTAAATCGTCAATGATAAATGACGCACGCAAACACTCGTTCTGTTATATCTTCTTCCCACTTTCTTTTCCTTTTGTCTTCCATTTCCAATCCTACTTTCTTAAAAATTAACAAATATTTCACTTCCTAGCGCTCATTATCTTGTATTCCAAGACCCCTCCGCACCCCACTGTGTCCTGCTGTAATGTGTAAATAAGCCTCCTCCCCTTCTCCCACCCCACTGTAACGTGCTGTATGTGTAAATATGTCCGTCCCAGACCTTACTGTACCCTGCTGTAAATTGCAATATAAAGGTCAGGTCAGTAAATAGCAATATAAAGGTTAAGTCATTTAAGTTGCAATCTAAAGGTCACTGGGTCACCTTGTGTGTGGAAGATAGTGGTGCGAAATATGTTGAACAATAAGACAGCAAGATATCACCAAAAAAATCGCAGGAGTCGAGCCTACAGTTGCAATGTAAATACAGCCGAATCATCGGTTTCAAAGGTTATGATCGGGAAACCTCTTGTGTTTCTGAACAGACGAGTTGCCGGTTGAGGTATAAAAAACAATCACACAGTTTCCAGCGGTTTCCATTCACTGATTAGCTGCTTCATCCTATAAAACAACATATATTAAAAAAAATACCATCATCTTTGACCACTGAGGAAGCCAATATTGAGACAGAAAAAAAAATCCCGGGGTACATGAGGAGCGAAGCTGTTTTGAACGACCCGTGGGTGAAAAACCTAATACTGCTGGGGTCCTGAAGACTCCTAGAGCAAGATGGTCCCCAGCCTCAACACCCCACCATGGTCTAACTAATATAGATCAATGCAGCTCACAGTGTTGGGTACGACCTGAGGTACATGGCCACCATAATATACTAAAATTTATAAGAAAAAAATGATATACAAGTTGAATATTACGATTTAATCGACACACATGCACGCATGAGTGTGTTGACAGACAGACACACACAGCTTATCATGATGGCCATATTTCTCTAACTTATGTGTGTGTGTGTGTGTGTGTGTGTGTGTGTGTGTGTGTGTGTGTGTGTGTGTGTGAATACCCCAGTGAAAAATGTAAAAATACAAAATAAAACCCCCATAAAAAATGAACCCTCTTTTCTCATCAACTTGCTCATTGGTTCATATTTAAGCTGCCCATCGTTACTAATCATTCAAAAGCTAATTAACGACCATCAGGAGCGTTTAAAGGTCCATTAATTACCGCCTTCAGTCCAGAATGATGAAAATTAATGGGTTAAAAAGCGCAGGAGGCTTTTGAAGAGGGCGTGACCAGGGGTCCGCTGCTTTATCTGCTCCTAATACGTTGACTCATCCGTAGTGACAGACAGGCAGACAGATAGGAACAACGCTACTGTATATGCCTCCTATAAATAATGGCGGGGATAAAAGAAAAAATACTGTTGTTATCTGTAAATGATAGGTACCACATACCCTCATGCTGTGTCACAAGCCCACACCATGTACCCTCACACTGTGTCAGATAAGCCCTTGACACCCCTGTTCCTACACTTAACCTGAATACACCGTTAACAAAATAAATATATCCACTCATGAATCATATTATGCTATACTAGAACCGGGAAACTTTGTTAAATATATCATGTAATTGTTTACATATTGTCCTTGATATACCAAAGGACTAAGTAAGTTAAGGAATGGAAACTTGGCACGCAAAACTGGTCGCAAATTGTGACTTAAGTCGAGCACTCGAAAAAAAATATTAAATTAAATAAATAATATGAGCAAGATAAATATAAATATAAAGGCGACATAAGATAATTTAAAATATAATGTAGAATGAAAAAAAAATGAAGTAAGTGAATACAATAAGAAGGCAATGGGATAAAAGAAACAAACAAAACTCACCGAAATTTTTTCAGTGTAAATTTTACATCCGCGTTCCTCGAAAACTTTCACACCCTTTTACTTTCTGAAATCCTGACAATCTCTTGCTCCATTTGCCCAACCCTTCCTCACTCTCCCTTCCTCCCTCTCTTTACCTTCGTCCCTCTTTCTCTCTTTCCTCCGGCCTTTTAAATTTCGTAGAATATCCGGACATATTCACATTCTTCGAAAACCGATCCATCTCAATCCTGATAACCTAACCTAACCTAACCTAACCTAACCTAACCTAACCTAACCTAACCTAACTCATCGATATCTAAGAAAAACTGTGATCATCCTTTTTCCAATATCCTAATGAAAGTTCCTCAGAGAAAAACATCTCTTTCCTTCTCACGTCACTTCCTCTGGTGGCGGGGTGAGGACCTCTTTAAGTGTGTGAATCTACTGACGGAGTGGCTGACGCGGTGTTTGTGAGGGTATAACTCTTACAAGATCTTGAACGTGATCTGGGGATTAAAGTGGAGACTGCTACTTGGGGTACTAGAGAGAAGGGGAGGGAGAGGAGAGGGGAGGTGAGGGGAGAGGTGAGGGAATGGGGAAGGGGGAGGCAAAGCGAGGTGATGGGAATGGGTAGAGAAGGAGGATACTTAGGTTTTTTGTGTGTGTTGAGATACTAAACAGGAAAGGGAAAAGTGAGGGGGAGAAAGGAGGTAAGTTGAGGGGAGAAAGGTAAAAGGAGGAGGGAGGAACAGGATGACAGAAGAATGATGATGGTAGATGACAAGGGAGGTGGTGAGGAAGGGTGGAGGGGAAGGGTGGATGAGAGTGAGAGAAAATGCTTCTCTTTAAAACCTAAAAATATCCCTGCACAAGAGGAGAGTTTCCCCAGAAGCAGACAAAGACAGACTCCCTCCTCAAGAAGCTGGCAATAAGAACTGGGGAACTAATTAATCTGGCGGGGGGAAAAATTGCATTAACAGGGACTCGAGTCGAAACTTTTAGGGAAAAAAAATTGCATCACTTTTGCAATTGTCGTAACCATGGCTGACCTGACCTTAATACACCACGGAGGGAAACACTTATTGACCTAATACGACCTGACCGCAATTTCCTGAATATGACCTGATAATTACTCCGACACTTGATGACATGGAATAGGCAGGATATAACCCCTGGCTTACTGCAGGACACCTTTTGACCCCTGACTTACTGCAGGACACCCCATGACTCCTGACTTACTGCAGGACACCCCATGACTCCTGGTTTATTGCAGGACACCCCATGACTCCTGACTTACTGCAGGACACCTCATGACCCCTGACTTAGTGCAGGACACCCCATGACCTGGCTTATTGCAGGACACCCCATGACTCCTGACTTACTGCAGGACACCCCATGACTCCTGACTTACTGCAGGACACCCCATGACCCTACTGCAGGACACCCCATGACTATTGACTTACAGCAGGACACCCCATGACTCCTGACTTACTGCAGGACACCCCATGACTCCTGGCTTATTGCAGGACACCTCATGACTCCTGGCTTATTGCAGGACACCCCATGACTCCTGGCTTACTGCAGGACACCCCAGACTCCCCTGGCTTACTGCAGGACATCCCATGACTCTGACTTATTGCAGGACACCCCATGACTCCTGGCTTTGCAGGACACCCATGACCCCTGGCTTACTTAGGACGCCCCATGACTCCTGGCTTGTTGCAAGACACCCCATGACTCTGAATTACTGCAGGACACCCCATGACTTACACAGGACACCCATGACCCTGGCTTACTGCAGGACACATGCCTTGCCACTAGAAGGACACCCATGACTCCTGGCTGACTGCAGGACACCCCATGACCCCTGGCTTACTGCAGGACGCCCCATGACTCCTGGCTTGTTGCAAGACACCCCATGACTCTGAATTACTGCAGGACACCCCATGACCCCCGGCAATTGCAGGACACCCCATGACCCCTGGCATTGCAGGACACCCCATGACTCCTGACTTATTGCAGGACACCCCATGACTCCTGGCTTACTGCAGGACACCCCATGACTCCTGGTTTATTGCAGGACACCCCATGACCCCTGGCTTATTGCAGGACACCCACGACCCCTGGCTTAGTGCATGACACCCCATGACCCCTGGCATACTGCAGGACACCCCATGGCCCCTGGCTTACTGAAGGACACCCATGACCCTGGCTTACTGCAGGACACCCCATGACTTGGCTTACTTGAAGGACACCCCATGACCCTGGCTTACTGGAGGACACCCCATGACTCCTGGCTTATTGCAGGTCACCCCATGACCCCTGGCTTACTGCAGGACACCCCATGACTCCACTTACTGCAGGACACCCCATGACTCCTGGTTTATTGCAGGACACCCCATGACTCCTGACTTACTGCAGGACACCTCATGACCCCTGACTTAGTGCAGGACACCCCATGACCCTCACTTATTGCAGGAAACCACATGACTCCTGACTTACTGCAGGACACCCCACGATCCTGATTCTAGAACAACCCACTGACCCCTGGCTTATCAGGACACCCCATGACTATTGACTTACAGCAGGACAACTCCTGACTTACTGCAGGACACCCCATGACTCCTGGCTGGCTGCAGGACACCTATGACTGGCTATTGCAGGACACCCCATGACCCTGGCTTACTGTGCAGGACACTCCATGACTCCTGGCTTACTGCAGGACGCCCCATGACCCTGGCTTACTGCAGGACACTCCATGACTCCTGGCTTACTGCACGCCCCATGACTCCTGGCTTGTTGCAAGACCCCATGACTTGAATACTGCAGGACACCCCATGACCCCTGGCTAATTGCAGGACACCCCATGACCCCTGGCTTACTGCAGGACACCCCATGACCCCCACACTGCAGGACACCCCATGACTCCTGGCTGACTGCAGGACACCCCATGACCCCACTGCAGACGCCCCATGACCCTGGCTTGTTGCAAGACACCCCATGACTCCTGAATTACTGCAGGACACCCCATGACCCCTGGCTAATTGCAGGACACCCATGACCCCTGGCTAATTGCAGGACACCCCATGACTCCTGACTTATTGCAGGACACCCACTGACTCCTGGCTACTGCAGGACACCCCATGACTCCTGGTTTATTGCAGGACACCCATGACCCCCTGGCTTATTGCAGGACACCCAATGACCCTTGCCTACAGGATACACCCCATGACCCCTGGCATACTGCAGGACACCCCATGACCCCTGGCTTACTGAAGGACACCCATGACCCCTGGCTTACTGCAGGACACCCCATGACCCCCTGCTTACTGAAGGACACCCCATGACCCTGGCTTACTGCAGGACACCCCATGACTCCTGGCTTAGCAGTCACCCCATGACCCCTGGCTTACTGCAGGACACCACATGACCCCTAGCTTACTGCAGGTCACCCCATGACCCCTGGCTTACTGCAGGACACCCATGACAACAGTAACCTCTTAATCAACTCCAGCAACACCTCTAACAGAAACCTCCACGAGGCGGATGGGTTAGGTTAGGGTTAGGTTAGTTAGGTTAACACATGACCTGACCTCCCTACACAACACCTCGTAAAATTCACGGAATTTACTCATTGAAAAAATCGGGTTGCATTTATTTTAGTGTTAATTGTCTAAACAAAACCTGTCCAAGGAAATTAAATAGACTGAAATGGGCTGAATGAACTCACCCCATGACCTGATCTAACCTGACCTGACTAAGTATACAGTTGGATATATATATATATATATATATATATATATATATATATATATATATATATATATATGTGTGTGTGTGTGTGTGACAGAGATCAGCCAGATAAATGGTTTAACAGGTCGAATGAAAAATTATTAAATAAACACAAAAATCAATAAAGTATTAAGTAAATATAAGTATCAAGTAAAGTATTAGATACATTAATATACTTTTAGCCTCCACTATTGATTAACAGTTCACCTCCTCTTTTATCAACCATCGCCCCAATCCTTCCATTTATTCACTTCTCCCTCACCTTCATTCTATTACCGAATCTTAGTTTATCACATGTCTTTCTTTTACTGTATACATCCCTTTTCCTTCCATGTGCCGTTATCCTTCCTTCTCTATGTCCTCATTCGTTTGTCCACCTTTTTCCTCTTTCGTTATATGTAGCTATAAAACGTAAGTCATTCCCCCCTCTCTCTCTCTCCCCCATTGTTTCTCATTCCTCCTCCTCACTCATTTTTCGTGTTTTCACTCTTAACACAACCTTCTGTCAATTCTCTCTCTCTCTCCTCTCTTCACACACACTCTTCTTCGCTATATTTTCATACTTTCGTTAACTCGCAGTTTTATTTTTTTTTGATTGTACAGCATCTCAAAAAGCATCTCTCCCCACACAACCCTCATATATCTCCCACCCTCACACTACCTCTTATCTCTCACCTCACACCACCCCACATCTCCCCACCCTCACACCACCTTTATCTCTCCACCTTCACACTCACCTCACATCCCCACTCCCCACACTCCACCTACATCTCTCTCACCACACCACCTTATCTCTCCCACCTTCACACTACCCTCATATCCCCCACCCCACACACTCCCCACATCTCTCACCCCTCACACCACCCTTATTCCCCACCTCTCACACCACACCCATCTCTCTCCCCACTTTCACACTACTCATATCTCTCACCCTCACACTACCTCTACATCTTTCACCCTCACACTACCTCATATCCCCAACCTCACACCACCCATCCCCCACCCCCACACCACCCCATACTTCCCATCTCACACCACCCTCACATCCCCACCCTCACACCACCCCACATCCTCCCACCCCTCCCACCCATCCTCCCCACCTCTCATACTCACCCATATCTCCCCACCCTCACAGCACCCCTTAATCTCCCCACCCCACAGCACTCACATCTCCCCACCACACCACCCCACATTTCACCCTCACACCACCCCCACATCCCCCACTCACACCACCCCCACATCCCAACCCCACACCACCCTATCTCTCCCACCTCATACTCCCATCCTCCCACCTCACAGCACCCCACATCTCCCCACCTCACACCACCCTCACATCCCCACCCCTCACACTCACACCCTCACATCTCCCACCCCTCACACCACCCTATCCTCCTCACCTCCACACTACCTATATCTCCCCACCCCCACAGCACCCTTACATCCCCACCCCACAGCACCCCCATCCCCACCCCCACACCACACCCACCTCTCACCTTCACACCACCCCATCTCTCCCCACCCTTCACACTACCTCACATTTCTCACACACATCTCTCACATCCCCCCCAACCCCACACCACCTCAGATCTCACCCCTCACAACTAATCTTATCCTCCCACCCCACACCACCCCATCCCCCCAACTCTCACACCACCCCACATCTCCCCACCTCACACCACCACCTCATCTCCACCCTTCACACCACCCCCATCCTCAACCCCACACCACCCCACATCTCCCCACCCCACACCACCCCACATCTCCCCACCCTCACACCACCTCACATCCCACCCCCACACTCCACCCCTCACATCCCCACCCTCACACTACCCTCATATCTCCCACCCTCACACCACCTTATCCTCCCCACCCTCACACTCCACCTTACATCTCCCCACCCTCACAGCACCCCTCATCTCCCCACCCCTCACACCACCCCACATCTCCCCCACCCTCACACCACCCTCCATATCCTCACCCCTCACACTACCTCACATCTCCCCACCCCACACTACCCCACATCCCCACCCCACACTACCTCACATCTCCCCAACTCACACCACCCCACATCTCCCCAACCTCACACCAATCTCTACATCTCCCACCCCCACACTCACTCCCCACCTCACACCACCCCCACATCCCTCACCTCACTCACTCCCATCTCTCACCTCACACTTCATCTCACCTCATAAATCACCATAACAGGGTGTTTATACCACAAACAATTCCATCACCACTGCATGACAAGTTGTAAGTAATTCATCGCTATCATGACACACAAGCAGGCACGTGAAGGTGTATTCCATCATGCCTTCGACCCCTTGACGGAATGTGATCCTTGATTAGGTTAAATTCCTGACCAAGACAAACACAATCTGTCTGGCCAGTGAATCCCCAACAAGCACTGCGAAAATGTCTTGAAACAGACAACCGTAAAAACAAATTCAGATCCGCCAGCCAGAACCTGACCTGACCTGACCTGACTTGACCTGACCTAAGTTAAATTAAAGTTAAGTGTAAACCAAATTGCTATTATATGCAGTCAAGTGTAAACCAAACTACTATCCCATGTAATCCCAAATTATACTAACTGGTTGATATTTCTCCGGGATTTCACACCGCCTACACAGAACTGACACCCCTATAAACGTGCATGTCACAGGGTGGAAATCTCTTCCTGGCGTTCCTGGAAAGTGAGAAAGAGAGACAGAAATATATGGAGAAAAAAAGGCAGACAGAGAGATAGACAAGCAGAAAGAAAAAAAATACAAACGGACATACAGACAGACAGACAGACAGACACTCATGACCTTAAAGGAAAAAAATATATATATATATCCCAATAGAAAATGTATTATTTTGACATTTTCTTTTAAAGTGTTTAAATAAAAGGAAATCTTGTTTACATGAAGTTTATACATAGGTACTAGGATGACCCCCTCCTTACCTACCTCAAAACAGTCTCCCTCCCCCTCCTCCCAGAACCTTTTCCCTCCCGATCCCTTCTCCCTCTCTTTCCCTCCAACCCCTTCAGAACCACATACCCCTCCCCCAGTGCCCCGAGGAGGAGATCCTTGTTGGAGTCAGATGGTCCTCTCTTATACAGCCTTCACGTCCTGCTCTCTCTCTCTCTCTCTCTCTCTCTCTCTCTCTCTCTCTCTCTCTCTCTCTCTCTCTCTCTCACCACCTTCCTCTCTCCCTCCCTCATTTTCCTTCCCTTATTTACTCTCTTTCATCCATTTGCTCTCTCACTCTCTCTCCTATCTGCCCTATATTATACGTCCTCCTCCCTTCCTAATATCTCTATATCCCCTTCCTTCTTCCTCTTCCTCCTCTCCTGCCTTCGTTTCCTCCCTCCCTCCTTCCTTCCTTCCTTCACTCACGAGGAAAATTCACCCATCACCTGCTACCATATTGCCACACAATCAAACCAACGCCAGCACGAGCAATCAACAACGCCCGAAGTCCCTTTCAACTCCGCAATTAAACACCATAATGGAAGCTATGGTGATACGAACGTCTGTCCTTTCTCCATCCATCATTCCAACCCCTCACTCCTCTGGCTTCACTCTCCTCAGTCCTCTAGTTTCACTCTCCTCACTCCTCTAACCCTTCCTCTCGTTCCTCTATCTTCACTCCTCTTGCTTCACTCCTCATTCCTCCCCTCACTTCCTTTGCTTCTCCCCTCACTTCCTTTGCTTCTTCCCTCACTTCCTTTGTTTCTCCCATCACTTCCTTTGCTTCTCCCCTCACTTCCTTTGCTTCTTCCCTCACTTCCTTTGCTTCTCCCCTCACTCCTGCTTCTCCCCTCACACCCCCCCCCCCACTCGCTGTGTGACTCCTCCCTAACTTTACAGAGTTTTCAGGTAGTGTTGACCTAATATGCTAATATCCCCGGACTAGCGATTTAAAAATGAGCTTAATTACATCGATACTTTCTAAAAACTTTCTCTTTTAATTGAAAATGGTGGATCGAGGAAAGCACTACCGGTGAGATACTAAATGTTATGTAATATTTCAGAATTACAGTTGCATTTGCGTGTCTTAATATGTTTAAGCCGTAATTAATGCTACATCGATCCTGTACTTCCTCCCAAAACTATAGTTTTCCGTAAAACTGGAATACTAAGCAAATCGTTCATTTTAGAATTCAAAATTACACTAGATATTACAGTTGAATTATTAATAAATTTATGACTAAACTATACTTTAAAATTGAGTTTAATTACACAGATGGTTTTCAAACACCTTTATTTGTTGGTGAAACTGACACACCAGGTGAAGTATTACCGAACAATGACACAAACTGTTGAAATATATTATGGCCATTAATGGGTTATGTCATAACTTTTGAGTTTAATTACACAGATAGTTTCCAAACACTTTCCTGTACACGCCTACCTGAGACTGGTGTCCTGGCTGGTGTGTGTGTGTGTCCACTTCAGTAATTAAGGTCTTTATTTCCTTCCTTAATAGACGCTACTGTTAATAGTCTATGTGGCTAACGACTGACGATTTAATTCAGCTCGGTGGGGACACCGTACAGAAGAGGTTAGTAGACCATCTCCATTAACCACGTAATATAAGCGAGCCAATACAATAATAGAGACTAAGGAAGGTCAATGTTCCTATACTATAAAAGAGTGAAATGGGTGTTGATGTTATAATACTGTGCTTCAACATTGCATAGTAATTACACTTGTCAATACCAATTAAATCATTATGAGGGAAATATTACAACAGACACATGATACAGTTATATATTTATAAAAGTAAAAAATTGAATTAATTAATGAAAAAATAACGTAAAAGTTAATCTTCAAACTTTTATAAAAACTAATGTCCCGTTATCGTTTGAAAAAATAAGTTATATCCCATCCATAAATTTTAAAGATAAAATATTTTATTTTATTATAGCTGAAGTGAAATTAAATACATATTACCAAATAATCATAAACAAAATATATCAATGAATTTGACGCCTTTCATCTGTCGACATACAAACGAATATTAATTACATCGATGACTTTTAAAATAAAATGTATTTTTCTCAACTGATATTAAGAGGCCAACAAACTCCTAAATATCACTATAAAATTACTTCACCTACAACGCCCCTTTTTACCGTGAGATAATAGTCATACTCCTAAATATATTGGATGGAGCATGATACTCTATTTAATTAGAAGAATATTCAGAAATAATGGTACAGAATACAATCTAGTTCTCAACTACTGATATAGAAGTGGACTCAGTACTTAGACTGACAACTTTCAGAATTAAGATAATAGTCCAAAGCACGCACGCACGCACGCAGACTACGGTATTGACTCCCAAAAAGTCGCTACATTGCCTCCTTAATTTATAACAACAAATCTACGCCGCTCTTTTTACAGACAAAAACATTATATATAAAACTAAACAGAAAATATTTCAGGGGGGCAGACGGGGGCGAGCAACTAATTGAAAAACTGCAGTGATGCAAAAATCGGCTTAATTACAAGGACCAGCTGGAGGACTGATGCAATACTCCCTGAGGAAAACTGTGAATGGCGGAGGAAAAATATATCTCACTACAAGCTACACTGATGGAATAAGTCAACAATATCGACTGTGACTGCAGGAGACATAAGAAAGAAAACACTTTAACTGCATCGAATTCACCCAAAAAAAAAAATCAATTATTAAAATATTGTTGTAAATCAGAAAAAAAATAATTGCATCGAATATATCAAAACAAATAAAATTTCAAAATTAATGACTGTAAAAACGAAATAGTTGAATTGCATCGATTAAATCAGAAAATATATATAATTTCAAAATAATTGTCTGTAAAAATAATATAAAGTTAAAATCTGAAAATATTAACAAAAATATATTAAATCAATGGCTTTGTGAGCATAAAATATAAACTTAATTACTTCGACTAAATTAAAAAACAAATCCTTAATTTTAATATACATATTCAATGAGGAACACACCACGTAGCACACTCAAAAATTCCCCTTCATTATAAAAATACAATATTGTACCAGCTACCGAACAGTTAGTCGCTGGGTGATGGTGATGGGAAACACGAGGGAGAGAACGCGAGTAGGGATAGTCTGGTCTAATGCGGAACACAAAACTTAATACAACATGGAAATAGCTGTTAAACACACACACACACACACACACACACACACACACACACACACACCAATATTAACTTGTTAAACTCTGTAGACCTCAAGATACAAAACAGAAGAAGACAATTTGTTTCTGTTGATGAAAATATTTCCCCTGTTGGTGGTTCCGGGAAGCTGGGGGTAGAAGACCGTGTTTACTGAAGACCTCACACGAAGAAAGGAGAGTCAGCAACGATTCACAGACTTGAGATATAAAAAAAAAAAAACACTTCTGCGCTAATGGAAATATAACTCCTCTTGTTTCTGGAAGTCAGGTAGTAAAGAGGTTTTCAGGGGGACGATGTGGATTCCTCTTGAAGATTCGGCTGAGAGGAGAGGTTCTTCTCCCGCCCACCCTTACTACCTGGAAAGCTTGAGGGGAAATACCTGGGTCTTGGGGAGGATGACAGCATCTCATTGTCTGTCAGCCCGGGAAGCACAACACAACACACTCATTTTATTGTTTTATTTTTATTCAACCGTTTATCTAACTGTATAAACATTAATAATCCAACTCTTTCCGATTGTTTATACATTAATCATTCAATATAAATCTGACTGTATACATTATTTAAAAGACTATTTACTGTCTATATATTAATCATTTAACTGTCACTCTAACTGTATATGCATTAATCTTCCTAATTACTAATCTGTCAATCAGCTCGACACCTCAATACCTGCGTCCACCTTAACCCAGAGTTGTCTTTACTTCACCATCTCAATAACCACAGGTGTTTTTCATTCACTCGTCTACCCTCTATCTGATCGTCTGTTTATCTATAATTTCATCAAACTAATTGCCAAGTCCATCTGTTTACATTTGTTTTGCGTCAAGGTCAGTGAACAACTTAAATATGTATTATTATTACCTTTGAAGGCCGTGTCCACTTTACTATTGAAGGCTGTGTCCACTTTATTATTACTATTGAAGGCTGTGTCAACTTTACTATTACTATTGAAGGCTGCGTCCACTTTACTGTTATTATTGAAGGCCGTGTCCACTTTACTATTATTATTGAAGGCCGTGTCCACTTCACTATTACTATTGAAGGCTGTGTCCACTTTACTATTACAATTGAAGGCTGTGTCCACTTTACTATTATTATTGAAGGCCGTGTCGACTTTACTATTATTATTGAAGGCCGTGTTCACTTTACTATTACTATTGAAGGCTGTGTCCACTTTAATGTACTATTGAGGGCTGTGTCCACTTTGCATAATATATATTATTGAAGGCGGGTGTCACTTTACCTAATATTATTGAAGGCCGTGTCCCTTTACTATTACTGTAGAAGGCCATTGTCCACTTTACTATTACCTTCCCAAGCTGTATCCACTTACTGTGTGTGTGAAGGCTGTGTCCACTTTACTATTACCATTGAAGGCTGTGTTCACTTTACGATTACTATTGAAGGCCGTGTCCACTTTACTATTACAATTGAAGGCTGTGTCCACTTTACTATTACAATTGAAGGCTGTGTCCACTTTACTAATACTGTTGAAGGCCGTGTCCACTTTACTAGTACTGTTGAAGGCTGTGTCCACTTGACTATTACTATTGAAGGCTGTGTCCACTTTACTATTACTATTGAAGGCCGTGTCCACTTTACTATTACTGTTGAAGGCTGTGTCCACTTGACTATTACTATTGAAGGCTGTGTCCACTTTACTATTACTATTGAAGGCTGTGTCCACTTTACTATTACTGTTGAAGGCTGTGTCCACTTTACTATTACTATTGAAGGCTATGTCCACTTTACTATTACTATTGAAGGCTGTGTCCACTTTACTATTACTGTTGAAGGCCGTGTCCACTTTACTATTACTATTGAAGGCTGTGTCCACTTTACTATTACTATTGAAGGCTGTGTCCACTTTACTTTTACTATTGAAGGCTGTGTCCACTTTACTATTACTATTGAAGGCCGTGTCCACTTTACTATTACCATTGAAGGCCGTGTCCACTTTACTATTTGAAGGCCGTACTGAAGGCCGTGTCCACTTTACTATTACTATTGAAGGCTGTGTCCACTTTACTATTACTTTGAAGGCCGTGTCCACTTTACTATTACTATTGAAGGCTGTGTCCACTTTACTTTTACTATTGAAGGCTGTGTCCACTTTACTATTACTATTGAAGGCCGTGTCCACTTTACTATTACTATTGAAGGCTGTGTCCACTTTACTTTTATATTGAAGGCTGTGTCCACTTTACTATTACTATTGAAGGCTGTGTCCACTTTACTATTACTATTGAAGGCTGTGTCCACTTTACTATTACTATTGAAGGCTGTGTCCACTTTACTTTTACTATTGAAGGCTGTGTCCACTTTACTTTTACTATTGAAGGCTGTGTCCACTTTACTTTTACTATTGAAGGCTGTGTCCACTTTACTTTTACTATTGAAGGCTGCGTCCACTTTACTATTACTATTGAAGGCCGTGTCCACTTTACTATTACTATTGAAGGCTGTGTCCACTTTACTTTTACTATTGAAGGACGTGTCCACTATATTTTACTATTTCTCTACACTTACAAAACCCTTCCTTGTTCTTCCTCGATCCTTGATATAAAGGAACTACTTGTTATATACGAGTATCTTATTCGTTATTAATTAATAGCAAGTGTCACCTTACTTGTGTACTTCGTTAACACAACAAGATCGCCCAAGTAGTTGTTTTATAAAATTACATAAAACATTATATTTATTATTATTATATCGCACTACTAATTATTACAACATAATTACGAGGTTACGTTTCAACTTATGAGAAAATACAAACATAAATTAATTTCAAAACTAAATTACATGCGTTGAATTACACACCAGACAACAAATTATACACATTATTATATAACACGTCAATAATACATTTCATCACTGGTATATTTACTCAGCCCGACCCGCTAACACACACCGCTGGGTATCATCATGTTGGTGTTAATATTTGTCAAGCCTGAAATCTGTCATATGAATGTATTGAGTAAAGCAGAGTAATAATTGTACTGTAATGTCTAGGTATACGGCTGAGTAAATACCGTGAATTTTCAAGGTGTAAATACGTATCGTTTTACAACAACAACAAATATAATAATAATAATAATAATAATAATAATAATAATAATAATAATAATAATAATAATAATAATAATAATAATAATAATAATAATAATAATAATAATAATAATAATAATAATAATAATAATAACATACACTACTGAAACATGTCCAGTAAAGTCTGTGAGGGCGAATGATAACAGCCCAGAAATTTTACAGTATATCGCACCTCATAACCACACGTAAGATACCTCATACCTCATACACCACACCTAAGGCCTTATGCGCATCCCTCATCCCTCACACGCCATAAAACCTCATACTTGGTACTTATACATAAACTAATCATCTTCATCCATGCAAAACAACGACATAAACCGCTTACCATAGTACACATACACTCTCTCTCTCTCTCTCTCTCTCTCTCTCTCTCTCTCTCTCTCTCTCTCTCTTCCCTCCCTCCCTGTCTCTCCCTTGCCCCGTCTTCCCTTCTTCAACTATAACCCTTCATCTCCAGTACAGGACGAGAGTTGTCAACAAGTACCGTTGCAGCAGACTTAACCTCACCCAGGGTGTAGCTGGGCGCAGAGCGAGTTGTTGTGTGTGGTGGTGATGATAGTGGTAGTTGGGATGGTGGTGGTAGTGGTGCTGGTGGTAGTGGTTGTGGCAGTAGTATGATAGAGTTTGTGGTAGTGGTGGCAATGGTGGTGGCAGTAGTAGTTGCAGTGGTGGCGGTAGCCGTGGCAATGGTGGTGGTGATGGTGGTGGCAATGGTAGTGGTGGTGGTAGTGACAGTCGTAGTGGTGGTGGTGTGGGGTTAAGAAAAAGCCAATGATATGCCCATCGCCCCCTACACCACCGGTATCGGAGGAAGTTTTCAAGTCGCTCACTGAGGTTAAGAAGGTTTAAGCACCAATAACGCCTACGTGTGGAGCTTTCATGTTGTTAACGCCATTAAAAAGTTTACATCAACCACGAGGCGAGCACAAGAGGTGAACGAGGCGAGCACAAGAGGTGAACGAGGCGGTTTTTCTCACTCAGTGAGCGAATTCGTTATATCCAGTAAGCCTAACATATACAATGTGTAAGTATGCTTTCTCCACATTCTCCAACATATATTATTCAAATCCTATACTTCATAAAATGTGTATGTATACTTGTTCACATTATATACAGTGCATATATACGTACAGCACATATATTAAAACCTATACTAAGATAATGTTAAAAGGGAGGGCAAGAAGGTTTACAACGTTAATAACTACGGACACGGCGTCGCCCACAAACTTGAAAACAAATTTCCAACGTGACACCAATTTCACGATTTAATTATAACAGACCACATCTCCGCCTCCACCCACAGCACTTCAGATATTGGCCCAGATTCTCCTGCCCAAATTTACAAGAAGATTACCTTCTTAAATTTTAAAGGTTGTTTAGTCCTTGATCTGAGAACTGGTGAAGGATTCCTTGATGACCACCCTTCATGGTCGTTGAGGTTCCCCGTCACCACCAACCAGGCTGACTAGTTCCCGCCACCACCAGCCAGGCTGACTAGTTCCCGTCACCGCCAACCAGGCTGACTGGTTCCCGGTCACCAGCAGCCTAACTGGTTCCCCGTCAGCACCAACCAGGCTGACTGGTTCCCCGTCACCAACAGCCAGGCTGACTGGTTCCCCGTCACCACCAGCCAGGCTGACTAGTTCCCCGTCACCAACAGCCAGGCTGATTGGTTCCCCGTCACCAACAGCCAGGCTGACTGGTTCCCCGTCACCAACAGCCAGGCTGACTGGTTCCCCGTCACCACCAGCCAGGCTGACTAGTTCCCCGTCACCAACAGCCAGGCTGACTGGTTCCCCGTCACCAACAGCCAGGCTGACTGGTTCCCCGTCACCAACAGCCAGGCTGACTGTTTCCCCGTCACCAACAGCCAGGCTGACTGGTTCCCCGTCACCACCAGCCAGGCTGACTGGTTCCCCGTCAGCACCAACCAGACTGACTGGTTCCTGTCATCACCAGCCAGGCTGACTGGTTCCCGTCACCACCAGCCAGGCTGACTAGTCTCTCGTTTCACCACCAGCCAGGTTGAGACTAGTTCCTGGTCACCACCAGCCAGGCTGACTAGTTCCTGAACTGGTCAGTGCCAGGCTGACTAGTTCTCGGTCACCAGCAGCCTGGATTCAACTGTCTCCTGCTCACCACCTCAGCCAGGCGATCAGGTTCTCTGCTCACCACCAGCCAGGCTGACTAGTTCCTGGTCGTCACCACCAGCCAGGCTGACTAGTTCTCGTCACCACCAGCAAGGCTGACTAGTTCCTCGGCCCAGCAGCCTGACTAACTGGTTCCCTGTCAGCACCAACCAGGCTGACTGGTTCCCCGTCACCACCAGCCAGGCTGACTGGTTCCCCGTCACCAACAGCCAGGCTGACTGGTTCCCCGTCACCACCAGCCAGGCTGACTAGTTCCCCGTCACCACCAGCCAGGCTGACTAGTTCTCGGTCACCACCAGCCAGGCTGACTAGTTCTCGGTCACCACCAACCAGGCTGACTAGTTCCCGGTCACCAGCAGCCAGGCTGACTAGTTCCCGGTCACCAGCAGCCTGACTACCTGGTTTCCCGTCAGCACCAACCAGGCTGACTGGTTCCCCGTCACCACCAGCCAGGCTGACTGGTTCCCCGTCACCACCAGCAAGGCTGACTAGTTCCCCGTCACCACCAGCCAAGCTGACTGGTTCCCCGTCACCACCAGCCAAGCTGACTAGTTCCCCGTCACCACCAGCCTGACTAACTGGTTCCCCGTCAGCACCAACCAGACTGACTGGTTCCCTGTCACCACCAGCCAGGCTGACTGGTTCCCCGTCACCACCAGCCAGGCTGACTAGTTCCCCGTCACCACCAGCCAGGCTGACTGGTTCCCCGTCACCAACAGCCAGGCTGACTGGTTCCCCGTCACCACCAGCTAGGCTGACTGGTTCCCCGTCACCACCAGCCAGGCTGACTGGTTCCCCGTCACCACCAACCAGGCTGACTGGTTCTCCGTCACCACCAGCCAGGCTGACTGGTTCCCCTTCACCACCAGCCAGGCTGACTGGTTCCCCGTCACCACCAGCCAGGCTGACTGGTTCCCCGTCACCACCAACCAGGCTGACTGGTTCCCCGTCAGCACCAACCAGGCTGACTGGTTCCCCGTCACCACCAGCCAGGCTGACTGGTTCCCCGTCACCACCAACCAGGCTGACTGGTTCCCCGTCACCAACAGCCAGGCTGACTGGTTCCCCGTCACCACCAGCCAGGTTGACTAGTTCCCGGTCACCACCAGCCAGGCTGACTAGTTCCCGGTCACCACCAACCAGGCTGACTAGTTCCCGGTCACCAGCAGCCAGGCTGACTAGTTCCCGGTCACCAGCAGCCTGATTAACTGGTTCCCCGTCAGCACCAACCAGGCTGACTGGTTCCCCGTCACCAACAGCCAGGCTGACTGGTTCCCCGTCACCACCAGCCTGGCTGACTCGTTCCTCGTCACCACCAGCCAGGCTGATTGGTTCCCCGTCACCACTAACCAGGCTGACTGGTTCCGTCACCACCAGCAAGGCTGACTGGTTCCCCGTCACCATCAGCCAAGCTGACTGGTTCCCCGTCACCACCAGCCAAGCTGACTGGTTCCCCGTCACCACCAGCAAGACTGACTGGTTCCCCGTCACCACCAGCCAGGCTGACTGGTTCCCCGTCACCACCAACCAGGCTGACTGGTTCCCCGTCACCACCAGCCAGGCTGACTGGTTCCCCGTCACCACCAACCAGGCTGACTGGTTCCCCGTCACCAGCAGCCAGGCTGACTAGTTCCCCGTCACCACTGCTGCTTCCTATTTCACCACTTATTACTCATAGTTAACGCCAACTGGCAGAGCCTTATGTGTTGCATAATGTGGTCCCTCAGAGCACATACTGTACAAGTTAGCTGTACATATCTAGGTATATATAACATCTGCTAACTTTGTGTTTTTTATTATAGTATAAACATTTGTCTTTGAACTGAACTCTCAAATAATTGTAATCCGTATTAAAACGCCCAATCCCACCACAGACACACTGACTCACCCATGTAGATGAACGCTTGCTCACATATATACACTGATACACATTACTTGCTCACATATATACACTGATACACATTACTTGCTCACATATATACACTGATACACATTACTTGCTCACATATATACACTGATACACATTACTTGCTCACATATATACACTGATACACATTACTTGCTCACATATATACACTCATACATATTACTTGCTCACATATATACACTGATACATATTACTTGCTCACATATATATACACTGATACACATTATTGCTCACAATATAACTATACACATACTTGCTCACATATATACACTCATACATATTACTTGCTCACATATATACACTGATACATATTACTTGCTCACATATATACACTGATACACATTACTTGCTCACATATATACACTGATACACATTACTTGCTCACATATATACACTGATACACATTACTTGCTCACATATATACACTCATACATATTACTTGCTCACATATATACACTGATACATATTACTTGCTCACATATATATACACTGATACACATTATTGCAGTCTTCGTTAGTATGTACAGCAGTAGCAACAACAACAAATAAAGGAAATATTGATGAACTATTGAACTTCATTAACTGGCCATGAGTAACATCGAATTATACAAAGTTTTTAGAAGCACAACAAAACTCACAAGAACAATATATTCCCGCCAGACAACTCAGATGGTGTAACAGTGACCCTAAATGGTTATGACATAAAACAAAACATCTTATAGGTCTAAAAAAAAAAAGTCATACAGAGAATGGTAAAACAAGGAGAGGAAAATCTAATACAGCATTACTTAGTCTGGCTGGTGACGAGGAAATGACTTGACAGGAAAAAAACCAATTTCCATCGTTGAAATACCACATTAAGACAACCTGAAGATTAGACATCCCAACTAATTCAACCTGATGATTAATCACCCTAACCTAACCTAACCTCTCACCCAGCGTTAGAGTGGTTAATATTCAGGCAAAAGAGGCTGAGGTGTCTAATATTAACGTAATCCCAAAGATACGTATGTGACAACTATTTTGCCATTTTATCGTAAACAAATACAGTGTAATGTTATGAATAGAATATAGTTTTCGAGGTGGAGCATAGTTGCCCTCCTCTCTCCACTAAAAATAAAATTTTGGGTTATCCGGTACTGAAATATTCGTAACTTAACTTATCTTCATCTTGTTCACTTTAATAAACAATTAACAAAACTTCATCTTCCTTCCTACACACACTCTTTTCCTTCCATCGACCTTCCTGGCTACCATCTCTTTCATGTCTCACGAGTGGTGATGGTTGCTGCTCCAGACACAGACTCGGAGAATTTTCAACACTCGCAAACTTCTCGTCCTCTCCTCACTTTGTCTTCTACTTTCACAGAGTCCACTCAACTCCACCTCTCTCTCTCTCTCTCTCTCTCTCTCTCTCTCTCTCTCTCTCTCTCTCTCTCTCTCTCTCTCTCTCTCTCTCTCTCAAAGACAACTAATAAAATATCCCTGGAGGAATTTCATCATATTGTTATTTTCCCTATTAGATCATATAAAACTGTCGTGTCTGTACGCTGGGAGAAAACTCGACCTACTGTCCAGCACCGAGGTCTCGTATTATACAACATAAAACACAGAATAACGAGAGCTTGTTTTATATCTTCTACAGTGGGATTTCAGTATGTTATTTATGTTGTATTTCTTTATCTCAACTGTGTATATTTAACATAGCTTTTTCTATAATTATTGTTTCCTATAATTTATATGTTGGAGGTTTACATCAACCGTATGAACATATTCTAAGGTTGTAGATGTATGCAGCATGATGGAAGATTTGGCGAGCAAAACTATGATGTTGGTAGTCCAAATCTTCTTCTACACCTTAGAAAAAAATCTAATTACCACTTTTATTAATGTTCAATCGCATATGCAAAAATTATTAATCTCATACACCAATGACTTTTATTGTTATTATTGAGAAAAATTACATTACTAATCATGTGAACACAATATGTGTGTGTGTGTGTGTGTGTGTGTGTGTGTGTGTGTGTGTGTGTGTGTGTGTGTGTGTGTGTGTGTGTGTGTGTGTGTGTGTCTACCAATTACAAACAATCCATCAGCTGCCTCCAGTGGTAATTACCCGCTTCCTCCTCCTCCTCCAGGTAGCTGCAAGATACACCCCTGGAAGAATAAACACCCCTATTTTCATCATCCCTTGAGGACATAATATTAGTTTCCCCAGAATGGGAAAAACCCCGTCGATGGAAGAAAATACCAAGAGATAGGACGAAAACCAGGAAGAGCTAAAAAACTTCAGGATAATGTCACCTTGATTATATATATATATATATATATATATATATATATATATATATATATATATATATATATATATATATATATATATATATATATATATATATATATATGGAGAAAATATATCATAGGAAGGGAAAGAGACTTCCATATACGAGACAGATGCCAATGAAGAAGAGAAGATAGTGGGCGAGACATCTGGGAACGAACGCCCCAACTTGGAAGGGCAGCGCCCGTAGAAAGGACAGAGAGATGACCAGGGACGGGTCATGTATCCTGGGCTGGACAGACGTCCAGAAGCAGACGAGACCTCCAGCTTCTCCAGGACGACGTGACGTATAAAAGAGACAATGAGACAATATCCAGCAAAAAGTTGAATTGGTGGCGACGTGTGTGTCAATAATAAAGGAGGCGGGCTATATAGAGATCTCCGGCCCAGCCTGGACGACGCGTGGTGACGCAGCCGACGAAATCCATCTACCCAGCGCTCATTTTGGAGGAGGACCTGACCACCCCTCACGATACCCAAGGTTAAGGGCACAGGTGATCTTGTGAACTTGTTATTATAGAACACAGTCTGTATGTGTGATAAACATGGATATCGATTATTTGTACTCTACAAAAAAATGTGTGCAGCTTATTTCATCACATAACACATACAGTTACATACAGTTAACACTAAAAATATATGGAAAATATGTGGACAAACAAGAGAATGTAAAGAATGACCGTTAAAAAAGAAAAACAAGTGAATAATTAAATCTACCTGACAAAGGAAGAAGAATGTATGTAGTTAAATATTTAAGTTAGGAGAAAACTATAACCCAAGATAAACAAGACAGGGAAGCATCAGCGATGTATCGCTCGCCAGGCGAAATAATACTGATGAAAAGGACACTTTTTGAAAATTTTAACTTACTTAAACTTTTGTTATTTTTGAAGTTGTTGAAAATTTCAGAAAAGGTTCAACAAAGGGATCAGAGAACGACAACGTTCCTCCGCCCTTACCTGAACAGCTGGACACAGACTCGTCAATCATACCTGGAAAAAGAGGAAAAAGGTTACTTTTACTCGACATAACGAGGCAGTCAGAGAGGGCGCACCTAGCTACAGCACTGTATTGCAACTGGAAAACAAATTTGAAGCGTTCTCATCCACCAGCTTCTGAAATGTGATGATCTAAATAAATAAAATTATTTTTAGTCCTGTGACCTTGACCTTTGACCTGCCAAAGTCAAATTTCTTATGTGACACCCCAAGGGGTCTCTACAGTTGAATCATTCTCCGATTTGATTTGTGATACTTGTAAATATGCATTTTTAAGTTTCAAGTCATTTCTGTCGAAAATTCAACATCTTTGACGTAATTTGTCGGATATACGTACCACCACAGAGAAAAATGTCATGGTCACTTTTGATGTGCCTTTCGTCGAAGAATTTAAGACATAAATCCCATATTTCTACAATGTTTCGTTCTACATTTATCGCCCCAAAGTAATTTTACTCTAGATGACTATGATTTGAAATCCCCAAAAGTTCAGCGTTTACTGTTTACCCCACACTGTACGTCCATGATGTCTGGTCAGAGTCGGTGCAAATATGACTGAGATAATACAGCATTATATTATAGAGACACACACAGACTAGATCATTCCAATACCTCTGAACGCTGTCGGGGCGAGGAAACAACCCCCTGGGAGGTGTCGACAATGGGCGCTCTGATTCTGGGTTCAAGTGATCCATCCGGCCATCACTGGGATGTGCACTCTTACTAACCTACTCAATGGTTGTTTTCGTGAGGAAGGAAAGTTCTCTTCCATGTGAAGCTTAACGCACGCAAAACAAAAACAAAAAAACATTTCTCTGTTACTCAAGTTCCCCAAATGACAGAGGGAGTCAGAAACATCTTAACAGTGTGCAAATACGCAGGTGATACATCCCTCATAATATTACGCAGGCCATGCTCGTAATACGGCTGTGCTTAATATTCCTCTCATAACACTACATATTATATAAATTACAGTATATGCTGAATATATCTCGAAACACTGCGTACGTGTCAGATTTAGCTCACAACATTGGATAAATACGGATGTGATATATTTCTCACAGCACTTAATGTATATATACCCCAGGTGATATACTCCCCATGACATCATATAAGTACTCACATGGTATATATTTCAACACTATAAGGACGTAAGTACTAGTGTAAATTATATCTTCTACAGCACTTCATATCTACTCACACAAAACATTCAATTCTTCTTCATTATATATCACAAACAACTATCAGAGTGTATGGGGAACATCTCCAATCCAGTAATGTCACAGCTGCAGTGAAGATATACAAGTATACAGTGTCTAATGTCTGTCACAGCTGCGGTGTCTCCCATACCAGCTCCTGTAGGGTGTAAGGGTGGCAGGCTGGCAGACAACAACAACAGTGGCAAATTGGAAGATAGTAAAAAAAAAAATCCATTTTTGTTTTAATCTCGGACGCAACATAAAACTGACTCACACAAACTGCACTACACACACACACACACACACTCTCAAACAAAGGCATGTGTGTATATGATGATGAAAGAGAGAGAGAGAGAGGGGGGTCACCGACTCAATTTTCACCTTGGCAGAATCAATCACGCATCGACCTACATTTACCAAGAATAACCTCCATAGATCGTAAACCTGTCTATGTCTCTTACCTGTCTTCACTCATTCATTAGTTAGCTCTGTTTATACATTATTATTGTATAAATTAAGGACGGTATTCTGATCTGGTAATTCAGCAGGATCGACCATACATTGTCTTCAAGGTTAAAAATAAATTTGCACTCTGGTTAGATTATGTGTTTATATGTATACGCACGAGCAAGCATTCTCTCTCTCTCTCTCTCTCTCTCTCTCTCTCTCTCTCTCTCTCTCTCTCCTCTCTCTCTCTCTGATATATTTAACCTGAAGCAGCATCAGACCCCTGACACCTGCCCTTTGTCTCCGTAATCAAGGTAAATTAATACCTGAATAATTCATTATAACAAACTTGGACACTAATTTCGTTTATATTGCCTTGATCTTTCCTATTAAACTCACACAGGGAGACGCAGATGGGCAGGTAGGTGGGTCTCAGTAATTAGCTCTCTCTCTCTCTCTCTCTCTGGTCGGTGATCATGACACTGCTCTGGTCTTGCTAAACCGTATGTCAAGATGTGCAGCACTGCTCTCACCCTCACCGCCCCTGTGTCCTGCCACCCACCACCCCAGAGGCATATTGGGCCATCACACACAGAAACATATGTCTTATTTACCCCCCACGCACATAGCCCTGCCGCATAAATCTGTATCTAGTTAGGCCAGAAGTGTAGCATTACACCTGTATACTGTATATTAGTACGTTCAAATGAAGGTAATTTATGTGTTTATGTGTGTGTGTGTGTGTGTGTGTGTGTGTGTGTGTGTGTGTGTGTGTGTGTGTGTGTGTGTGTGTGTGTGTGTGTGTGTTTATGTGTGTGTGTGTGTGTGTGTGTGTGTGTGTGTGTGTGTGTGTGTGTGTGTGTGTGTGTGTGTGTGTGTGTGTGTGTGTGTGTGTGTGTGTGTGTGTGTGTGTGTGTGTGTGTGTGTGTGTGTGTGTGTGTGTGTGTATGTGTGTGTGTGTAATAATAATAATAATAATAATAATAATAATTAACGGTTTATTGAAAGAGCTTGGCAGCCAGAAGGCTGAAAATATACAGTTACATATTTGGGAATGGGTTACGAATTACAAATAATATACAAGGACATAAGTGACACAAATAAGACATATAGTAACTTAGATGGGGATCAGCTCAAAATACAGTTCATTTCAACATAGTGACAGTGTAGGAGCAGTGTTTACTGGGAGGAATACACTGATTTATTACATGTTATTGATAATTTTACAATGGTTGGGACTGGGCTGTTCTTATAGCGATCAGTTCGTGCACGTATGGGCTGGATGGTTGTGGTGTCGAAACAGCACCTTTCTGACAGGATCTCAGGTGGTGTAGGGGCCGGTGTCGGGGATGGGTAGAAGCCTACCAAATTTGCAGATGAGGTCGTGGTGATGGTCAGTGAGAGTCGAAAGGGTCAGTGTGTTGAGCGCTTCTTGATATGGAGTAGAAGGGAGAGAATAATCTGCATGCCCTCTTTTGCACTTTTCTAGGTGTTTACGTTGTGTGGCATTTAGGAGGAAGACCAGGTGGAGGCATAGGTGAGCTTGGGAAGTATGAATGTTGTGTAAACACTGAGGAGCTGGCAGGAACCCGAGGACTTGAGTCGGCGGAGGAGGTGGAGACGGAACTGAGGATTTGACAACTTCACTGACGTGGTTTCCAATTTAGTTTGTTGTCTATGGTGACGCAGGAGCTTGTGAATCTACAACCTGGAGTGTGTCCGGACCTAGGGTAATGGAAGGAGGTGACAATGTCGGAGAGGTTGATGCATAACCATTGTCTTGGTATGATTGATGGTGACATGGTTGTTGGTGGCCCAGTTTTGGAGACTGTTCAATAAATCCTGAAGGGCGTATAGTTGGGAGCGGAATTGTTGACGCTGATCCCAATGGTGGTCGTCGACATATTTCAGCGAGCAGGGCTTCTTAGGGCATCATTGATGAGCATAAGGAAGCAGAGTGGTCCCATCTTGGTGCCTTTGGGGACGCCAGGTGAGTGACTGAAAGGTGGAGACAGCCCTCGAAGCGTACAGCTTGGCGTCGGTCACTGAGGAAGTCTGTATTATGGTATGAGACTTCTCCGAAGCCCGAGGTCACAGCTTTGTTTATGATTATATTGTGGTCGACTAGGTCGAACGCTTTAGTGAAATCAATGAAGGCGACAGCTACAGACGTTTTTCGTTTCTCGAGATGGCGGTATATGTAATCGAGAAAGCTGACAAGACAGTGAGTGGTGGAGGAAGTTTTCATGTTGCCAAATTGCTGAGGGTCTACGACTCCTGCAATATCAGTATAAGCCCAGTCAAACACAAAACTTTCACAGATTAGGCTGGGTATTGGGGTGATTGCAATAGGTCGTAGCTGATTTAAGGATTGTGGGCTGGTTGACTTGGGCACTGGTGATACATAAGAGGTCTTCCAGTCAGCTGGGCATCTGGCTTGACTGAGAGAAGCATTGATGATGGAGCAGAGGGGTTTAGCAAGCTCCGGGGAGAACTCCTTGAATAGTTTCATTGGTAAGTCAATGGGGGTGGTAGAGCGTTTTAATTTTAGTTTGTCCAGGCGTTTTGCTACGTCAAATTCCTCTACTAAGTCAGTGGGAAGGGGGGCTGGTAGGTAAGCAGGGAGAGTGGTTGTGTCAAGCCGTGGGAGCGTCTGGCATATAGTAGCGAAATGGTTATTTGTTTGCTCAGCTGCGTCAATATTAGTGAGGTGGCTAAGGAAGGGGAGGGGGTGTGTCATATTGTTTAGTCCACAGAGTTTCTGGTTTACTATACCATTAGGTGTGTGTGTGTGTTTTAAAGTTGTTCGCTATTGGTTCATTTCTTATGTCATCCAAAAACCATTTCATGAACATTTTTAACTTAAAAATTTGTGTAGAGTTTGATGAATATAACCTCAGTGGTTTATGTGTAATGAAGGGTAATGGAATATTGACGACAGCCAGACAGATAGATAGATACAAGAATAGATAGATAGACAGAAGGATAGACAGATAGGTACAAGGATAGACAAATGACAAGTGATCGCGGGCACCTTCGTGCCCAGTGAAAGTTTGAACACTTGTGCTTGGCTAGCTACAGCGAATGAGGGTGCGCCAAGTCCGTAGACTTGCATCGTTTTCCATCGTAAATAAAATAGTTAATTAATGCCTTCCTAAAGAAACCATCGACATGGGACCAGGTTTGTTCCAATTTAAGAATTTTTATGCGATTTTTCCACGAAGTTTGATGAAAAACGATTGTGCCGTTTCGGCTGGCCAGAACAGACAGACACATACAAGGATAGACAGATAAATTCAAGGATAGACAGATAAATTGAAGGGGGTGTATACAGATTGATACAGGGATACAGACACATACAGACAGACGGAAAGTATTGCTATAGTTCCCTGTGATGGGATTAATAACACTGATAGGAAAGGCTTATAAAGAAACTGAAATGGATATTTTCGAAGTTTATAAAATTAAAAATATTAACTTTACTTTTGTGTGTAATAAAAACAAAAACATATTTGTTCTGTCTAATGAAAAACAAATATTTGCCGGGTGTAATTCAAAAAATGTGTGTACTGTAATGAAAAATATTACATCATTATTCTGTATGTAATGAGAGAAAATATATACGTTTTAGGGGCGTAATGTGAAAAATGGAAATAAATTATGTGAAATGAAAAAAAATCATTTTTGTGTTTAGTATTTTTTCTAAAGTTATCAAGAAATCTTAAAGTGGAGGAAGATTTAAAGTTGTTTTGGCCTAATTACCTATTATGCTAATGAGTGTATGAGCGTGTCTTCTCCGCGTTATGCCAAAAGTATGACGGTAATTTCAGATTTTTTTCCATTTCACAAACACCAATTTTTTTTTAAATCTTAATGACCTCATTAATTTTGCGAGTGATCAATAAATGCCAGGAGATAATTGCAGTAATTACACACACTTGAACAACACCATGCAACATGAGATGCAACATAATGTAACATGCTGCACTTGCATATAATGTTGACGCTTCATTTGTTAAGGTGTCAAAAAGATTAATCTTAACAATAAAAATGACCATAAACTAAGCGATAAATATTTAAACATTTCTTGTGACTAAAGAAACAGTGAAGCCTTGATGGAAACAAATTTAATCAGATATATTTCAGTTTCTTTTTCTAAAAACAAATAAATTGCCTATTTTTTAACAATTCTTGTATATATTTATTTTGTATATTAGGAGATTCAAGAGGTAGACTACAGTAAACATCTGATGACATTAACATTTGTGCTTCAATTCAACCTAAAAGTCATACCTACATATAATTTTTCTTCGGAGAACTTAACTACTATACCAATAAAAACAATATAATAATAATAATCTTTCAGAATAATATTAGTAGCCAAGAGAGTCTGATAGTACTACAACATTTTCATATCCAGTACACTTGACATTTATTAAAAACTGGAACAGTGCACTCTGATACTGTAACCACACACCCTGATACTGTAACCACACACTCTGATACTGTAACCACACACTCTGATACTGTAACCACACACCCTGATACTGTAACCACACACCTTGATACTGTAACCACACACCCTGATACTGTAACCACAAACCCTGATACTGCAACCACACACCCTGATACTGTAACCACACACCCTGATACTGTAACCACAAACCCTGATACTGTAACCACACACCCTGATACTGAAAATCACAAACTCTGATACTGTAAACACACCCTGATACTGTAACCACAAACCCTGATACTGTAACCACACCCTGATACTGTAACCACACACCCTGATACTGTAACCACAAACCCCATACTGCAACCACACACCCCTGATACTGTAACCACACACCCTGATACTGTAACCACCCTGATACTGCAACCACACACCCTGATACTGTAACCACACACCCTGATACTGTAACCACAAACCCTGATACTGCAACCACACACCCTGATACTGCAAACTACACACCCCTGATACTGTAACCACACACCCTGATACTGTAACCACACACCCTGATACTGTAACCACAAACCCTGATACTGTAACCACACACCCCTGATACTGTAAACCACAAACCCTGATACTGTAACCACACACCCTGATACTGTAACCACAAACCCTGATACTGTAACCACAAACCCTGATACTGCAAACCACACACCCTGATACTGCAACCACACACCCTGATACTGTAACCACACACACCCTGATACTGTAACCACACACCCTGATACTGTAACCACACACCCTGGATACTGCAACCACACACCCTGATACTGTAACCACAAACCCTGATACTGTAACCACACACCCTGATACTGTAACCACAAACCCTGATACTGCAACCACAAACCTGATACTGCAAACAAAACATACTGAACCACACACCCTGATACTGTAACCACACCCCTGATACTGTAAACCACAAACCCTGATACTGTAAACCACACACCCTGATACTGTAACCAAAAATTCTGATACGAAAAAACACTGATACTGTAACCACACACCTTGATATTGTAACCAAACACCCTGATACTGTAACCACACACCTTGATACTGTAAACTCCACACACCTTGATACTGTAACCACACACCCCTATACTTGTAACCACACACCCTGATACTGTAACCACACACCCTGATACTGTAACCACAAACCCTGATACTGCAACCACACACCATGATACTGCAAACTAAATAACCTGATACTGTAACCACACACCCCTGATACTGTAACCAAACCCTGATACTGTAACCACACACCGATACTGTAACCACAAACCCTGATACTGTAACCACAAAACCCCATACTGTAAACCACACACCCCTGGATACTGTAAACCACAAAACCCTGATACTGTAACCACACACACACCCCTGATACTGCAACCACTAACACCCTGATACTGTAACCACACACCTTGATACTGTAACCACACAACCCCTGATACTGTAACCACAAACCCTGATACTGTGTAACCACACACCCTGATACTGTAACCACACACCCCACACTGTAAATCACACAACCCTGAACTACTGTAAACCACACACCTTGAATATTGTAACCAAACACCCCAGATACAAACCACAAACCCTGATACTGAACCACACACCTTGATACTGTAAACCACACAACCCTGATACTGTAACAACACACAACCCTGATACTGTAAAACCACACCTTGATACTGTAACCACACACCTTGATACTCAAACCACACACCCTGATACTAAACACACCCTGATACTGTAACCACACACCCTGATACTGTAAATAAAAACACCCTGATACTGTAACCACACACCCTGATACTGTAACCAATAATAACTTGATACTGTAACCACACACCCTGATACTGAAACCAATAACACCCTGACACTGTAACCAAAAACAATCTCTGATACTGTAACTTAATAACCCTGATACTGTAAACAAACAATTCCCCATACTGTAACCACAAACCCTGATACTGTAACCACAAACCCTGATACTGTAACCACACCCTGATACTGTAACCACAAACCCTGATACTGTAAATTCACAAACCCTGATACTGCAAAACAACAAATCTGATACTGCAACCACACACCCCTGATACCTGTAACCACACACCCCATACACAACCACACACCCTGATACTGTAACCACACAACCTGATACTGTAAAATCACACACCCTGATACTGTAACCACAAAACCCTGATACTGTAAACCACACACCCTGATACTGTAACCACAAACCCCTGATACTGTAAACCACAAACCCTGATACTGCAACCACACCCCTGATACTGTAACTCACACCTGATACTGTAACCACACACCTTGATACTGTAACCACACACCCTGATACTGTAACCACAAAACCCCTGATACTGCAACCACAAACCCTGATACTGCAAACTACACACCCTGATACTGTAACCACAAAACCCTGATACTGCAACCACACACCCTGGATACTGTAACCACACACCCTGATATTGCAACCACACACCCTGATACTGTAACCACACACCCTGATACTGTAACCACACACCCCTGATACTGTAAACTAATAATTCCTGATATGTGTAACCACACACCCTGATACTGTAACCACACACCCTGATACTGTAACCACACACCTGGATACTGTAACAACACCCTGATACAAACACACCTGATATCAAACTAATAACTTGATACTGTAACCACACACCCTGATACTGTAACCACACACCCTGATACTGTAACCACACACCCTGATACTGTAACCACACACCTCATACTGTAACCACACACCCTGATACTGTAACCACACACCTTGATACTGTAACTCAACTGTATTAGTAATTCACTTTACTTATACTGCCACTGTCGTAACTTGTGTCAGCTGGACCATGTGGTGAGGCAGAGGTATATATATCATATTAATATCTTCCTACACACTAATTTATGTATTGCATGTTGCTATTATATATCATTCATATATATTTACACCTCGTTATTATTAATGTATCTCTTGGCTGTCACACAATCAAAATGATATGATCCGCAATCACAATCTGTCTCTTAACGTGATTAAATAACTTAACACACACACACACACACACACACACACACACACACTGTAATGGTTGTTCTTCCCTCTCTAATAAACATCAAAGGAGGAACAGAAGTAGAGAGAGAGAGAGAGAGAGAGAGAGAGAGAGAGAGAGAGAGAGAGAGAGAGAGAGAGAGAGAGAGAGAGAGAGAGAGAGAGAGAGAGAGAGAGAGAGAGAGAGAGAGTTGAGCGACAACCACCCAGCCCATCTAAGTACTGAAATGTGCATACTGGAGCCTGTAGAGTTTTGCACATGTGACTACTGACTGGACATTAGCCACAGCACACACATTAGCTCTGGCCACAGCACACGGTTACTAGCTTGGCCAAAGCACACGAAACATTAGCTTGGCCACAGCACACGATTACTAGCTTGGCCACAGCACACGGTTACTAGCTTGGCCAAAATACGGTTACTAGCTGGCCACAGCACACCTACATGGCTTAAAGAGCATTTATATGTCTAGATGCTATTTATTTCCTCTTCAGTCACAAAATAAACAAGAATTATTACACAATTAAGCAAGATTGATATTAGGAATGTTTGTCCCTATCAATATACCTTTTTTCATATATACTCGTTTCAGAGCATTAAATTAGCATCACCAACAGGAGTAAATATTAATGTAATATATCGTCGTTTATATTGTGTGTTAAAGATTCAATACTAAGAAATACGATTCAATAAAAAATTCTTATCCCATTAATTTTGGGAGAGATAAAGAGGCGTCGTGGAGAGTCTTGTCCTATATCGAGAATGTATTGAGAATCAGCACCACTGGACGAAATTCTTTGTGATATAAGGCAAAATAGAACCACCTGTAACAACCAATCAATATAATACCAAGAAAAAGATCTGGTTGAGGAAGAGAAGAGTCAGCTTACAGGTGTATCCAGTTTCTTCAGTTTGATTTTATATCGAGTGTGACATTATTATTGTTTTTGTGTCAGTTACTCCCCCCACCTTCCTCTACCCTCTTATCTTCCACTCCATCTCTTCCTCCTTTCTTTAGTAATATACTGTGTTCTTCCATACCCTTCTCCCTACTTTAACCGAGTCATTTCCTCTCCGTTTCCGTTCTCCTTCCTTCCTTATCGCCTTCTTTTTTCTCCATATTTTGCAGTGCAGTCAGTGAAGGCAGTCGAGTGCAGTACCGGCCAGCTTACATCCTTGTGTACTGAAGCGTGCTCTTTCTACCCTGACTCTAACACACAAACAGGCGTATGGTACCTTCAATCACAGCCATTCACTATATCATGTTAGTTTTTATACCCGCTCTTACCATCCCTTCACTCTTACCTGTCTGTCTATATGTCTGTCTGTCTCTGTCTTCCCAAGTTTTCCCAACACCGTCATAACATCTGCCAGGGGAGTACCTTAAGAGCACGAGAGAGTAGCACCGCCACACTGCAGTAAGGCCCTGGGACTGTGTGGCTACGACTGGCGAGGTAAGGTGAAGATGTAATGGGTATTTCCTGCATCTCCTGCCTGTGATAAAAACAAACTATGGTCTGTAAGGGTATTATTGTCGCTGTGTGAATTTCTTAGCTTTTAAATAACGGTCAGGACCACGTTAAACTATACGAGATCGGCAGAGTCTAGACCCAATTCAGACCAAATTATTCTCCATTAAATTTAAACTAGAAAAAATCTCAGACCAGACCAAACCATTCTAGACCAGGTGGTGGCCCGTGACCTAACTTGACACGATTATAGGTCAGGTCACGCTACATTGACAATTGTAGTTACGCAAAGCACCATTCATCTATCACCATACAACCCATCCTTTACTATCTAATTGGGACACAAAACAAACAAACAAACATATTTAAGTTAGGCAGCGACTGCTTGTGTTAATGACTCGAGCGGAATTGGTAAAGTAAACTCCCAATATTCGATAACCAATAGTTGGTCAAAGTCTTAATAAAGATCCAATGAGCTCAGCAAAGTTAAATTCAGTTTGGATCACGTCAACCGTACGGGAAGGCGTTGAGGAAGTTGTACTAAGAGGGATGGATGGATGGAGGGAAGGAGGACGGGAAGCAGGGAGGGAGATTGCGAGAGATGGAGGAAAGGAGGGAGGGAGACTGCGAGGGAAGGCGGGAGGACGGGAAACAGGGAGGGAGGGAAGGGGGGAGGAACTTATGGAAGTTGGCTACTGTGTGGGAGAAAGATGGAGGGAGGTATGAAGTTATGGAACTAGATTACTGTGAAGGAAGGCGATGGAGAGAGGGAGGGATGTAGGGATAAAGGGAGAGGGAGACGTGGGGAGAGATGAAGGAAGGGAGTTATGGACGTTTGGTGAGAGAGAGACAGAGAGAGATGTACTTAACATACATATCATTAAACAACTCATCGACCAGACACAGCAGCACAAGAACAAATCGGCAGCAACAGAGAAGGACGAGGTAGGAGGAGAATGACGTCAGACCTTGGGAGAGGGTACAACTGCCTCCGTAACGTTTTCATTGTTTTCTCTTTAGGGAAAATCCATAAAGGACAGAAGCCATAACTTACACCAACGAAAACCCATTTGTTGGGACATTTCTCTGCTGCAGGAGGGGCACGGTCCTCATCCAAGAGCGCCTCACCAGCAGGAGGAACAACACGGAACATAGAGACGCACCAGATGTACACAGCACCATCAATGACTTACACTCTATAGGTTTTTTTTTAGCGGACCCCAAAATAGGTCAGCGAGGTCGTTAAGGACAAAATTATAAGGCCATGGGGGCGGACGGGAGGGGCAGAGACTAGGGTTTATGGGCAGGGCCAAGGAGGAGGTTATGGCGGACGGGAAAGGGTGAGGCCGACTCAAAGAGGTGATTGTGACCGGCAGTTAATTATGTCGGCCGGAATTAGTGTGTTCTTGGCTGGCCGGCAGACCATCAGTCGCCTCCTTCAAGACGGCTCTGTAGGCAGTCGACCTGCAGGAGTTGTCATGAAGACTCCTGCAGGCCGTCAACACGACCTCGGGGAGGTGATGTGCTGAAAATTGTGAGTCATGGCCATAACTTTTCAGGGCTGCCGTGTTGACGCTTGGAGGAGCAAGCAGCGAACACGTCCTCATAATGATGGTGTCAATCCATCTCAATCCTAAAGTTGATCCAAAAGCCTAACCCATGAGGTTGGTAGTCAAATTTCATTCATAATTATTACAGAAAAAATCAGATGAACATTGAGTTTAATGACTGGCCTCTCTTAAGAATGCATGTCGAACAAGAGACATAACCGCAGTATAAATATGTATGCAAAATGCTGACCATCAATTTGTTTTAAATGATAAACAGTTGTATATCAAATTTCATTCCAAACTGTTGACACTTCTTGAAGCTAATTATCGCAAATAAAATCTCACGTGGAAGGACGAACAAATCTTCAGGTCCAACATGAGCCGTAATCTTGACAGATAAAACTTGAAAACTGTATTTATTGAACACCTACCACCCAAATATTCATGATATGATGCCACAGTAATATGCCAAATTGCACTTCGACCCGCGTGACTCTCCCAAAGTTACAAGGAACAACACTATACTCTCCACCAGACCATGGATAACGCAAGGAACATAAAAGATAAGATATTTTCCGTCAATCTTAGAGGTTCAGTAAGCATCAGTTACCCGAGAAATAGATTGACAGAGCGCCCACACTAGCTGAGTACATAGTCATCAATAATTAAAAATGAAGATCGATGTTTACTTCCTTCAGAGAGTTTATGTACAGAGTTAATACTCACCCTGCACTGAGGAGCTGGAGGGAGAGATGGAGGAATGAGGGAGGGAAGGAGGAGAGAGGAAAGGGGAATGGATGGATGAAGAGAGGAAGGAAAAAGGGGGAGGTGGAAGGTGATCGATGAGGGAGAGATGTAAGGAGGGAGGGAGGAGGAGGAGGGAAGAATGAGGGAAGGAGAGGGGATGGATAATTGGGGGGTATAGTGAGGAAGGGAGGGAGGGAGGGAGGACGGAGGGAAAGATGGATGGAGGCAAGGATAGTGAGAGGAAGGGAGGGATGGAAGGAGGGAGAGAGGGAGGGATAGTGGGAGGAAGGGAGAGGGGAGAGAGGGAGGGAGGGGGGGTATGGATGGATGGAGGCAAGGGTAGTGAGAGGAAGGGATGCAAAGAGGGAGGGAACAAGGGAGGGAGAGATGGAGGAATTAAAGGAGGGGAGGGGAGGGTGAGAGGGAATGGAGAGAGTCACCCCAAACATACACTACCACTACATAACTGACCTCAATCTCTCATCTGCAGTTTAACTTTTCATGCCATACTGATAGCAGAGATAGAGGCCAGCAATAATACATGTATTTAAATCGCCTTAAGTTAAGCTGGCAAGTAAGGAATGTAAAACAAAAAAATGGAAAACGATTACGTAGTTTACGCAACCAATTAGCTTAATTCATATGACAAAAAAAGAAGAAGAAAGAAACGGTAAAAATGACTAAGTTATGGCAAATTAGCGGGGGGTTGTGTTCGGTGATCCTGCTCGGTTTAATTAAATTTTTGGAGAGCAATTTAGTTTTTTTTCTCAATGAATCATCCATAATTGGAATGTGCTTTGTTTTTATGTACACTACTACCTGTTTCTCTCTCCCGCTGGCATATACATATATATATATATATATATATATATATATATATATATATATATATATATATATATATATATATATATATATATATATATATATATAGAGAGAGAGAGAGAGAGAGAGAGAGAGCACCTCACAATATCTTCATCCCCTCACTCAGTCCTCCTACAACACAGCTTTGGAATGCGCCAACCTAAACCAAACCTCCCACCCCTTCTCACCTCCTCCTCTCATCCATCAACACAAGACCAAACCTACGTTCCTAGTCAGTGTCAGCCTGGCCAACCTCACTTATCCTTGACATGTGCCCTTCAAGAACAGACCGGGACGTCGGTAACATTTGGAGCCCCGCCAGATAATAATCACTCCAGAATATGGGGATAGAAATGGTAGATTCTCGGTGGTCACTGCAGGGATTTTTTTTCTCCTTTATATGAGTCATTGAAAGTCTGTATCTGTCATTCATCACACAACTCTCGTGCATTTTCCCGCCTCCACCATGCGTGTTAATTCATTTTTCTCCGTCAGAATTCGGACTCCCATTAGTTGTTTCCCCCTCACGTAGGTAATTCTTTTATACATTAACAATTTACTCATTAATTTGTTTTCTTTCATCATACAGTCAAATAATTCTAAGCCAACGCTTTAATTTTGTTTCTTACATCATGTTATTTTGTTGCAGCTAAATTTTGATTCATTTGTTTTCTTTCTTTAGATTATAAAAGTGAATAACGCCGAGCTAAAACCTACACTCACTTTTACAGAGCCTAAATAAATTCTTCAGTGCCAAAATAACGACTCGCTTTCTTTTCACGCTACATGTACTGTAAATCTTTATACAGCAAGATAAGGTGAAGATCTTTCTACATTATTCATATAAATTATTTTTTTGTAATTTAGATCTACTGTACAAACATAAATATATAATATTTCTCTTCATACAAGTTAATTTCTGAGTAATAATATATTTAAACTATTTTTATATCATATTTAAAAAAAATTACGTAATTCATCTCATAAGTAATATCCGCCTGACGATAATTAAAAATAATTGTTGTCTACAACATGCAAGTTAATTTTCAGAAAAAAATTGCATTATATAAGTTATTTGCATCCAAATTTTTAAGTTTCGTCTAGTTTTTTCATCACATTAATCACATAAGATTAATGTAACCAACCAAAATTAAAAGTGATTTTTTCTTCTAAATACCGATAAATTCTTCTGAACAAAATATTCATCCATGTAACATATTTCCTTATGGAAACTTTCGCTTTATTTCTTAACATTGCTATACCTGCCTAACAGTGTGTCACTTGCCATATATGCCAGTCCATGCCACACCATTCATCGCCGCCCCGTTTCCCCTATTTTAATTATAAGCTCAGCAAAAAGCGGTCCGAATCTTGACAACCTCTCTCTGGATACACTCGTGTTAATTGGCCTGACATTCCTGGCCAGGGTTGAGGGCGGAGGACGCCACGCTCTCTCGAGGGTTTTATAAAGGACTGTCTGTCTTTACGTGATGCTGGCAGGGGATTATTTTGGTGGTGGTTGTGAGAGATCGTGTGCCCATTCCGACAAGCCAATTACAATGGATAATCTAACTCAGAAGCCCAATTAGCCACCCAAGGAGTAATTAATCAGAGTAATGTACTAGACCAAATTAGCCAGGTAATTTGATCAAGCAAATTAACAAGAAGAATTTCAAGCGACTAAACAAACAGGTTAGAAAAACAACGTTAGTTACGAAAGACAATGGGCCATGAAAGATACCAGCCAATCACAAAAGCTAGCTACACACACAAACATCCCAACCAGACAACCACTCCAAACAACCGCGTCAATTAGCACATATAACCAACACAATGTCCATGAAATGTGAGGTTACGAGGCATAACTAATTGATTCTCGACAACCACGAGCGACAAGACTTACTAAAATCTTGGTGTTTCTGTGTTTTTATCGTTATTTATATCCTTATTTTACAGTAAAGAGAACTGTGGCTAGTAATACACAACAGCATTATAGAGAGCTGTGGAGTAATCAAGAGCATTAAAGAGCTCTGGAGTAATATACGATTAAAAGAGCATTCTGGAGAGCTCTAGCTAGTAATCGCAAGAGCATTATGCAGAGTTCCCGCACAAATCATAATTTTATTTTCCATGACTTTTCCGTGACCGGATCGCTTAAAAGGCTTCTATGCGAACGTGCTAGTGCAGCCAAAAATTGAAATTCTACAGTTAACAGTAGAGGTAATACACTCTGCTTTTCTCTCCCCTAATCTTTTCAGTAAGATGACGACGCTTGGTGAATTTTCTAGCTAACTCCCGACGATTTTATTAAGCTGAAGGCAAACCCTTGGACAAATGGGATTAACGTGCGGCAATGTATCACTGTCATATGTGACCTGCCCTACCTTACTGTATGGCTGTGTGACAGAAAGAAGCGTAATTCTTAAAAGTCTACAGACATTCCCATAATGTGATTATCGTTTGTGCAGCACAAATTTAGTGTAAACTCCTAAAATAAATATTGTTCTAGGTACTACATTATATATTAAATATGGCTGGAACTGTAACAGATGGTAATGAATTAACCAGGAATACTGTCACCACTTCCATCACCCATAATGATAATGTTCCCTCAGGTTGTTACTCTCATACACATAATACAGTATGATCGCGTCGAACCCAGGAGAAAAAATATACAAAAAGGCAAAGTATGGACAGTGAAGCTTATTATAAAAAAAAAATATGTCAGTCAAAAAAAATATATGTCAGTCAGGATAAGTGTTCGAAAGTTACCATTCAATTTTTATTTCTAGTTTTTCATGATTGCTAAGTTTTCAAAATGGTCCCAATACACCCTTGGTAAGTTGTCTTCTACAATACGATTCTAAAATGAAATTTTTTAGCCTAACCTGTAAATAATAATCTTTTTCTTCTGCATTTAAATGTGTTATTTCACTCTGGCCAAACCAAGACCACTAACACTGTCACTAAATGTAAACCAGACAATAATGGGTAGGTCAGAATCAGATACAGAGGAACTCCCATACGTCCCTCATGTCAAACCTCAAACAACTGCTACTCTAAAGTTCAATTAATAATTTATATCAATCTGAGTTCAATAGGTAAGGTCCTCCGTCCTGTCAGAAAAATACTGGACTCCTTGATTTATTTGGTTTTCACAGACACAAACAATAACTCACTCGACACACACGACCTCGAATTTTAAAAGCTCGTCCTAAACTAAAGGAACATCTTCATACTCCCCATCCTTAACACCACAATGGAACACAGCTATTTGATAAAGAGTTTCTGAAAAATATTTCCTGAAATATTGTCCGTTCTGTGAAATATAGAGCAGTTGGGGGAGAACAATGGCCGGGAGACAATAGCGTCGTACACTACCGGGCGGCAATATCCTCTCCACCACCCCAGACTGTTCTATCACTTTTGAACCTACCGTCGGGGCTATTACTACCTACACCTCTCTATAATGATCCTGTGTATTACTACCTACACCTCTCTATAATGATCTTGTGTATTACTACCTACAGCTCTCTATAATGCTCTTGTGTATTACTACCTACAGCTCTCTATAATGATCTTGTGTATTACTACCTACAGCTCTCTATAATGCTCTTGTGCATTACTACCTACACCTCTCTATAATGCTCTTGTGTATTACTACCTACAGCTCTCTATAATGCTCTTGTGTATTACTACCTACAGCTCTCTATAATGCTCTTGTGTATTACTACCTACAGCTCTCTATAATGATCTTGTGTATTACTACCTACATCTCTCTATAATGCTCTTCTGTATTACTACCTACATCTCTCTATAATGCTCTTCTGTATTACTACCTACACCTCTCTATAATGCTCTTGTTTATTACTTCCTACACCTCTCTATAATGATCCTGTGTATTACTACCTACATCTCTCTATAATGCTCTTGTGTATTACTACCTACAGCTCTCTATAATGATCTTGTGTATTACTACCTACATCTCTCTATAATGCTCTTCTGTATTACTACCTACACCTCTCTATAATGATCCTGTGTATTACCACCTACAGCTCTCTATAATGCTCTTGTGTATTACTACCTACAGCTCTCTATAATGATCTTGTGTATTACTACCTACAGCTCTCTATAATGCTCTTGTGTATTACTACCTACATCTCTCTATAATGATCCTGTGTATTACTACCTACACTTCTCTATAATGATCTTGTGTATTACTACCTACAGCTCTCTATAATGCTCTTGTGTATTACTACCTACAGCTCTCTATAATGATCTTGTGTATTACTACCTACAGCTCTATTACTACCTACAGCTCTCTATAATGATCTTGTGTATTACTACCTACAGCTCTCTATAATGATCTTGTGTATTACTACCTACAGCTCGATTACTACCTACAGCTCTCTATAATGCTCTTGTGTATTACTACCTACAGCTCTATTACTACCTACAGCTCTCTATAATGATCTTGTGTATTACTACCTACAGCTCTCTATAATGCTCTTGTGCATTGCTTCTACAATCCTCTATAGTATCTTGTGTGTTACTACCTACAGCTCTGTTACTACCTACAGCTCTCTATAATGCTCTTGTGTATTACTACCTACAGCTCTCTATAGCATCTTGTGTATTTACCCACAGCTCTCTATAATGCTCTTGTGTATTACTACCTACAGCTCTCTATAATGCTCTTGTGTGTACTACACAGCTCTCTATAATGCTCTTGTGTGTACACAGCTCTCTATAATGCTCTTGTGTGTACTACCTACAGCTCTCTATATAATGCTCTTATGTATTTACCTGTCTCTATAATGCTCTTGTGTATTACTACCTACAGCTCTCTATAATGCTCTTGTGTATTACTACCTACAGCTCTCTACAATGATCTTGTGTATTACTACCTACAGCTCTATAATGCTCTTGTGTACACCTACGGCTCTCTATAAATGCTCTTGTGTGTGCCTACAGCTCTCTATAATGATCTTGTGTGTACTACCTGCAGCTCTCCTCAATGTCTTGACAATATTACTACCTACAGCTCTCTATAATGCTCTTGTGTATTACTACCTACAGCTCTCTATAATGCTCTTGTGTATTACTACCTACAGCTCTCTATAATGATCTTGTGTATTACTACCTGCAGCTCTCTATAATGCTCTTGTGTATTACTACCTACAGCTCTCTATAATGATCTTGTGTATTACTACCTGCAGCTCTCTATAATGCTCTTGTATATTACTACCTACAGCTCTCTATAATGTTCTTGTGTATTACTACCTGCAGCTCTCTATAATGCTCTTGTGTATTACTACCTGCAGCTCTCTATAATGTTCTTGTGTATTACTACCTACAGCTCTCTATAATGCTCTTGTGTATTACTACCTACAGCTCTCTATAATGATCTTGTGTATTACTACCTGCAGCTCTCTATAATGTTCTTGTGTATTACTACCTACAGCTCTCTATAATGCTCTTGTGTATTACTACCTACAGCTCTCTATAATGATCTTGTGTATTACTACCTGCAGCTCTCTATAATGCTCTTGTGTATTACTACCTACAGCTCTCTATAATGATCTTGTGTATTACTACCTGCAGCTTTCTATAATGCTCTTGTGTATTACTACCTGCAGCTCTCTATAATGCTCTTGTGTATTACTACCTACAGCTCTCTATAACACTCAGTAATACAGGCACGACACACATTTTTAAAGATATTCATAAAACTAGCTTAGCTGTGCAGCATTAAGGAGGTATAATGTAGTCAGGGTGGTCTAGGTGGCCAGGGGTGGTGTGGGTAGCCAGGGGCGGTGTAGGTGAACACGAACAGGGTTACGGTAGGTGGCTAAGGTGGTGGAGTTGGCCAGGGGTAGTGAAGGTGACCAAATTTATATAATTAACATAAAACATAAGTACTCTTTATCATGATAATTTAATAAAACAATGATATGTACAATGAATTAATTAATAATGATAGTAATAATAATGATAATAAATAAGTACACACACCTCAATAAATTTCTTTAACGCATGTGCTCAGAATAACTTGATAAATAAAGAAGATATAAATATTAACTGGTACTCATATAAGTATAAAGTACATGTTATTATATCGAGAAAAAATTAGCGGAGCGACAGGTAGGAGGCTCTCACATTTCAATTACCTGTACATGATCACACACATAGCTTTAATAATTTGCATGATTATAATCGCCTCGCTCATCGTATCGTATCACAAAGACTTTTCATTTTCAATTTCATGGCCTCGAAATTAAGAGAGAAAAAAATATGACGCCACGACTCGAAAAATCATAACTGGTAACAGGAAGTTCATTGTGTCATAACGTAGATTATCTCATTTATAACGTAAAACAAAAGAGGAAAAATTTGTATTTATTATCAAGTATGTTTATCTTCACTCCTTTCACTTATCTCGGTTCTTTCTTCGTTCATTCTTTCTTATTCCTTTAAATTGTCTTGTTATTAAGTATGTTTACCATCCCGGCTTCCCCTTACCCCACATCTTTCTTCAGTCATTCCTTACTCTTTCTCTTGACTTAATCCTTTGTCTCACTTCCCTTCTTACAGTTATTTACAAGTGTTATGGATGGTAAGCGAGGTATCTGCTCTCCCCTCCGTGACCCACTAACACCACCACCCTACAGTGCCTCGTTAGTTGATCATCCCTACAAGTGACCACCAGGGGAAGCAGGGACAGGTGGTAGAAAGAACTTCTGTGATATTACTTAATACTGTGTTGCGTAGGGTTGGCTTAAGTGAGTTAGGTTGGGTTCAATTTTATTGGATCAGGTTATGTTAGGTTTGACTACGTTGATTTGAGTTAGGTTACGTAAGGTAAGTCAGGTAAGGTAAGGTAAGGTAAGGTAAGGTAAGGTAAGGTAAGGTAAGGTAAGGTAAGGTAAGGAAAGGTAAGGTAAGGTAAGGTAAGGTAAGGTAAGGTAAGGTAAGGTAAGGTAAGGTAAGGTAAGGTAAGGTAACTGTTCGCCCCTAAAGTTACCTTCAAGACAGTTTCTGACAAAGAAACAAGAAACGACAGCCAGAAACTCCTCGGAAACACCATTTCAAGAGTTAAATGGCAGAGCTACAAGTCCTTGAGCATGTTGGAGTGTCTCAATTACTGCCGGTGTGTCTGGCACTCATCCTACGCTGGACAGCATCTTAAAATCTTTATCGTCCCACAAGAAGACGTGGCACTCCAGAGGGCCTCTTACTTCCACGCAGTTCTACAGTGAACCATTAATCTGAGTCTATTTTTGTTACAGAAATGAGACGGTGGAATATTATTATGATGATTATGAGGATTATTAGTATGATTGTGATTGTAGTTATTATTATCATTACTACCAGGTATTACTTTTATTGTCAATATTACTACATCATTGTTGCAACTATTACCGTGATAGTTTTTATCAGTCAGACATCCTCACTCACTCACTGTTAAAGTAATAAATGAAACCTCACTACCACAAGGCTTCACTGTCGGGATAATTAGCTCCCTTCAGCAGTAAGTGGCCACCATGAGACGTGGCTCTTGTTTCACCGAGTCATGAGCTCTCCTGAACCCTTATGACGGGGATAGTGAACCTGGACCTCAAGTGTCTATACAGGGTGTTTAACGTCTTGACACATGCTTACATCTAATACCATCACCTGTACATTATTTATCAATAAAGTGTTTAAGAATCGTATAATAATCCTTTAAGTTTTTGTATCCCAGGTTTTATCTTAAGTCGCTCCTGATTACTCTATCAATTCGTCTAAGTGAATGTTTAGTATGTCGTCTGTACAGTACTTCCTGGTCACACGCACGCACGCACACTGTATTCTGGGAGTCTGGCCCATTTCGCCTATTCACCCAGTCATTTAGAATATATTCCCCAACTCATCGGCTATTCTGGTTCTTGGCCAGCTGGTGTAACATCACACCATGCCAGAGTCCGTTACGGCAGGATAAGGAGGAGGTGGGTTGGGAGGACGACGAAGATGATAAACAGGTAAATGAAGAGTCAAAAGAAGAGGACGAAGAGAAGGAAGAAGACTAACAAGGAACCATACATAAGACGCTGCCAAATTTGACACTTGACCTTTAGCTGTGACCTTGACTCATCGCTACAGAAACTTGAAGTCAATTTTCGCTCCTTCTGTAATGGTGACAACTTTTCTTGTCAAGTTCCATCAACCTGTCTGTGTCAATAAAAGCCGTATGTACAACAGACCTGGACAAAATAACAGACACCCGGACATACAGAACAAACACAGACGACTAAACCTGACCAAATTACGCTCAGTTTAGGCCAATAGGAATAACGATACCTGAGAGCCAACACATCCTTCAGCATCAACCAGTGTGTTTCCAGTGATTATAGGTGAGACACACACACACACACACACACACACACACACACACACACACACACACACACACACACACACACACACACACACACACACACACACTCAAGAGTCAAAAGCCTCAGGTCATGACAAGGATTAAGGTGCACCTGCATGACACGTCTCTTGTTAATCTACAATGCTTCATAGTTTATGAATGGCACCTGTGATGTGTGTATTTTTACTTTCACTACGCCTGTCAGCTTGATATTAATCCCCAAGTTTTTTTATAATCTTCCAGCAGTAATTCATTCCTGGCTGACGTCCTTCATCCTTGATTACAAAGTTTATTATCCACTCGTATTCCTAATATAAATCATACACTTGTTCACGAACTAAATAGAATTAATTTCTTCCCCGTCCATTTATAAATCACCTTCATAAATGACCATTCAAATTTCAAATAATAATTGCACGACAAATGTTAATGTAATCAGAATATTTATGGAACTATGTACTGTACGTGTAAATTTGAGGACAAAATTTGGTTTGAATATATAGTCACAAACTTTATTAATTTCCAGGTTTTAAATTCTTAATATTGTCGGGAGTTTGGGGCGAGAAGGCAAGTGGACACCCTAATTGAAGGACAGCTTTATGGTAGGACATGAATCAAATGTGTGATATACACCCAGACTGTAGGACACCCAGACAGGTGCACCCATAGTGTAGGACACCCAGACAGGTGCACCCAGACTGTAGGACACCCAGACAGGTGCACCCAGACTGTAGAACACCCAGACAGGCGCACCCAGACTGTAGGACACCCAGACAGATGCACCCAGACTGTGGGACACCCAGACAGGTGCACCCATAGTGACTAGGACACCCAGACAGGTGCACCCAGACTGTAGGACACCCAGACTGTAGGACACCCAGACAGGTGCACCCAGACTGTAGAACACCCAGACAGGCGCACCCAGACTGTAGGACACCCAGACAGATGCACCCAGACTAAGACACTCAGAAATAAGACACCTGTAGGACACTCGGAACTTTAAAGTACTCAGACTATGATAAAGTTAAACTGTAAGACACTCAGTAATAGAAAATCCAGACTGTGTATACCTAGACTGTAGAAAACCAAGACTGTATTACACCTGGACAGCGGGACACCTTGACAATAGGACATCGCAACACTCAGATAGCAACACACTCACACGATAAGACATTCGGACACGAAGCTACTTACAGATATCTGTACTTTTGGACACTCAAAATCTGGGATTGCCAGACTCCTAAAGCCTTGCTGTCGGACACTCAACGTACATTCTACAAACTTTCTACAAAACGGGGCATTCTACTATAATACAAAACAGGACATCCTATCAAACTACAAAACAGGACATCCTACAAAAAAGAACATCCTACAAAATCGTCCTACAAAACAGGACAAACTACAAATATCCTACAAAACTAGGATATCCTACAACATTACTGCAATACAGGATATGCTACAAAGCTCCTACAACAATAAATCTTACAATCATCCTACAAAACAGGACACCCTACAATTCAAGGACATCCTACGATAATACTACAACACAGGACATCCTACATCACCTAGGCCATAGACCACCTTCACCTAGGGGCATGGTGTCAGCGGGGTGTCCATGGCACTAACAAACGGCATCATTAGCGCCATTGGAGGGGTCCCAGCGGTGGTATTACTCCACTCATACTGACACCCGCTAGCCAGTGCCTAGTGTGGGGTTACGACTCGACTCAATATACTGGGTTCTCTTGACGCATCAGTTGGGTTCTGTTGCAACACTTGTCGCATCTCTTGGGTTCTGTTGCAGCACTTGACGCATCTGTTGGGTCCTGTTGCAGCATTTGACGCATCTATTGGGTCCTGTTGCAACACTTGACGCACCTGTTGGGTTCTGTTGTAACTCTTAACGCGTATGGTGGGTCTTGTTAGAACAATTTACGCATCTGTTGAGTCCAGTTGCAACACTTGATGCATCTGTTGGGTCTGTTACAATACTTTATACATCTGTTGGGGTCCTGTTGCAACATTTGACGCGTCTGTTGGGTCCTGTTGCAACACTTGACGCACCTGTTGGGGTCCTGTTGCAATTGCTGACGCATCGATTGGGTCCCATTGCAGCACTCCTGACCAATCTGTTAGCTCGGTGGATGGACATTACCGACCTGTCTGATACGTTTTTTTTTTCTATTTTCCAGCTGGGATAAATTTTTAAGTGTGAAGTAAAACAGCTATTACAACGTACTCTGAACCATTACAACGTACTCTGACCCATTATAACGTACTCCGAGCCATTACAACATACTCTGACCCATTATAACGTACTCCGAGCCATTACAACATACTCTGGCCCATTACAACGTACTCTGAACCATTACAACATACTCTGAACCATTACAACATACTCCGAACCATTACAACATACTCTGACCCATTACAACATACTCTGACCCATTACAACATACTCTGAACCATTACAACGTACTCTGAACCATTACAACATACTCTGAACCATTACAACGTACTCTGAACCATTACAATGTACTCTGAACCATTACAATGTACTCTGAACCATTACAACGTACTCTGAACCATTACAACGTACTCTGAACCATTACAACGTACTCCGAACCATTACAACATACTCTGACCCATTACAATATACTTGGCCCATTACAACGTAACGTACTCTGAACCATTACAACATACTCTGAACCATTACAACATACTCTGAACCATTACAACATACTCTGACCCATTACAACATACTCTGACCCATTACAACATACTCCGACCCATTACAACATACTCTGAACCATTACAATGTACTCTGAACCATTACAATGTACTCTGAACCATTACAACGTACTCTGAACCATTACAACGTACTCTGAACCATTACAACGTACTCCGAACCATTACAACATACTCTGACCCATTACAACATACTCTGGCCCATTACAACGTACTCCGAACCATTACAACGTACTCTGAACCATTACAACATACTCTGAATCATTACAACATACTCTGAACCATTACAACATACTCTGACCCATTACAACATACTCTGACCCATTACAACATACTCCGACCCATTACAACATACTCTGAACCATTACAACGTACTATGAACCATCACATTGTATTCTGTGTGAATCTTTACAAGAGTCAGTCGTTTTTCCATTTTGTGAGAGCTTAAACCATAGCAAAAAAACAACTTTCAATTATTGGAATAGCTGGCTGGTGTTTTTCCAGCATTTTGGCTTTACGACACAACAAGAAATCCGTGTTTTACCACAACACTAGAGAGGATTTGATTCGTTTTTTTTTTAAGTTGTAAAAAAATAAAACACGAGATGGAATTTTTTAATATTCGGCTACAATAACATCACAATATATGTACAAACTTATTTCACTTAACCAATTCTACCATCAATTTCACCTACGTTAGCATAACTTTACGTAACCTAACCTAACCTTGACGAACCTAACACAATTTTACATAACCAAACCTAACCTTACCTATCTTATTTAACATTCAGAAAGAAAACTTATTCAAACAGCAATGTCATCATACTCTACTGTGAGCTAACAATGTCATCATACTCTACTGTGAGCTAACAATGTCATCATACTGTACTGTGAGCTAACAATGTCATCATACTGTACTGTGAGCTAACAATGTCATCATACTCTACTGTGAGCTAACACTGTCATCATACTGTACTGTGAGCTAACAATGTCATCATACTCTACTGTGAGCTAACATTGTCATCATACTGTACTGTGAGCTAACAATGTCATCATACTCTACTGTGAGCTAACAATGTCATCATACTGTACTGTCAGCTAACAATGTCATCATACTGTACTGTGAGCTAACAATGTCATCATACTCTACTGTGAGCTAACAATGTCATCATACTCTACTGTGAGCTAACAATGTCATCATACTGTACTGTGAGCTAACAATGTCATCATACTCTACTGTGAGCTAACAATGTCATCATACTGTACTGTGAGCTAACAATGTCATCATACTCTACTGTGAGCTAACAATGTCATCATACTATACTGTGAGCTAACATTGTCATCATACTGTACTGTGAGCTAACAATGTCATCATACTGTACTGTGAGCTAACAATGTCATCATACTGTACTGTGAGCTAACAATGTCATCATACTGTACTGTGAGCTCATCCTACTCTACTGTGAGCTGTCATCATACTGTACTGTGAGCTAACAATGTCATCATACTGTACTGTGAGCTAACAATGTCATCATACTCTACTGTGAGCTAACAATGTCATCATACTCTACTGTGAGCTAACAATGTCATCATACTCTGCTGTGAGCTAACAATGTCATCATACTCTACTGTGAGCTAACAATGTCATCATACTCTACTATGAGCTAACAATGTCATCATACTCTACTGTGAGCTAACAATGTCATCATACTCTACTGTGAGCTAACAATGTCATCATACTCTACTGTGAGCTAACAATGTCATCATACTCTACTGTGAGCTAACAATGTCATCATACTGTACTGTGAGCTAACAATGTCATCATACTCTACTGTGAGCTAACAATGTCATCATACTCTACTTGAGCTAACAATGTCATCATACTCTTCTGTGAGCTAATTAGACTCATTCGATTACTTAAACCAATTCCTATTACATACCTAACCTAACCTAACCATACCTCAAACGGCTTTAAGATCAGATCAATAATGCATAAGCGGATTCAGTTCATTCTCAATTCATCCAACATCCTGCAGGTCTTGGCTGAGAGAGAGAGAGAGAGAGAGAGAGAGAGAGAGAGAGAATGGCCTCTTCGCTAACGACACAGCCCTCACAATGGTCGTGAACTGGTGAGCGTCTAACGAGCAGGTCCAGCAGGTCCTTTACTGTGGGAAATGTAATTGTTTACGCGTGTGTGTGTGTGTGTGTGTGTGTGAAAAATTCTCACATGTGAACACAAAATCTCCATACTGAAACACTTCCATCATATTCCTTGTATAAATAAAAAGAACAAAACAACTATATAGTTTCCTTCTCATATAAAAAAACACAACAAAACAACAACAACACAACAAAGCAACAGCAACCTAGATCTCAAAAGGCGTCAACAACAGTCACAACCTTCAACAACACTTCAACATCTCACTCCAAGGACCAAGCCCAGTGTCATTATTTAAGACTTATATATGAACAACAGTTGTGCTTTAATCTGAGAACGTGATACTTAGATTCTACACTATTATGTTGTTACCAGCTGCTGTCGGCTCCGGGTTGAATATAAACCACCAGATTTTATCACATGTATTTAGACTGACAAATGCTGGATGATCAACTTAGGATTCTTGTTTTGCTCCGCTGCGCTTCTAACTTAAATACGGTACAGGTTTCAAAGGAGAAAGTCTGTGTCAGCGTTAAGCTACTTGTATGAACCTAAAGAAAAATAGAAGAAATATCAAGCTTGTGTCGGTGTAAATTTATGCACACTTAAGAAATCAAATTCAGGTTTTAGATAATTTACCTGAAGAAGGTGGTGAAATCAGTTTGTTAGTCCAGAGGCTCACCTGTGATTATTAATGACTGCTGCTGACTGTTGTCAACGTCATCACATTGAGTAATATTAAAGAAAAATATATCCCTCAACTTATAACGTATATATATATATATATATATATATATATATATATATATATATATATATATATATATATATATATATATATATATATATATATATATATCGTACGTCTTGAGGAATATCTTTTTGAAAGACCTGCCCAGAAACTCAGGTAAATCCTTATGGGAGGTGAACAAAATTACTACTTGATATTTATTCCTTAACGTAGGACAAAAAGTTATACTCGAGACACATATTGATTACGTATTGTACAGTTGTAGACAGATTGTCTGAACACTTGGCAGTATCTGGCATGTAAGTATAGTAAAGGATCATTAGGTGAGAGGGATTGGAATTTTAACGTATTTTTCTCAAAATCTTCTCCGTTTTTTTATTATTATTATTATTATTATTATTATTATTATTATTATTATTGCATTTTGTGGTTCCGACATAATATGTGATGAAAAAAAGCGTTATTAGATAATAAACCAATCATATATTTGACCCAGAAATAGATGTCGGGTATTACCAAGTGCTTAGGGAATATTGTACAAGATGTCACGCACTAAACACAAATAAATTACCGGCATACATACTGTATATACATTCATATACATTTAAGCATCATCGTCCTCATGAAAGATAGTCATATCCCAAGTCTTAAATACAATAATCACTCTTGTCATCTCGCTAAGGTAACAAGACCGTCCTGGGTTAGGTTTCATGTTTGTTTGTGTGGCAGGTTAAGTCAACACAGCTGGTGCCAGGCAAAACACGCCCGGGGGTGGAGGAGGCTCAGGCTCGGTTGTCTCCAGGAACAACTTACAACCTCCTCTGATCTTCTCTCTCTTTTGTGGATGACCTGAAGATTAGACACCCTAGCGTATTTTCACCTCATGATTAAAACACCCTTACGTTACCTGCGGGAGGGGTTAGTGAGCGTTAGATTAGGTTAGGTTTAGTCATGTTAGGTGCGGCTAGGTTAAGTTAATGCTTGGGGATTTATTCATCAGAGGAAATAAGCTGGGACTTAATCTTCAGGCGACCACTCCGTGTAAGCTTTAAAGCACACTAAACACCTGTCTGACACTGGAAAATGTAAATCTCTCTCACTGTTTTATACATATTGGAGTATACACCAACCCAGATTAACTAAAACTAACTGAATAAGAGAGAATTTCTTAACCAGACGGTGCAGACATATCCTATATCCTTTGAACCTATGACCTCTGACCCTATTACCTATGACACAATGACCTCTGACCCCATGACCTCTGTCCCAATGACCAATAACACTATGATCTATAACACTATCACCTCTGACCCTATGACCTCTGTCCCCATGACCAATAACACTATGATCTATAACACTATAACCTCTGACCCTATGACCTCTGACCCAATGACCTATGACACTAAGACCTATAACACTATGTCTTCTGACCCAATGACGTACTCTACCTCACTCCTTGTTTTAATACCAACAAGTAATATGAATCGAGGAATATTTTCAAAAGCTTCCATCAAGAGACAAACTTTACACAGCTGTAGACATCAGGCGGAAACGAGCGTTAATTTACGAAGCGCAAAATAAATAAAAAATAAAAATTCGTGAGGTAAAATACTGTTTATTATTATTTTTCAAGAGATGCGAATATATTACGAATGGGATTTAAAGTGTCTGTGATAAATGTATACACAGCACCCTGCAGGTTTTTGTGGGGATGGCGTGAATGTTTGTATAAGTTCAGCAACATTGTCCTCACCTGTTGATGTTCAAGGTGCCCCACAAGTGAGGACAATGTTGCTGTTGTCATACAAACATTCACGCGATCTTCAAGAAAATCTATAAGGCTGTTTGTATATATTTTTTGAGACACCCTGTATTAAGAAAAAATATATGTACACTAACTTAAAATCTTCACATAGCTGGGCTCTCTTGGATAACCATCTGATAGACACACTTACATAATAACTTTTAAACTAGACAGTATAATGTGGTACATGTAATACAAGGATACGTATAAGACGAGAGGAAGAAGGGCGACAGATGTGTTCTTGATGCATTTATAATCTTCAAACTTCCCTCTAAATTTTTAGTTTTTATTTCGTCGCTTTAATTGGTCACAGAGTTAAGTAGGTGGAACACACACACACACACATACACACACACACACACACACACACACACACACACACACACACACAGAGGTTGACTCAACAACAGAAAAAACAAAGCAAATAAAAGTTGCTAGAGTCAACCAAGCAATTGTTGAGGCAGAGTGGTGGTGGCTGCCAGCTTCGCTCTCTCTCTCTCTCTCCAATATTAATGACAAATTATACCGGGAGTCCTTTGTCTTGTTATAATGGCTACGCTCATTAACTCAGATAAATATTCATTGATTTAGAGCGAGAGACATAATGCAGTTTCCAAGAAGAGGGAGATCTAAGGGATGACCCAAGCGTTGTGTTGTGAGCAGGAGGCTTTAATAAAGATTAATTTGAATAACGGTACTTAATTCACCTGAGAAATACGAATTATTTACCGTTCTGGGTAACAGTTAATTAACGAACATGACTTAATATACCGATAAAGTTTACTATTAATGGTATACATATCTAAAACACTTTAATCTTATCTGGGTTTATGATGTATCTGTATACTGTATGACACCCAAATATTTTCTTGTACCCGTGGAAGTCAATGGACGACACTCCATCCCCACCATACGTTAGCTTTATACACACAAGAACTGCTGTTTGAAGTTCTTGTGTATCTCAGAGGTTTGTGGAGGCTTGTGGATGCTCATGGAAGTTTATGGAAGTTTGTGGAGGCTCATGGAGGTTTGTGGAGGCTCATGGAAGCTTATGGAGGCTCATGGAAGCTTATGGAGGTTTGTGGAGGCTCATGGAAGCTTATGGAAGTTTGTGGAGGCTCATGGAGGCTTAGGAAGGTTTGTGGAGGCTCATGGAGGCTTATGGAAGTTTGTGGAGGCTCATGGAGGCTTAGGAAGGTTTGTGGAGGCTCATGGAGGCTTATGGAAGTTTGTGGAGGCCCATGGAGGCTTAGGAAGGTTTGTGGAGGCTTATGGAAGTTTGTGGAGGCTCATGGAGGCGCATGAAAGTTTGTGAAGGCCTAGGGAGGTTTATGTAAGATTGTAAAGGCTCATTGAAGTTTGCGAATGCTCATGGAGAGTTATGGAGGCTCTTGGAGGTTTATGAAGATTTCAGGAGGCTTATGGTTGCACATGGAAGCTTATGGAGGTTTATGGAAGATTTTGAAGGCTTATGGAGGCTAATGAATGTTTGTGAAGGCTAATGGAGGCTTATGGAGGCTCATTGAGACTCAGTTGACTATATGACATTTTTGTAATCTTCTTTTTCAATATATCATTTGGCCTCCAGCCACCCCATAACCATTAATTCCTTTTATAGTCTGTCAACCCTGTCACTGTCACCCCTGTCACTGTCAACCCTGTCACTGTTAACCCTGTCACTGTTAACCCTGTCACTGTCACCCCAGTCACTGTCAACCCTGTCACTGTTAACCCTGTCACTGTTAACCCTGTCACTGTCACCCCAGTCACTGTCAACCCTGTCACTGTTAACCCTGTCACTGTTAACCCTGTCACTGTCACCCCAGTCACTGTCAACCCTGTCACTGTTAACCCTGTCACTGTTAACCCTGTCACTGTCACCCCTGTCACTGTCACCCCTGTCACTGTGTCACCCCTGTCACTGTCACCCTGTCACTGTTAACCCTGTCACTGTCAACCCTGTCACTGTCACCCCCTCAATGTCACCCCTGTCACTGTCACCCCTGTCCTGTCTGTCACTGTTACCCCTGTCACCGTCACCAGTCACTGTCAACCCTGTCACTGTCAACCCTGTCACTGTCAAACTGTCACTGTCCCCTCCCCACTGTCTTCTGTCACTGTCACCCCTGTCACCCTGTCACTGTTACCCCTGTCACTGTTACCCCTGTCACTGTCACCCCTGTCACTGTCGCCCCTGTCACTGTTACCCCTGCCACCGTCACCCGTCACTGTCAACCCTGTCACTGTCAACCCTGTCACTGTCAAAACTGTCACTGTCAACCCTGTCACCGTCACTAATGTCACTGTCACTCCTGTCACTGTCACCCCAGTCACTGTCACCCCAGTCACTGTCACCTCTGTCACTGTCAACCATGTCACTGTCACTCCTGCTACTGTCACCCGTCACTGTTACCCATGTCAGTCCCGTCACAGTCATCGAGATCTGCGCATCCACCACCATAACCAGCCTCTCCACCTAACCTAACCTAACCACCACCACAGACACCATCATCTCCACCAATTCACTTAAGTACGCCAAACATTGTACTCAAGTACTTAATAATGTCAGACTGAAGGTGAACATGAGTATACTGTAGAGTAGATAATTAATTAATACTGTTATTTCTACTTAGTTCTCCATAAGCCGTTTAGTATTTTTCTTCCTTATTTCCGTATTTATTATCATTGTTCTGGTTCTCATCTGTTTTATCCGCCACCATGGTATTTCCTTCAACACTTTATCTTTATATTTCACAAACTGTTAAGCTCCCTCCACTCTTCTTATCTCCTGTTAAATTGTTTCCTTCCTTGATTTACTCTTGGTTTACTTAACCTTTTAAACTAGGACGTTATCACACACTCTATGACTGTATTTTTCCTTAACACAAATGGAAACCCTTAAAAACAACAAACACTTTAATTTTCTCAATTAATAAACACCAAAACATATATCTAAACCTCCTCGTATTTATATATAACTAAATACTAATATATTTCTATCATCAAAACAGATCTAATAAAACAAATATACATCACCACGATAACAACATCTTATGATATCCAACACATCTAAAGCGAGACGATGCCTATAAATGATAGCACGGCGAGAGAGAGAATTAAATAATAGTGACAATTATGAACTTGTATCTTGAATTTTGCCAACACCACCACGATGGAAACACGATAAAACGCTTATACACTGACATGCTACACAATACCTTCTGTGTATATGTGTGTGTGTGTGTGTGTGTGTGTGTGTGTGTGTGTGTGTGTGTGTATTATAAGAGTATTATATAAATGTTATTAAACCGGGGGAGTATATTGCTCGTTTTGTTTATATAACAGCGTAAAATTAAGAATTCTTCCGGTTAACTTCTGGGTTTCATTCTGCTAAGATGAACGGAGGAATATTATTTATACAAGATCTCTATATTCCTCGGTATGTTTTTAATACTTATTGCCTTCATTATATACCAAGAATTATATCACTCATAGACACCTCGCAAAATGAAAACAAAATTATATATATATATATATATATATATATATATATATATATATATATATATATATATATATATATGCAAGTAAATCACTGTAGGTGCCCGTGATCTAGGTGATCTTCTTTCCTTGTGGTTATCAGCACATATATATATATATATATATATATATATATATATATATATATATATATATATATATATATATATATATATATATATATATATATATATATATATATATATACTCAGGGTACGTTCTCCTTACAATCTTCAAGTGAGAGTTTCAGCTTCCAGTGGTATATAGGATATGAACTAAATCTAGAAATTGAAAAACCAACTCGGAAAAATCATCATCACAATTCTCAAGTAAATATTTTCAGCTCATAAAAACTTGGACGACTTCCTTCCAACTTGATGCTTCCGGAGCTGGAGGGAGGACGACAAGTATTGTAAAAATTCAGTCATAAGGGTGTGTGTGTGTGTGTGTGTGTGTGTGTGTGTGTGTGTGTGTGTGTGTCCTAAAACGAAAAAAACAACCCTCGCACCTCTCAACACACACACACACACTAGCTAGGACATGACAGAAGAACTTGGTCCACCTGAATACATTATATCGTCTTGGAGTTTCTGTGCCTCGCCGGGAACATGATTTATGATGGGGAGGCAAGAGAGCAGAGGTTGTCTCCCCAGCAAGGATGTGACGCGGGGAGAAAAACGGAGTAAATTATCATAAAAAAGGAGAGGAGAGGAAAAGGCGAAAGAGAAGAGCAAAATTGAAGATGATGAAGAAGTAGCTTGATGATGATGATGCTGTGAGGGGATGATGTATTGATAGGAAGTGAGGAGGAAGACTGAAGAAGATGAAAAGATAAATATGAAATAAAAAGACGGAGACGAAGAAGGGAATAATAATAATAATAATGATGTAATAATAATTATTATTACTTTTTCATATTACTTTTTCTTTCTTTATATACCTCCTTCATAATCTTCTTCTTCTTCTTTTTCGTTTTCCTCCACCTCCTCCTCCTTATTCCTCGTGTCCCTCTCATTGTGAGGTCTACGTCACACACCATCTGGTCTGCTCTCTGCCTCTGTCATCTACCCTCCAGAATTCTCTTCCCCTTTCTAGTTCTCTTTTCAATGTGTCTATCCACCTTTCCAATTACTGATAATAGGGGCGAGGGAAGCAGAACTCTAAAAATACAATCCCAGGATTTTTATGGTAATTCGTTCGCTATTTATATAACGCAGTGTGTTGTTTAAGGATATTTCTTTTACAGTCACGTAGTTAGATACATTCAGAAATCAGGTCAGCTTACATAACATCAAATCACGGCAGAAGTAAAAAAAAAATATATGCATAAATTAGTAAACGTATCATAATGTCTAACTAGCTATCATAATTTCAGTTTTAAAATCATTTCATAAAGTCTTCAAACGGCTTTCTGGCTGACTAATTCGTAAGCAGTCGTTAGCATGGAAACAGCGATGTGTAAGATGAATTGCATATTAATTTTTCTCTTGCCGTAACAAACAACAGCAAAGGAAGGCGCACGCACGCACGCGCCTCTTTATCACGGGAAATGATTGTTGCCTCAACTCCTGCTGGAGGGAGGGAGGCGTGGTGAGGCATGGTGGCCTAGGTTTTAGTGCGGGTGTCGTTGACACCAGGCATATATTGTGGGCGTCCAGCAGCCACGCCCTCAGTCTGTCTCTATAACACTTAGACTGACAGACTGTTATCACACCCTTAGCTGAAGCCAAATAAACTTAGATAAGAAGTTATGGAAATAAACTAACCAAAGCTAACATAAACATGATATTAACAAACTAAGCTAAACCATATAAATTAAATCAAACTAAGCTTAATATAAGGTGAAAAACTACGTAACAAATAAAACAAACTAAGCTTAACAAATAAAACAAACAAACTAAGCTTAACAAAGTAAATAAACTAAACATAACAAACTAATCTTAACAACTAAATCAAAAAGTAAGCTTAACAAATAAATTAAACAAACTAAGCTGAACAAATAAACTAAAGTAAACAAAATAGGCAAACAAAGTAAACAACAGAGGCTAAGATAAATCAACTACGTATACAGTATACACACAGCTGACGTTAAACCTTTTTCAAATACGCCAGAAAAATACCAAGATAAATTGTCCCCCTTTCCACTGTGATGAAAAAAGTAGCACTGGGACTCATTTGAATAGAGAGCCCCAAAAATACACACCAGGGCTTATTTTTTGTAGTGAAAGACTCAATGGGGCTCATTTGTATAGTGAGAAATAAAAGCACCAAGGCGTATTTATTTTTTTTTAGTGAGAGAGACTCAATGGGGCTCATTTTCTTCCGAGAAAAATACACTGGGGCTCAAATATTTTGAAAAAAAAAAGAAAACCCTGAAGCGGTGATTTTTTTTTATAAGAGAGAAAAAAAAAGGCGCCTCGGATGCCCTGGGAACACGCGGCTAACGTGCTCCATTACACGGGGTACAAATCCCTTAATATTGTATCTATTTTAGCCCCTAAAAATAGCAGGAAAAATCCAATCCAAATATATATATATATATATATATATATATATATATATATATATATATATATATATATATAACATTGGCTAAAAAGAAATACTAGTTCGCACTTTCCATGAATTTCACTTTTTTATGAGACCAGAAAAAGGTGAATAAAATGATTATCGATAAACAGTAAATGGAATCCCCTGAATAATAATAAAAACAGTTGGTATATTTTTTAACACCAACAGCAATAATAATAATAATAATAATAATAATAATAATAATAATAATAATAATAATAATAATAATAATAATAATAATAATAATAATAATAATAATAATAATAATAATAATAATAATAATAATAATAATAATAATAATAATACATAAACAGGTAACAGATGTGAGGCGCTTGTGGTGGCCTTTAATAAGATGTCAGGTACAACATGTCACAGGTGTATAAGAAACTTGATTGGCCATAAATTAACTCGGTACAACTTTGTCATCACTGATAACTCCTTGACATCTCATACACCTGTTCAAATATTCAATCAGGACTATATATCTCTTTTCCCACCTAGTGATTTACCTTCATATACGACCTACTTCAGTGTTTTATAATGACAACTATATTGATCTCTCAGTCTATAGATATAATGATTAATTAACTTTATTCATCTTACAACATGATTGGTTCATTTCCTAACATTATTTCAGTATATTACTATAAACTCGTGATTTATTTATAAATTTCTTTAGGTAATTCCTGTATTAATAAATTTTACTCGTCCACTGCAGTTGGTTGTGTGAGTTAGTTCGTGATTTCAGGGAAAAGACATCACTACGCTGAAATTCCTACGTCTAAATATTCCCTAACCTAACCTAACATGTGGTTGTACATTAACATACTCTTTTTTCCTTTAATTATTATTTCTTCACTCTTATTTTTTGAACCCCCCCCCCCAGGCCCCGATGTGGGTCGATGACTTGTGCGCTGGTGGGCTATTCTACATTAAAAAAATATATACAGGGTGAGCATGAAGTCTTTCCCTGATTACAAACATGTATTACACAAAACATATGCTAGGCACAAACACACAGTTTTTTGCAGCTTAAAATATGCATGAAAAAAAAATCTATGAATTCATCTACACAATGCTACAAAATTCATGTTTCTATCTAGAATGGTCTTCGAGATATGATTTTTTATAATCAAGGAAAGACTTTATGCTCACCCTGTATATTCTAACCTAACCTAACCAAACCTAACCTAAAACACAGACAAAAACCCCAAAGAAAACTGGACTGGACTTACCGAGCATGACTCTCTGGGGTACTCCAATTTCCTCCTGTGCTAAAACTAGACCCGTGGGCTTTATTCAGCATACAAATACTGTAAATCCTCCTCATCAACGTAATTAATGTGGAGTGTGACAATAAATAAGGGAATTTCTCTCATCTCGTATCCACAGTGAGCCACCAATGCCCTCCGTGATAACGTTAGGGTATGAGCCAAGCTGAGGCGTGGGCCAGAGTGATATCAGCGCCAACAGGGGATTTGCGTCAATATCGGTATCTACGTCAATATGGGATATACGCCAATAACGGCTCTACCTTAAGATGAAATACGCGTCAATATGGTATATATAAATCCGCCAATATCGGACTTATGGTACAATGAGACGCGCCAGTAATGGTATCATCACCAAAACAGAATACGTGTCAATATGATTTGAAAACAAACAGAAAATATCCGATTTTTCTCTCCTCGTGTCGTCTACCTCTGCGTTTACGTTCTTAATCATCTACGCTGATCTAGTTTCTCTAAATTCATTTACATATCTAGACACTATTATAGCATTCACAAAAATTCTCACCAAGTTCAGTAAGTTGAGGAAGACTGAGTTAGGTAAGGGCGGGAGGAGCAACAGGCTGGAGATGATCTATGTTAAAATGATGACCAATTATTTATCTACTTCAAAAGAACAACAACAAAAATAATTATAGTTTGTCGTGTGGTCGTGTTCGAAGTATTTTATCATCACTGGCCGTCTTGCAGTGGTGTATAGTGCCCAGTAGAGACAAGAAGCAGTTAGGTGTGTTGACAACACCTGCATATGATCCTCGCGGGGCGGCTCAGTGGCTGGTTGGTAATATTGTCACCTGATGATATGATGCCCAGGCGTGTGGTCTGAGCTGACGATGTGTGTGTGTGTGTGTGTGTGTGTGTGTGTGTGTGTGTGTACACGCTCAAATATGTGTGCTCGCGCGCATGTGCCCCCTAAGCGTGGCAGCTGACCCAGATAAAACCTCAACATACGGACGTGTCTACCTTGTGCAACTACAACCTGCTTTGTCTATCTCATTTCCTTGTTTTTTTTCTGCATACTTCTCATGTATTTCCCTTTTTACTTATTTATCCATTCAACATTCATTCATCTAGCCAGTCTTAACTCCACTCTTAGTTCATCTTCCAGTATAACGTCAACCACCACATTCTCCAGGCCTCTAGCCATGAAGCCACCCGTCTAGAAGACTTCCGACCCACTGAGTCTAAAGGGGCGTGTGAGGTTTATCCGCTGTTTTTATATGATAGAATCAACTTATCTATTTCCTAGGATTTATCGAGTATTTGGACTCCTATGTCACCAGTGGTATCACACACCTCCGCCAAGTTCTTCATCAACAATGTCTTTATATCTGTTGTTATTGTTATTGTTATTGTTCTTACTATTGTTGTTATTGTTATTAATCAATATGATGATGATGAGTATTACTAATTATATTTGGTAGAAGGGTTTGCTCCTGATACACGCTTAAGATAAAAAGCACATAATTAAACATTTTTATGATTTTTTTAGGCCGCATTTGCAGTACTGTACATATTTCCATTCCGTCTCCTTATAGCTACACAACTCTGTGAAGCGAATACATCTGTTTGTCACTGAATCTCTGGGTACCTGTCTGTTACTCTCTCTAGTCTGTAGACATAAATCTAGCGAGGAAGACAAATCCTCTGTTCTAAATTTATTCTGACGGAACTTGGTCGGTTTGTTACTCTACGGATCGCACTCAAGCGCTTGCATGACTCTTCAACACTGACCAGATCATAAAGGTCATATGAAGACGAAACATAATCTGTAATTATTAGTTCTTCAAAGTCTTCAAAACATTAAAATATTACAAGAAAGTTTTTATTTACCCACATTACATCCAAATTAATACCAGATACTCCAACAACCACTACTACCACAAGCCGCTGTTACTGCCTTAATGTGCAGTTCTTATTTACCAAAGCAAAACCTGTCACGACTACTGTCACCGTCACCAGTTGGGGAAGAGATGGATTTCGGACCAAAAACACATGTGGTCATGTTCCCCAGCGACCTGCCCCGCCCAGTGTACTCTAACAGGACCGCATATAGGTGTATGTTCATCCTGCCAAGTTGGCATCGACCCAGGACAGGCAGAAAGCTGTATGTCTCTGAGCTGTAGCGGAAATAACAATGGCGAGAGTGATGGTGGTGGTAGTGGTGATGGTGGAGGTAGTGATTGTTGTAGAGTTGGTTGTTGTATTGGAGATAATCGCACGGGAAATAGTTGTAGTATTAAGTTACAGTATTTAGGGTGAACGGGAGTAGTAATAATAGTAGTTGTGGTAGCAACTTTAGTAATAGTAGTAAAAGCAATATTAACAGAAATAGTTACAACTATAAAAATATCAACATGACAATAGCAGTAACTGGCATGTTAGTAGTAGTAGTAGTAGTAGTAGTAGTTGTTGTATTTGTTGCAGTAGCCAAGTCCAACAGCTGTTACAGAAACACAAACAGCAGCCTTTCTGAGTAGACTCAACATCAGAAAGCTGCTGTATTTCACCCCCCCCCCCTTCCCGCACACACCACACCTCCCGGACATTCAACTCGACCCACCAACACATGAACAACACTACGAAGTTGCAGGCGAGGCGTCATGCCCTGGGTCGGTGCTCCTTTGATGAGTGTCTAGTGCCAGGTAGACTTCCACAACCCAGGAGGAAGTATCGTTCTCTCCTCACAGGACAGAAGTCTTTCTGTTGTTTAACTATAAAGATTTCCTAGGAGAAACCAAATTCTCCTTTCAAGATTTTCTCAGAGAATTAGATAAAATATTAGTTCTCAGACATGCCCTTGTGTTAAGTATTCGTCATTTACTTTACTACGTAAAGGTGAGAATCAATCATCATCGTGGTCGTAACGGGGACTTGGGCAACAGTCCGTGTTGTAGGAGACACTGTATTACCTGTATTACTGTAATTTATGTGCAAACTCCGCACTAAGTCACAATACACAGATCGTGAACACGAATCACTTATGTTCTATTAGGCCCAAAATGGAGGAAAGGACTAAATTCGTTTCCATTATGGTTATGTCTGAACACAGTACACTCAGGCAATCGTGGCGAGAAACAATTATCCCTCAACTATTTTTCACAAACTTTAACACCGTTCTATACCTCCATTACTAACTTCTGGAGGGGGGGGGTGGCTGTTTACACGAGTGTAACTAAATATTTGTCATCTGGTTCCGAACACAATAACGGCGAGACGATATTTGTGAGAGGCCATAGAAACACCTTTTCAAAGTGTAGGTAAACACAAGCCAGACTTCTGTACCCCGCGCAGCCCATCAGCGCCCTATAACTTACATAAACACTAAAGTAAACTATTGATTCTCTAGTATTGAAAGTGGTAATTACAAAACCTTTAATTAACGAGAAAGATCACATTAAGATTACCCCACCAGCTTATTTCACCTGACGTTTAAACACCCTAACGCCAGCCTAACCTACCCTAAACGCCCAAGGTAGTGTTAATGTGTTTAATCACCAGTCAAAATAAGCCGAGGGAAGTTAATCTATACATGATCAAAAAAACATTCATAAACCAGATTGAAAAGTAACTATGATCTGGTATTCGACGTTGCTGATCCACCTCTTACCCTGACAATAACCACAGCATCGAAAAAACCTAAAACAAGTTAACACCCATGAAAGTAGTTTATGTCTCTCTTTAAATCGAGGCGAGTTTTTCCCCAATAGCAAGATAACGGACTGTCGGTCGAGGTTAAGGGGTTAAGACGATATAAAGGAACTAACAGAGGAGGAAGTGCGGAACCCTGGACTAGTGTCGAGCGAGATAACATTTTGGGAGTTTAAAGACGGGTGATGGCCAAGACGTGCCCGGCATGGTTAACTGGCACTACTGGCCCGGCACTACTGAAGCCTTAATCACCTCCCTTCATCACAGCCACACTCACTGAAGCATCAACCACCTCCTCTCATCACAGCCACACTCACTGAAGCCTCAACCACCTCCTCTCATCACAGCCACACTCACTGAAGCCTCAACCACCTCCTCTCATCACAGCCACACTCACTGAAGCCTCAACCACCTCTTTCTCACCACAGCCACACTGACTGAAACCTCAACCACCTCCCTCACCACAGTCACACTCACTGAAGCCTCAACCACCTCCTCTCATCACAGCCACACTCACTGAAGCATCAACCACCTCCCTCACCACAGTCACACCTACTGAAGCCTCAACCACCTCCCTCACCACAGCCACACTCACTGAAGCCTCAACCACCTCCCCCTCACCACAGTCACTGAAGCTCAACCACCTCCCCTCACCACAACACACTCACTGAAGCCTCAACCACCTCCCTTCATCACAGCCACACTCACTGAAGCATCAACCACCTCCTCTCATCACAGCCACACTCACTGAAGCTTCAACCACTCTCCTCTCATCACAGCCACACCACTGAAGCCTCAACCACCTCTCATCACAGCCACACCACTGAAGCCCCCAACCACCTCCTCACCACAGCCACACTCACTGAAGCCTCAACCACCTCCCCTCATCACAGCCACACTCACTGAAGCCTCAACCACCTCCTCTCATCACAGCCACACTCACTGAAGCATCAACCACCTCCCCTCACCACAGTCACACTCACTGAAGCCTCAACCACCTCCCCTCATCACAGCCACACTCACTGAAGCCTCAACCACCTCCTCTCATCACAGCCACACTCACTGAAGCATCAACCACCTCCTCTCATCACAGCCACAATCATTAAAATCTGTGAAGCCTTGTAGGACTAGACATCTTTAAAGGACTTTCGTTTCACTTACTCTCACAACACAACACAACACACAGGCTAACATGACAGTAACGGTGAAGAAATACTGTATATACAAATTATATAATTCACTGCCAAAGAATAAGATGATGAAAACAAATAAATCATTTAATTGTAGCAATTAATAATAATACGGAAGATTATTTATATCAAGAATGAATCGAAATTAAATACAAAATGTATTAATAGGATTAATAAAAGTGAAATAAGGAAATTGACTGAGAAAGTAAAATAGAAAATATGGAAATTTATTCGTTACAAGAATAAATAAAAAATACTGGGGAATAAATAAATCAACTAAGAAAACATTTATTATGACCCTATTGCCACCTAGGCGTGAAATTGTTAAAGGTGTAGATGTCGCCAGTAAAACAACCCCACCCTAAATTAAAGAGTTTTAAGACCCAGTGTCAAGGAATAATCGAAGAAAACCGGACAACTCGCCAACTGCACTGGCTAATCATTGCCCCTGAACACGATCCTCAAATCATTTTACATCTACGTCACCAATTGGTGCTAAGAGGACAGAGGCAATTGGCGTAAAGAAACTTAACCATAGTTTCACCCTGCCCGGGGATCGAGCCCGTGCATGCAGACCATTACACAACAGGCCGCCACGAGATATACAACTACAGGGTGTAAACACGACGAGATTTTACGACACTTCTCAGCTGCTGACCCAAGCAGACTCCCGCAGTGGTGGAGGAGGGGAGGGGGGTCTGAACACACTATTGAAAATTCTATACTTAATGACGACCTCCTGCATGAGTAGCGCCTACAGGTGGGGAGATTATTACGAAGAATGTGAAAACTGAAACCCTGAAGTGCAAGGTCCAGTTGCAGACGGTCCAGTGCCAAACGGTTCAGCAACGAATGGTCCAGTGGCTGAATGTGCAGTAGTGAAACGGTGACGGACGGACAGCCCCTCTCCTAGCAGAAACTACATCATCTACTTATAACAACTAAGTTATATTATACTAACCGCTGTCTTATCTTCGTACATCAAAATGGCGAATCTGTTATCTCCCCATTTATTCACACTTATCTCCCCACTCATCAACAAGGACTGCGTTATCTTCCCTACCTCATGGCGGCCACTGTATAATCTCTTGCCTCCAAGGTAGTGCAATTTTTACCCCAGCGAGCAGGTAAACAAAGCCCCTCTCTCTTGCCTGCCGCCTGACCATCCATTTCTATCAAAAGAATATCAGAAAATGGAGGAAAAGAGATTCCTTTGAGCCGAAGTCTGTTGCATGTGGCGAGCGAGTGAGCTTACTACGTTGGCAACATTTTTTTCTCATTTTCATTTATCGTCTCTTGTGTATCTATTCCACATTGTTTTAAAAATTTCTTGTTCACATATTCGTTGTTTATTTCTGCCAAGGACATAGAGCGGGGTATCATAAATCACAGCCGTAAAGAACTTTGGATGGAGTGACTTGGCGTTAGGTGTTGGTGCCTTATTCTTCTCCACGGCCGCCATAATTCCCAAATATCTTTCGTGTTAAATATTTCTTCTAGATTTATTATGATTTCCTTAAAATATGACTAAATACAAAAATATATACTTTCAAAAGTGTCGGGAGAGTGAAGGTTTTTTTTTTTACTTGAACGGCGACAAAAAACTTCCTCACGATGTTGTTAACAACACAGCACCACCACCATTTGCTGATCTGGTGCCAGAATATCTCAAAACAACAGAGAAAATTGCAAAAAGATATTCCCCCAGAGGAATGTGTTGAGTTTACTGGGCACACACACACACACACACACACACACACACACACACACACACACACACACAAGAACAGCCCAGTCCCAACCATTGTAAAAATTATCAATAACATGTAATAAATCAGTGTATTCACTCCCAGTAAACACTGCTCCCTACACTGTCACTATGTTGAAATGAACTGTATTTTGAGCTGATCCCCATCTAAGTTACTATATGTCTTATTTGTGTCACTTATGTCACTTGTATATTATTTGTAATTCGTAACCCATTCCCAAATATGTAACTGTATATTTTCAGCCTTCTGGCTGCCAAGCTCTTTCAATAAACCGTTAATTATTATTATTATTTATTATTACACACACAGTCTCAGGAGAATAACACTGTCATATGGCCACAGGGCTCATGGTATATTGTACCAAATCATACATGACCAGATGAGAAAAACATGAACATGAAGGTGGTGTGGGATGCTGCCTTCAGCTCTACACTACAATATCTCTACTCAGAGAGTGAAGTTTTCCATTAAATACTTACAACAACAACAACAAAAACAATCCATCAATGCTTGCAGGAACAACAACAACCACCACCATTCAATGGTCGAAGCAACAACAACAATAACAACTAAACACCAAAGTTATAATTATTACACCTTCCATGTAATATGTTATTCCCTTCAGCTTGTCTCTTGGCTGATAACATATGAGTGTGTGTCGCGGCCTCAATACTGGACCATAACACCAATTACCCAACCCACTCTACACTTTCAGCTGAACTAGGATAAAATTAAGGAAAAAACCCAGAGAAAGTGTTTAAAGAACCTCCCCAGGCCAGTGTGTTGAGTAATGGGGAGGAAGTGACCGCGTTAGGTAGCTTTTACCATCATATTCTCTCTCTCTGTTATCCTGTTTCTTCATACTGACCTAAAACTATGCGGAGTATATCTTAATTTCTTGTCGAGGGGAGTTTAGCTACACTGTTGGTCTTAGACTACATTATTCGCCAGTATGGGAGTAAATTGGCTTCACTTCATGAGACAACAAATTAACATCATCAAAGGACAAAGATATTTCATTATTTAGTTCCATTGAAACATTTATTTTTAACTTTAATAAATCATAAAAATGACCCAAATCACCACTAGGGTGTCAGGTGAGTACCGTTGTCTTTCAAGGTCAGTCCAGCAAGTTTTGTAGTCATGAAACACCCAAATCTTTATCTTAAGAAAAAAAATATATACACTACTCGTAACCCTTCTGTTTATTCATAAACTGTGAACTGAATGAAAAACTAGTTTGTTCATCAAAATGTTATGTATCAGTGCGCCAAATACTGTATGTCATGCGGCTCAATGGCCAATTGTAAGACAATATTAAATTACGTGATGTAAACAAAAACCACATAAAGCGGTCGCTGGTGTATATATATATATATATATATATATATATATATATATATATATATATATATATATATATATATATATATATATATATATATATATATATATATATATATATATATATATATATAATTTTCTGTGGTGCCTGGAGTAAAGAAAATTAGTATATTATCTATATTTTTTTTCAATTTTCTCTAAATCGTAAATGCAAAAACTTGTTTAAAGGTCAACCCAGGTGGAGACTCACAGCCAGGTACCTGATCTACACGTTTTAGTACGTATACAGACGTTCTTACATGTTTCTACACGTTCTTATATGTTTCTATTCATTATTACTGGATTCTAAATATTCTTATATATTTACTCACGTTCTTACAATTTTATACTCATTAAACATGCTTCTAGAAGTTCTTACACGTCTCTACACCATACAGTACTGACATGTACTATACTGTACAAGAGGACTGGCTGTGTTAACGCAAAACACCTTTGGAGTTGTCAGCAAAACTGGAAAATGTAGATGAGGATTCAGATAGTGACAGTGACATTTAACTTAATAATAAATTATAAAGACGGTGAAAGTGACTCTTAATTCACACTAAAGTGTAAAGAAGATTATAAGGTTTGCTTTTATTGCCGATACAACTAGTAAGAAATTATATAACTGAGTAATGCCATGGTCTGCGATAACTGATAAATGCGAAACTTTGACTCACTTTACTTACTCGATCCCTCCGCCAAGACATCTGATATTTAGTAAATGCTGAAAGGTGTTAACATAGAGAATTAAAATGATTGTATACTGATTATTTAGGTTTATATCACCAGATAACCAATAAAGAGAAGCTCTCTCTCACAATTTTATTTAAACATTTACAAAATTTCATTCACTGCGGAAAATTTTTAGTTGCGTAAGAAATTTAAATGTTCACTAAATTAGAGTTTGCATAACTGAGAATAACATGACAATATTTCACGTGTCTAGCTTTATTAGTTTCAATACTGCAGACGACCCAACACAGCCTCAGACACCAAGAGCCGGTACGTTATACAATATACTGCATCTCGTCACCTTTACACACACCGACACAGAACACTACAGGACATATTAATGGATAACCTTTTTACTCGGTGTCGTCAGGTATGCTCTAGTCTACTCAAAGCTGCTTATAAAAAGTTGTCCCAAGAAACATGTTGACAAGGCACATTTTCTGGCTTCATCTGGCGGCCTATATAAGAGAAACCTACCTACTGTACTGAGGAATTTGTACTGCGCTCTCGTGAATATATTTTGACCGAGTTTACTTAACCCAATTTCCGTCTTCCGTCTTTTCTGATCTGCGTGATGAATATTTTCAGCACGTCAGGAATGTTTTCTTGAGGTGCGGTTTAACAGTCAGTATACATGAGGTGATAACTGACACCTCTACACAACTGCTATGATGAGTATGCAAAAGTACGTTGACAACACCACCACCACCTTCCCTGCAGCTTCCAATTTTTACCACGCTTAGATCAGCTCAGATTACAGCACAGCTCACCAGAGACACACATAATTTAACAGAGTTGATGTACAGTACCTCCTTGACCAATACTAAATTCCCCTTGAAGACTTAACACAGCTTTTAATGATACAATGATTAACTTTAACTGAAGGAGGATTAAATCACAGTGAATTATCACCGATCATAAACGTCAAAACAAAGAAGTCGCGGGAGGGTCTTTGACTCAGTGATTTACATTACAATATTCCATCCATCCTGACGACAACTGCTTTGGTTAGACGCTCATTAAATCTCACTCAAGCATCACCTCTTTCTCGGTGCTGTAATAATTCACTCCTACTAAGTCAGAATATGTTTGTTAAATAAAGTGAAAGTGAATATCGTAAACAAAACGTTTTCTTAAGTGGAGGGTGTGAGTGTGTTGGACTCAACTATCTCCTGACCCCCTGCTGGTGTCCCCTGGCCGCGCCCGTCGCCACCCCGGGTGACCGCCAGGGCCTGCATGGTTAAGTCGTGCCTCACCCCTCCTTCCCTCTGTCCGTCCCTTCCTCCTTCCCTCCTCCCTCCTTCCCACCTCTCTCCCTTGCTTTCACTCTCTCTGCCTCTACCTGTCTCTCTTTCTCCAGGTTCTCTCCCTCTACCTGTCTCTCCCTCTACCTGTCTCTCTAAAGGTTTCTCCTCATGGCTCTCTCTCTCTCTTTTCTCTCTTTCTCTTTTCTCTCTCTCTCCTGTATGTATATCTGTCTCTCTGACTATCTCTCCCTCCCTCTTCTTCCCCTTCTCCCCCTCTCCTCCCCATTCTCTCTCCCTCCCGTTTTTATCCTAACTCTTTCTTTCTCCTCCCTCTCCCTCCTCCCCCTTTCTCCCTCCTCTCCCTCCTCTCCCTCTCTCCCTACTCTCCCTACTCTCCCTCCCCCTCACTCTCCCTCATACTCACAGCCTTCCTCGTGCACCTCATGATTGGTGACACCCACAACACGACCGGACACCAGATAAAACGTGTAAAGCAATTTGTTGGTCAGGTACACATACACATCTTTATCATCTGGCGTACAGGGGTGTGTGTGTGTGTGTGTGTGTGTGTGTGTGTGTGTGTGTGTGTGTGTGTGTGTGTATTTACAGTTTAGTATACATGTTATGGTTGTCACCGTGTCCACACAGATGGCGGCTCATAACCCACACCAACCCCGATATCAAAAAAATACTGAATTTAGTTTATAATTATTGTCTTTATCATCGAGATTGCTCCCTCCACTGTGATGTGTGTGGATGGAGAGGCCAGGAGGGAGGAGGCCAGGATGGGAGTGTCAGGATGAGGAGTGTCAGGATGGGGAGGCAGGATGAGGAGGATCAGGATGGGAGTGTTGGGATGGGAGGTCAGGATGGGGAGGCCAGGATGAGGAGGAGGAGGCCAGGATGGGAGTGCCAGAATGAGGAGGCAGGATGGGCCAGGATGGGCGTTCCCAGGATGAGGAGTGTCAGGATGGGAGTGTTAGGATGGGAGTGTCAGGATGAGGAGTGTCAGGATGGGCGTGTCAGGATGAGGAGTGTCAGGATGGGAGTGTCAGGATGAGGAGTGTCAGGATGGGGAGTGTCAGGATGGGCGTGTCAGGAATTTTCTCTCTCACAAAACACAATATTGTTGTGCTTATGAAAGGCTTCGTTTGCATAATTTGAATAATATTACATTCATATTTATTTTTAACCTTGAAAAATAAAATACAATTTACTGAAGCAGGATAAAAGAAATTGGGTGACTGTACTGTATGTATATGTGTCGTAATTATTAGAGAAACCAATAAAACAGGAGAAATATAAGAGAGGAGAATAAAACAGTAGAGAGAGAGAGAGGATGATAAAACAGTAGAGAGAGAGAGAGAGAGTGATAAAACAAGAGAGAGAGAGAGAGAGAGAGAGAGAGAGAGAGAGAGAGAGAGAGAGAGAGAGAGAGAGAGAGGATAATAAAACAGTAGAGAGAGAGAGAGAGAGAGAGAGGATGATAAAACAGTAGAGAGAGAGAGAGGATGATAAAACAGTAGAGAGAGAGAGAGGATGATAAAACAGTAGAGAGAGAGAGAGGATGATAAAACAGTAGAGAGAGAGAGAGAGAGAAGGGATGATAAAACAGGAAAAAAAGAGAATGGAAAGTTAGTATTAAATATCAGTTTTTCATAGATAGAATTATATATCAGACCATCAGTGGGTAAGTTACGAATTTGTTGAGTGAGTTAAATATGTTTTGAATAGAGCAGGAATTTAGGAAACTACATCCAGGTTTGGAGTTTAAGGGCTCAGCTCCAGTAAGGCTTCCAAAAGCATAGATGGTGAAAAAGTCGCTGGCAGAGGTTAATCTAATTTTCCTCTTACAGAACGAGCATTTTTTGTCTCCGAAAGCCAAATTGATTTAAGTGAACCTAAACTAACCTAACCTAACCCAACCTAGCCTAGCCTAGCCTAACCCAACCTAACCTAACCTAACCTAACCTAGCCTAACCTAACCTAACCTAACCTAATCTAACCCAACCTAACTATTACTCGTGTTTCCGGTGTGTGGCCTAGAAGTGGGGGGGGGGCTGTACGTCAGTCATCTTACCTGGCTAATATAACTATTGTACACTTTCCACTAAGCAATGATTATTATTCACGCCATTTTCAATATACCGAATTAGCACAGGGATTAAATGCAAGATAGTGTAAATAAGTTTTATTCAAACAGCCTAAACTCTTAAGTCTCCATAAGTTTACTAATTCTACTTGAACACAATATTGACAGGTTATTTCTTTAATAAAAACTAATTTCCCCTCACTCCCCCCCCCACCCCCACGCAAAAAATCTGGTATTAATAAACTATATCGAATCAAGATAAACTTAACCTAACTTAACCAGTCTAAGTCAACTAACCTTATGTTTACTAGAAAAACCCAGATCTAAACTAATACTACTGCTATACGAATCAGCTTTGTATGCAAATGAAACAGACGTGTAGCGTTTGAACGGTGAAATTCTCTCTGTTTTTGTTGCAGCTGGATCAAGTTGGCGATACATATAGACACACCAGACTCTCTAAGGTGCTGACGTAAACGGTATTAAACGGTGTAATGTTATTCAAGGTCTAATAACTTCACTTCTTGATATTTTGTTTCCAATTAAATTGAATGGATTTAAAAAATTCTGAGAAACAAATGAAAGAAAAACACACTAATATATGAAGTAATCTGATCGACCATGACTGTAAAAGGTAACATGAAGATTATTTTTCTAGCTAATTCGGGAATATTATTTTCCCGAATTAGCTAGACAAAATGAAGTCTTCATGTTACCTTTAATAAAAAAAGTCAAGTCGGACGTTACAGTGGAGTAGGACATTAACTCTCCACATTTCCTCATGATACAGTTAAACAGTATATTTTAACCCTCTTCATTTAGTTGAGTTAGGTTCATTAAGAGCAAAAATCATGACTAATAATAACTTATATCGATGACTTAACTTTCTTTATATTCTCTCCTGCAACTAATGATTGGTTACTTGTCTCTCCAGGATGTGTGTCACCATCCCACGGCTGTGTGACTCCACTCTCGACCTCCAGGAAAAACTTGTACGAGTCAGCTGTCAAATGTGTGACGTCGAGGACTGCCAGATGTTGGTAAATTGACAGTACTGCAACCTTCCAACAACCTGCAGCAGTACAGCAAACAACGGGACGGTGAACAGGATGACAGGTTAAGGTAAATGTTATAAATACACAAAAAAAGAAGATAAACGACAATTAAATAAACAACAATAGATGGTAAAAACAGGACAGTGGAAGGTCGACAACAAGATAACAGCGATATAACACTTAAATAACAAATAGTATGACATCAGGAAGATAACACAACGATAACAGTATAAAGGTAAGATAACGGTAGTGTACCACTCTCAGATCTTAACAGGTTCTATAAGCTAAGATAACGAATAAACACAGGAATTTGAAGTTAGTGTTTCTCTACAGTTAGATAACGTGAAAGACAACAGGATAACAACAAGGTATTGAACAAGGATAACAACCAAGATAGGAGCACGATAAAAGAGTAGAAACAAGATAGAAGGAAAAGCAGGATAACGACATAAAAACAGAGTAACCGCAAGATAACGACAATAAAAGAACAGGATAACAGCACCAACATAACACCAGGATAAAGGCAAGATAACAAACATGTAAGTGAATAACAACAAGGTGATATGATAACCTCAAGATAACACAATACAGTATAACAATAATAGGATAACAGGTAACATCAAGATAAAAGTAGCAGAAAGTTATTGGAACTGTAGCAAGATAACCTAGGATAAGAATTGACTAGGATTAGAGTAGGGTAAAGTAGGAAAGTAATATGGATATAATGATATAATGAATCACTGAGGTTGACTAAGTGTGGAAGGAAAGATTATTATTTTTCAGTAACACATATTGGCGAGATTACTATGGCTATGCTGAGAATTAGAATCACCCGTGCACTGTCAGGTCTTCAGTTAGAATAATCCATACTACACCAAGTCTTCAGGTTTGAATCACCTTTCCATCAGACGTCTTTTTGGTTCCATCATTGGTAATTCATCCGAGCACTACCAAGCCTTCAGTCAGAATCATCCGGGCACTACCAGACTCAGGAACTCTCAGACATAATCATCCGTACATTACCGGGTTGCTGGGTAATGTTTCCGCTGTAACTTCGCGATGTGTCACGGCTTCGACACCCGCCAGTTCCCTCCTTGAAGCACCGGCCAGCAAGCTGTTTTGGCCCAGAGCCATCATCGTTCACCTCCGTGTTTGTGACAGCAACTTTGACACAGCGTTTATATATGAAGGACGCCATGAATTACACAGAAGAAATATCTTAAGAAAATAAGTCTTACTACAAAAAAATTTAAATATAATACAGTATAAAGAAATATGATATGCGTTTTACCGATACAAATCGAAGCCATAAACAAGCATCGGGACGTGGTCATCGCGCTCTCAAGAGAGGAAGGACTGCAAGAGCAATACAAGGCAAAGATGATTAATCGCCGAGACGTTCAAGCTGCATTACGATCACCTGTGCTTCTAAATTTAGCAGGAAGCCACGAATCAGATTCTCAAAAGGTCTGTGAGCTAAATCTTACCCCAAACAAATTATGCGAGACATTAACTAAGTGGTTCATTTGTGCCTCGCTACAACTGTGACGGTCAAAATAATGTCTATATTGCCTAGTGACTGTACAGTAGTGTAACGAGATGACCTTTCCTAATCCAAGTTAAGAGATAAAACTAACGTCGGAGTAATTAGATGAATTAACTGGAAAAATTGATAAACCTTAGAAAATGCGAAATGAGGTAAAGGAAATGTATGTTGTCTAGTGGTGAACCTTCGAGATAAAAAAAAGTTATTTAGTCATATATAATAGTGTGTTGGTTGATGAGGTGTCGGATAGGGCGGTTGTAGGCCAAACTCCCATCTAACCTAATGTACAAATCTCACACAACACAATACAAATAAAGGTACAGACAAAAAAGTACACAAGCAAAGAAAGAAAGAAAGAAAGAAAGAAAGAAAGAAAGAAAGAAAGAAACACACACACACACACAACCATGTCCAACTTTTAAAACTTCAGGCTAGAGCAACTTATGGGACAATGATACTTGAATCTGACGCTAAAGTCAAGAATCCTGCATAAGTTAAGACCGAGACGAAGTCAAGACTCAAGTGAGAGGGAATTCAAGGTCTGAGGGGAAGGCAAGGATGAGGTAAAGAATTTAAGGCAGTCGGAGAAGTCAAGGGGAAGCATGAAGTGGAAGTCAGAAGCCATAGAAGTTAGAAGGAATTTAGGAAGGTTGAAGTAGAAGTCAAAAGCGATAACAGGAGGAAGTTAAGAGGCAAAAGTCAAAGCAAAAAATGATCTTATCTAAAAGCGTTTAGTGGGAGAGAAAAGAAACGAGTAAGTTATGAGGCAGTTAAGACAAGAGGGAGAGACACTAGCAAAAAGATCCAGAGAGAGAGAGAGAGAGAGAGAGAGATAAAGAGAGAGAGAGAGATAAATAAAGAGAGAAATATACAGCGATAAAGAAAGGGGGGTTATCAGAGAGAGAGAGAGAGAGAGAGAGAGAGAGAGAGAGAGAGAGAGAGAGAGAGAGAGAGAGAGAGAGAGAGAGAGATAAACAGTGATAAAGAAAGGGGGTTATCAGAGAGAGAGAGAGAGAGATAAATAGAGAGAGAAATAAACAGTGATAAAGAAAAGGGGGGGTTATCAGAGAGAGAGAGAGAGAGAGAGAGAGAGAGAGAGAGAGAGAGAGAGAGAGAGAGAGAGAGAGAGAGAGAGAGAGAGAGAGAGAGAGAAAGGATAAAGAAAGGGGGAGAGAGAGAGAGAGAGAGAGAGAGAGAGAGAGAGAGAGAGAGAGAGAGAGAGAGAGAACAGTGATAAAGAAAGGGGGGAAGAGAGAGAGAGAGAGAGAGAGAGAGAGAAATAAACAGTGATAAAGAAAGGGGGTTACCAGAGAGAGAGAGAGAGAGAGAGAGAGAGAGAGAGAGAGAGAGAGAGAGAGAGAGAGAGAAAGAGAGAGAATTAAAAAAGATATATAAATAATAAGGAAAAAATAAAGAAAGCAATAAGGAAAGAGAGATATAAGGAAAGAGAGAGATAAAGAGGAGAGAGCGAGAGAGACAAATAACAAATATATCTTTAACTCAAGTTTTTCTATTACAACTGATGGCCACCAATAAAAGCCTCCATTTTTCTTCCATTAAAAGTCTGTCTTGTAAAGCTGTTAAACTGTTGACGAAAAAGAATCATTTGTCGACGATAAACAAAACGAAAATTAGTTGCCAAAGAGAAAATATCGACAGTAAATCGTATATTTTGGCTGATATTTATTACCATTTACTTTACCCCCAACAGTTTAAATTCCCCAAATAAATTTTATTGCAATAATGTCATTGTAAAATTGGCCTGGAAATGTTAATAGTGTAATACAATAAAATAAAATAAAATAAATTTGTTTAATTAAAAGAATAGTATAGAGGAATAAAAAATGGGTTATCGATGAATGAATGGAGTGTGTGTGTGTGTGTGTGTGTGTGTGTGTGTGTGTGTGTGTGTGTGTGTGTGTGTGTGTGTGTGTGTGTGTGTGTGTGTGTGTGTGTGTGTGTGTGTGTGTGTGTGTGTGTGTGTGTGTGTGTGTGTGTGTGTGTGTGTGTGTGTGTGTGTGTGTGTGTGTGTGTGTGTGTGTGTGTGTGTGTGTGAGTGTGTGTGTGTGTGTGTGTGTGTGTGTGTGTGTGTGTGTGTGTGTGTGTGTGTGTGTGTGAGTGTGTGTGTGTGTGTGTGTGTGTGTGTGTGTGTGTGTGTGTGTGTGTGTGTGTGTGTGTGTGTGTGTGTGTGCGTGTGTGTGTGTGTGTGTGTGTGTGAGTGTGTGTGTGTGTGTGTGTGTGTGTATGTGTGTGTGTGTGTGTGTGTGTGTGTGTGTGTGTGTGTGTGTGTGTGTGTGTGTGTGTGAGTGTGTGTGTGTGTCTGTGTGTGTGTGTGTGTGTGTGTGTGTGTGTGTGTGTGTGTGTGTGCGTGCGTGTGTGTGTGTGTGTGTTTTAGTGAATGACACGATTATCATTATTGTTACTCGTTATTATTACCGGTAGTTTTTGTTTTTATGATATTATTGATAGTCTTTAAAGCCAGTTGTCTATGGGAATGCACTGTTATTATACATCATCTATACACAGGTGTTTATATAGTATTCATGTATACATGCTATCATACATCATCTATATACTGGTGTTTATATAGTATTCATGTATACATGCTATCATACATCATCTATATACTGGTGTTTATATAGTATTGATGTATACATGCTACCATACATCATCTATAAACTGGTGTTTATATAGTATTGATGTATACATGCTATCATACATCATCTATATACTGGTGTTTATATAGTATTGATGTATACATGCTATCATACATCATCTATATACTGGTGTTTATATACGAGTCCCTCACAACATAAAAGGTCATACGCACTATATAACAAGATGTGTGTCCGCTATATTACTAGGACCTTAATATCGATAATAAACGACCTTTAGCATCGTCTGAGGGAGAGCTATACTGGAAGGTCCTTGTTGTGTTAAAGTCTTCACTCTTACCAAAGACTTTACTGCATAGAGGCAGAGGGTCGCGTGTCTTCCAACATTCTGATACAGTCTTTACACTTGAGTATATTTGATAAACTGATATGACAGTATTTATCATCATATTTCACTTAATAAAAAAAAAAATATGTTTAGTATATGATCTAAACTGAAATACGTGTTTAAAGATTTATTTTATTGAAGCCCAGTGATACAACTTTACGTCAACCTTTAAATCATCGGGTATAAGTGAATGACTTCTATTTCCCACAGCATCACAGCCTCTCAAATCAGTACCCATAAGCACTTACTAGATGGTCACACTACATGTATATCGAAGTTACATAACACCAAAAGCCAAAATATATACCTAACAATGCAATCTGGTGTACTTATGTTGCACGAGCTTATCAACATCGTCTTAGAATACAGAACAATATTATAAGTCAGGCTAAAATATTCTAAAAGCATAGGATTCCAAGTTAATTATAACTTTACGGGAGTTATTCACTACTTCACTACTACCAAGAATAGTTTGGTATTCACGCACTGCCTCCAAATGTTGTAACTTGAGAACTGCAAATATACTTCCTAAAACCCCGAGGTCTTAAGAGCTCTGGGCAGGGCTGACATATACGTCCCAACGTAACCTGAACACTTCTCTAATTCTTCAATAAACAAATAAATAAATAAGTTAAATAAATAAATAAGTATATGTTCAAATATGTTAATCAATAAATAAATAATTTTTATTTCTAAAGGAGAAAACACAAATATTTGATCTATGTTGAGGAGTTTTCGAACTACAGATGCGATGTTCATTCCAAGTCCAATCGTCGCGTCTGCTATGACTCTATGGTGATATTATTGTACTGTAACTTGGCCGACCAGGAACACCTCTTAAAGGGGTTAAATTTGAATATGAAAGGATTAATGAGAGAGAGAGAGAGAGAGAGAGAGAGAGAGAGAGAGAGAGAGAGAGAGAGAGAGAGAGAGAGAGAGAGAGAGAGAGAGAGAATAAGATAAACAAGGAGAAAGAGTTAGAATCACACTAGATAAAAAGAAGAAATGAAGAATTCACACAAACTAAAGAATTAATATAAGGAAGAATTCTTACCAGATAGAGAAGGAGAATAATACAGATAGAGAAAGAGAATAATAAGGAATAGACACTAAAGGAAAGATAAAAATACATGATTCTCACTTAGATAAAGAAAGAAAAGAAGGAAAAACTTCACACTAAATAAAGGATAAAATAAAGAAAAATATCAAACTCGATAATGGAGAAAAAGGGAAGATTAAGAAAGAAGAAAGAAGGAAGAATAAGGAAGAAGAAAGAATATTAAACTAGATAAAGAAGTTAGAATGAGAAAGTAGAAGGAAGAACATGAAACTAGTAAAGAAGAAGAAATAATTCCAACCAGGTTTAATGAGAACAATAGGGAATGGTCTACACACACACACACACACACACACACACACACACACACACACACACACACACACACAGCTTCACTAAACACATCACCTGACTGTTAATTAGACTCACCTGTCGCCACCTTCTCATTACCAACAATTTCCTTCAGTATCGGGGGAGTAAATTTCACGCTGTCACTTTTAATATTTCTAATAACCTTCGATTATACAGCATAAGAGGCTACAGCTGTCAAGTGTTATCATGTTATCATACCCTAAGGTGCTACACCAGGCCCAACAAGTCTCTGCTTTATCTTCCATATTTTTATTATTTCTGTTTTTCTTCACAAATCAATATTATCTTACTGGGAAAAAAGTGAGTTTGATTTTTAGCAACGTTGAATGTATTATAAGCGAAGTCGTCTCATGAATGCGGCAGTGTTACGAGTAGAGCGGTGTCATGAACACAGTCGTGTCATGAACACAGTCGTATCATGAACACAGTCGTGTCATGAACACAGTCGTGTCATGAGCACAGTCGTGTCATGAGCAGAGTCGTGTCATGAGCACAGTCGTGTCATGATTAAAGTCGTGTCATGAACACAGTCGTGTCATGAGCACAGTCGTGTCATGATTAAAGTCGTATCATGAGCACACAGTTCGTGTCATGAGCACAGTCGCGTCATGAGCACAGTAGTATCTTGATTAAAGTCGTATCATGAGCACAGTTCGTATCATGAGCACAGTCGTGTCATGAGCACAGTCGTGTCATGATTAAAGTCGTATCATGAGCACAGGTAACTAGAGTGTTCACACCTCATACAATAGTGATAAAGGGTTCTACCTAACTCAATCAACCTTGACCTTCACGCATTTTTTTTTTAGAGACATATTCAACCCAGGTGGTGAGGGAAAGTCTTTTACTCTTAGTTTCTTCTCTTAGTGAATGATGTGGTTCTATACTGTAAGTCTAACATTGTACAAGATAAGCTCAATGTTTACATTACTTATCACACATAAACACAGACACTATTAATGTTTTGTTTATTGCCTCCACATACTGACACCTGAGCATAAACATTACCAAGTTCAGCTACAGCTATCAAGTACCACAACATGTAACTTACCTGCCTGGTCTCTGCAACACCACACCTGTCATGGCCACCTCACTCACCTGGGGAGAGAGCAAATCCTACATTAATATTGTTCGGCTTACGTTGTTTACAACACAATACACCATTATAGCATATGGAAGGTCATAAACCCGATATCCCTAGTAAAACATGGTAGTTCCAGATAACATAGAATTCCGTGTACTTTACGACATATGGTACATAAAGTATACACAGACACATAGAAAGCATTTCACTGCACAGGTACACCATGACAAGACCACACATAAGTTATTCAATGATAATACCGCCAAAGAACACACGTAGGAAGGGAATCAGGGAAGTTAACCATGGTAAAATTCTCTGAAGCAATTAGGAAAATAAAACTGAACGCCGCCAATTACTCGATGATTCAAAAATCGTGTTTCACTAAAAGCTTTCAGGAACTCGCAGTTGTACCTCCTCATGTCGATACTTCAGTTTACCAGCTGCCACTCACCTGACAGTTGGGGAAGCTATCGTGATGCTGTAACGTCGATATTCATGAAGCGGGACTCTGATCGTCGGTTATTGGGTTTATTTAGACAGTTAGACAGACATAAAGAGACAGACACAGATAGAAAAACTGTGTGTGTGTGTGTGTGTGTGTGTGTGAGTGTGTGTGTGTGTGTGTGAGTAAACGGACAGTGGGAAGCTGGCTGTACACTCTGCACACGAAAAGAAAAATAACACACAACAATTTGATTTCACTAAAGGAATCCCTGCACCATAACAAAAGTAAGTTTGACGAACGTAAAGGAGAGAGAGAGAGAGAGAGAGAGAGAGAGAGAATAATGGAGGATGAGGATGTGGAATGTGGAGAGGGAGGGAGAGAGGGAGGAACAGGTGGGGGCGGCCAGTCATAACAACACTGACGGAGAGAACAATTCCTTCATTAGACGACACCCAAAGCACAGTCATTGGCCACTTAATGTGTGAAGGTATGTTGAGAAGGAGAGAGAAAACACAAGGAAGGAGAGGGAGGGAGAGACAGATGGATGGAGAGGAGAGAAAAAGAAAAGACATGAGAAGAGAATAAGAAAGTAAGCACACACACACACACGTTTAAATTGGTATCGAAAAAAAAAGTATTGAAATTAGTAGCGATTTGTGTCGTGGTGGGCAACTGGCGCAGCTTGAGTCTTCTCCTGGCAACAAACTTCATGTAGACTATCGAGTATAGTGTCGTAAATACACCTGCATACTGTACTGTACTAAGTGTGAATTGGTGAATTTTTTTACAAGAGAAATTTATTAAAAATGAGAAATAATCACTAGTAATAATGTTAATTTTCTATATACAAAATTAAGTTTTATATTGATTAATGCATTATCCCGAGATTATAAAATTACATACCATTTTGTTTACATTTACCCAATACATACTGTAATCTCTCTCTCTCTCTCATATATATATATATATATATATATATATATATATATATATATATATATATATATATATATATATATATATATATATAAAATGGAAACAACGGAGTACCTTAGCTTTCGTCTTTATTCAAGACATCTTACTCCGTTGTTTCCATTTTCCCGTGTGATTTTATCAAGATTTATCTTATCCACGTTTTCATTGTGGATTTACATGAAATATATATATATATATAGGGAACTTCGTGTTTTCTTCTTTCCTTGTGGTTATCAGCATATACCTAGATCACGCGCACCTACAGTGATTTACTTGCATATATATATATATATATATATATATATATATATATATATATATATATATATATATATATATATATATATATATATATATATATATATATTATGTATAATACTGTACAACAAGTAACAGCATCAGCAACACAGCCGGTCATAAATTCGCCAGAGCCCCGGACCATTCATCAGCGCCCACACAGTGTATAATGTTGGAGCACCATCACTTACCCACCCAACCACCCGCGTCTGCCCCAACTACCACCCTAATGAGGTAATCTACTAACCTAAAACAAACCTTCATGAGATTTCCTAAATTGAAATCTTAAAGTAAAAAATGTGTAATTATTAAAAGACCTTAAAGTTAATTTAGTATAAATTCTCTCTGAACCATTATGAACTTTCACGAACCAGTACGAACCTTTCATGAACAAGTATGAACCCTCCATGAACCAGAATGAACCATCCACGAACTTGTATGAACCCTCCATAAACCAGCACGAACCCCCCCAAGGCAATGCTCACCAGGTGTTCTCTTAATTACTGTTACCTGTTACTCAGAAAATAGCAGTAATCAAATTGTTAGGCTCAAGAGCGGTGAATAATTGTCAGTCTGGAGAGAGAGAGAGAGAGAGAGAGAGAGAGAGAGAGAGAGAGAGAGAGAGAGAGAGAGAGAGAGAGAGAGAGTATATATATATATTTTTTTTTTAATGCTTCACTCATATATCCAAAAGTCTTAACAGTCTAAACTTTTGAGCTCGAGCTATAAAAAAAAAGATTCACCATCATTATAAATCTGCCCCTGAACAAGCTCAATATTGGAGGCAGATTGTCAATAAGTCACCTCAGAGACTGTATCGTCCACTTGCTCTCTCCAGATGTCATTTCCTGCACGTGGAGCCTCGAGTAACCTCACACTTTCTTAGTCGTGAGATTTAGCTCACTGTGTGTATCATAGTGGAAAAAAGAGGAAAGATTTAGAAGAGAAAAAGAAAATAAAGAAATTAAAGTGTCTCGCGAGAATTTTACCATTAGCACCACCACTTTGAAGAACTAACTTGAGCAATAAAGTCGTCAACATCACCTAAAAACAGTCTCTATCGAATTACCTGTCACTCGGTATTATATCGTGTTCCTCACCTACTCGCTCACACTGGGCTGGAGGGTAACGCGAGCTACCTGCCGGATATTAATTGCTTATGTATGAGTGTGACGGGATATAAGTCAACATTCGGTTCAACAAACCCTGTGTGTTGATGTTTTAACGGCGACCTTGTACACACGGGAAAGTGTCACGGGTTGGGGTGTTCATGAAAATCACAGCTCAAAACCTATCTTATTGTAATACATATTGTTACGAGTTGGGGATTTAGAATATAGTTATACGTCTACCCAGATCCCAACAGGTAACAACAATAAAAAAAAACAAAGACAATCGGACTATAAAAGGGTAGACAAAGGATGCGAGTTTTCGTTGTATATAAACTGTACACAAACTCATGTATGCATGCGCACAAACACACGCAAAATTATTAATCTCATGCATAGGCAAAACTTTCAGTCACAGTCATAATTCCAATTATACACACATAATACACACACAGTCTCACTTGAGTACACACACACACACACACACACACACACACACACACACATCAATCACCTAATCTTTCACTGGCGGTGACAGCGTCCAATAATTAATAACAAAATGGGGACCAAAAACCAGCAGGGTGAGGCAGGAACCATCCTATTCACGTTACATGGAGCTCGTCGCCTAATATATCAGTATGTAAACGTAGTGCCAATATACGCCCGGCCTTTGAATATTGACCCAAGGTTGATAAATATCCATCTTAAGCGACACTCAGAGGGCAGTGTTAAGGCGACGTGAAGTATATCTTGTATATTAATGACATGTCTATACTCTACAATGGGTGAGAATTTGTATACCAATGTTACGGTTATATATATATATATATATATATATATATATATATATATATATATATATATATATATATATATATATATATATATATATATATATATATATATATATATATTTAATAGAGAAAAAAACTGAGGAATTATTATGCAATGACTTTTTTTTTTACAATCCAATTCTTTAATCTGTTTATAGACAAATACACAGACACATACACATGCACGGCCACATCCAGACACACACGTATACACATACACAACCACACATACAAAGAGAACAGTCACACACACACATACACACAGACAATATAACGAATAAGCTCAATTTCTTTCGGGACAGAAAAAAAAACTAACAATCACACTTCAGAAAAATTATAATTTAAAATAAAATAACAATGTTTTAATGAATTGCATCAAAAGGCGTATCTTCATTAAATCTCATCAAAATTACCATACAAGACACCACCAATAACATATTTACCTTTATCATCGGAATGTCACAAATTATCTATACCAGAGTAAACAAAAGTATACGAACAGTTTCATTTTAATTACAGCAATGATTCAGGCGTGGAGGAATGCAGGCAGCGTGAAATTATATAAAAAAAAACAATGGCAAAAAAAATCACCATTGAAAAAAAAATGGTTTAAGTTTCGTCGACAGTAAATATGAACTTAATATAAATAAGGTTTTGCCCTAAGAGGTCCTCCACCAACCCATTGTGAAGGGACAGTACATTAATCACCTCTCCTCCACAAGCTCTTCTCTTTTGTGGAGGCAACGAGAATGAAGCCGATCATTATTGAGCCCAGCGAAATGGTTCATTACCCTACACAATGTGCCTTTGTACTCCGCGACGCGACTTGACACGCATACTTCAACCTCATTCCACACAACGGCGTACGAGGCAGAGTATTTCAGTACTGTACTATGTGTTATCAAAGCTCAAACTCTCATCACCTTTCTATACAAGTACGTGGACCTGTTTGTCTTATAAGTAACAATATCTTGAAGGAGAGGTTATATCAAGGTTATCAAGTCAGTTAAGTGAGAGCAGCTTATTTAAAGTTAAGTGGAGGAAATCGTGATTTATTAAAACACTCAATCTTAGTTTAAATTATGACATAAATCGAAATTAATTAAAATCGAACTGAATTTCAATGGTAAGTGATCAGAGTCTAAACGGACGAATCAAATTGATCAGCATGCAAATTGGCTCAAGTGAAAGGGATCTGAATCTTAATTAGGAATTCAAATCTTGAGGATCAGAACGCTGTATCTTACATAAAGGTGAACCAATTATTAATCTAACTCCCATTAACAGGATCAGAATCTACGTTAACACTGATAAAAATGATCCTAATCTAGGCTAACTTATAAACTACACTGGTGAGATCACAACACAATAGTTCAGTGGACGTAATTCACAGTGACCAGAGACTAATTAGAATTTAATCAGAGAGATCCGACGCGTAATCTGTTTAAATCACAGAATCTATTAACAAACATAGATAACAGTTCCACTTTCCTTACATCAAAATGATAACAAACAAAATTTAAATGATGGTAATCCCAATATTCGTTCACCCCAGAAGAATCAGAATCAATAGAATCAAAGTTATGAATCAGAGAATGACAACAGTAAAGTAATAATGTTAAAGTATTCGAAAATATGAGCCAAAGTTACTAAGTCAGACACCCTTATAAGCAGCTATCACTAAAGCTTATATAATAATAAACGTTAATTTACTATTCCAGGTGAACTTTGGATGAACATAAACTTAAGAGCCAAAGTAATTAAACCACGTTGTAAAAAAGTTTTGTCTAGGATGAGTAAAACAACCAATCAACTAACCGACTCTCATCCTTCAGTCTCCCTTGTAGAAAACGGAGGGAATATCAGAAGGGGAAACTCTAAGAAAATGTAATCAGTCATTATATATTAAATAACTTTAAACTCTGTACATAGTTTCGATAAACCTACTGGTGAAATTCGAATGTCCTTTATCTTTCAATGTTTTTAAGATACTAATTGGCAAAGATATTTGATAGAAGTGAATGAAGTTCGGTGATCAGAGGTACAGACTCGAAAATAAGAGTGAAAACACCAAGAACTAACATAACAGATTTAAGTGATAGAAAAGTCCTACATTCAATTTGGAAGAAATACTTACGGTAAGGATTATAAGAAAAAAAAGAGAAATAGGTCAAAAGTTAGAAAAATTAAGGTAAGGTTTAGGAAAAATTCCTTACCTAAGAGTTAAGAAAAAATCTCAACCTACGAATTAAGAAGTTTTAAACTAAGAGCCAGAGGAAGACTCCCTTTAGAAGAGCTGACAGAAACAACGTAAAGGTAAGAATTAGAAAAAATCATTAAGTAAGAATTTGGGGAGAAAATATTAAGTTAAAACATGAATAAAAGAGTATGCAAGAAAGTGAAAACAATAGCAAGCAATGCCTTAGAAAAAATCTTATACAAAGAGCTGGGAAACGAATTATATGAACAAGCATAACTGTCCAAACAGACTATGTTTTAATAAGAATACGACCAAAGGCTAACATTTAAGAAGCAAAAGGTGAAGCAAAGACTATGATTAAGAGCAAGAGCCAATTGAAGAGTCTTTGCTAGGGGCCAGAGGATCAACACAGGTAAGACCCGTCTTCATGACAGTGGTGATAGATGTCTGTGTTGGCCGGTGGGGGGAGGCTACTCACATTCCCATCCGTGTGTGTGTGTGTGTGTGTGTGTGTGAGTGTGTGTGTGTGTGTGTACGAGGTCGCGTACGGTGCGTGAGGCTAAGAGAGTAAGTGGCTAAATCAGCGAGTGAATGAATGAGGGAGTGTGTACGCTGGACCACGTACCTGACCTGTCCCCATCAGTCACTCAAGTACCGTCACCACCTACTGAGAGAGGCCTCTGGGTGCTTGTCCCCGCCGAGATAAGCAACCAGTGGTCCACCCAGCGCCTCCTCCCTTTCACTTAACTATCTCCGGGTCGCCTATCTACCGTACCTACACCTTCAGAGAGACTTTACTTAGCTGTCAAAGGTTATAAAAAAAAAGAATCGATAACTGTTGGAATTGGGAATACCGGTGTAGGAATAAGGAGGAAAAACAGAGGAGTCAGAGGGAGATCCGTCCTGGGAAAGAAGAAATGAATTATTAAACAAGTGATGTTGATGATATATCTCTGGTCCTCCTCCCACTGACGGTGACTGTTGAGAGCCTGGTGAAGTACTTAATGCTGTGGCGGTGTGTTATGATCTTGTTGACTGCTGTGGCTGTATATGGAGGCAGTGAAGTGACTGCATGATGACTGTATGATGTGGCAGTGTTGAGGTTGTTCTAGATTTGTATAGGACCTCATGTTAGTGCATTCAGAACACGACAGTCGATTCGCACCTATCTGTATAATGATAGATTATGAGATGATCCCAGACTTGAAAAAAAAATCATTATTTTCTTGGGTGATGGAAATTTACATTATTCCACAAAATCTGTCAATAATGAAAAATGTTGTTGTAATCGGGCATATTTTTGGGTTGCATCTGTATTTTTCACACTCAGTAGAAGGCGAAAAATTTCACATTCCAAAGACTTTAAGAGCTTGACAAGAGTGCTTCTTAATGCGTCACATGACTTATCCAATTCGTAACGTGATCAAAACAGTTTCAAAATTCCAAGCAGGATTTGTGGGTTTAATACTTCTCACTTAATTAGTACAGGCGGCATCGATGTTCACAGAAGAATGTTGCGATTATCATGACTTTAAGAAAACTGTATTGTGATGATAGTGCTAAGCGGAGCGCGAGTCAGTTCTACAGGTGTATTGCGTCTGTACCTGTTCACTTATTTTGACACCTTAGATAATATTATAATGCGTGATGATGACAGCTACTGAGGAAATATATATCCTTTAGACACTTGAGTTTGCACTATATTGAAAACACACTTTTATACTTCATTAAAATCACATATAAACTTCTCTTCAAATTGAAAAACAGATTTTGCTTACTTGTTCTAATGTCAAGACCTTCTGTTTAAACTGAACGCTTTAGGAAATGGTTATGGTTGTTGTGAACATCTTGTGAGTGTACTAAAAATTTCTAGTGAATCATGTGAGACTGGGCTCAAAATTTTAAAGATGGACAAAACCTAATTATGAGCATTTTATGAGAGAACTAAAAAATTATGTCAGGAGAATGTGCTGGAGGAAAACACAAGTGACGAGAGAAGGACAACGTATCCCATCAAAGATCAGACGGACTTTTTCTGCCTCGTCCTTGACCCACATCAAGATCTACTTCCGTCCTCGTTTGGTCAAGAGGCAAGAATGAATTGAGAGAGAGACGTGTTTAATCTCTCCTCCCTGCCCAAGTATATCTCGCACGTCTTGGCAACTCACAGACGACTGAGAGAGTGAAATTCACTTTCCTTCGACGTTCCTTCGCAAAACTTACTGATCTTGCCAGAGATGAGTTTGTGGGAAAAATTATATTGTGGAAGTGTGTAGTGGATCAAGTTGTGTCTGTATGTATATTTCAGTTTATTTTGTTCTTATTTTCACGGTCTTAATTCTTATACCTAATCGTTTTTCTTGTTCTTATCTCACTTCTGACAAATAAATTACATTTTTCCTCGCTGCCAACATCCCAGCCCTCCACACACACACACACACACACACACACACACACAGTCAAATCATCAATATATTCGGTGTTGATGTAACTTTCAGTCACTGTATTAAACTAGTCGACTGATATACCTCGATCGTATTCCCATCAATTAAAACACTGACGCGCCACCAGCCACAGGTGGTTGAGGAGGAGGACCAGCCGACCACTCAATCATCTGGGACCCATCACCTGGTCTGTAAATCTGACCTAAATCTGAATCTACGTACACTTGCTGCCAAAATTCCCTCAACATTCTTAGCAATATTCGACATCTATACAGTACGTTGGTCATATACAGATCGACTAATAACTAATAAACGCTGCTTTTCATTATAAGTACAAACAACATAAGTAAAATTAATGTCAAAATTAAAATTATCTTTTTTTTTACATGGACCTCAAGTATATACAAGATACTGTCAAAAGTGTCCAAGAAATTTTGTCCCCAAATGTACCTGTGTATGAGTCTCGTCTTTTTCGCAGGTCACAGTAACAGAAAACGGACCTCTGCACATCCCTTCTGTTACAAAACACACTTCCTCCTTTTCCTGCCCACACCCTTCCAACCTTTATTCATTCCTTCACATACACATTTCCTTCTTTTTCCTATATCTCGATAGGTTTAGTCTCTATTTATAATTATTTCCTCTCCTATATTAACACTCGTCTCTCCACGAAATCGCTATCGCCTCACAATTCAATTTCCACTTCTTGCCAACACACCTAACATTCCATTATTATCTCCTCCTCGTTATCTTCCTCCTACACCTCATCCTTCTCTTTATCTTCCTCCTCCTCTTTTCCCTCCTTCCTTCTTTCCTTCCTCCTCCTCCAACAGCCCAAGCCTTTCCCGAAGCTAAGCCATCAACTCTCACTGTTCGACTGTGTTTACTCAGTCCAAAATGCACGTCTTCCCTGACTTGATTTGAAGGATTGTTTTTCGCGTGGCAGGGCTTAACGCAATGGGCAACCGTAGATACAGTATATTTACCTAAGTCTTTCCCGTCGCTCTCTATTAATTATTCTGTTTCATGTTCTTCGTATCATTATTTTTATAACTGCTTTTAGATTCATATGAAGGATTATCCCCTCGGCTTATTTCACTCGATGATTAAACACCTTACCTAACGCAACCTGGGGGATTAGGTCTGGTAAGGTAAGGTAAGGTAAGGTAAGGTAAGGTAAGGTAAGGTAAGGTAAGGTAAGGTAAGGTAAGGTCAGGTCAGGTAGGGTAGGTTTGGTGAGGGTGGCTAATCTTAAGGTGATACAACTCCTTTGTTCTCAGTAATATGTCATCACACCTCACACTTGAAGGAGCAGTTCTTTCCCGTTGACTTAACAATAAACATAACTCAAAGTATTATCCCCATTTTTATTAACTTTTCACGGTTGTATATTCCTCTTTACAAGCTTTAAAGACTTTAACCATTAAAAACAAATTATATATACTTTCCCGTCTACAAGAATAAGTTACATACTTTCTAAGATTCTAACCATTAAAAGTAAACTATTTATACTTCCCGTCAACAAGATTAAGTTACATCAGCTTAATAAAACAGATATATTAATTTGGAAAGGTCAACTGTATTTCATTTCTTGTACCTGGGAGAAAACACTTAAATTGCAATACCAACAGCAGCTAGTGTTAAGAGATAAGTTTAAACTTATCTTTCCTGGAGAGAAACCTGAAGAGTTAATTTAGTATGCAAGGCGAATTAACATACAGCGTTGTAAATCAATGATAAATTTATTGATTCGCTTTTATATGCTGTGTGTGCCAGGATGAGGGGGAGGTGAGGGAGTGAGATGAGGGTGAGAAGGGGTGAGAGGAGGAGGTGAGGGAGTGAGATGAGGGGGAGAAGGGGTGAGAGGAGGAGGTGAGGAGTGAGAGGGGGAGAAGGCAGGAGGAGGTGAGTGAGAGAGGGGGAAGAGGGAGAGGAGGAGGAGAGAGGTGAAGTGAGGAAGAGAAGGAGGTGAGGAGGGAGGAGGTGGAAGGAGTGAGAGGGAGAGGGAGGTGAGACGAGGAGAGGTGAGGGGTGAGTGAGGAAGAGAAGAATTGAGAGGAGGAGGTGGAGAAGGGTGATGAAGAGAAGGGGTGAGAGTGAGGTGAGGGTGAGTGGGGAGAGAAGGGGTGAGACAGGAGGGTGAGGGAGTGAGTGAGGAAGAGAAGGGGGAGAGGAGGAGGTGAGGGAGGAGGTGGGAAGAGAAGGAATGAGAGGGAGGAGGTGAAGGAGGGTGAGAAAGAAGGAGTGAGACGATGGGGTGAGGAAGAGAAGGGTGGACGATGAGGTGAGGGTGAGGTGAGGAAGAGAGGAGACGATGGGAGGAGGAGAGAGGTGAGAGGAGGAGGTGAGGGGTGAGGTGAGGAGGAAGGGGTGAGAGATGAGGTGAGGGGAGTGGGGTGAGGAAGAGAAGGAGGAGAGGGAGGTAGGGGAAGGGAGGGAGAAGGAGTGAGAGGAGGAGGTGGGGGGGAGTGAGGTGAGGGAGAGGAGAGATGGGTGAGGAAGAGAGGGAGTGAGGTGAGGAAGAGGAAGAGAGAAGGAGGTGAGGTAGGTGAGGAGAGGAGGTTGAGAGGACGAGGAGGAGGAGGTGAGGAAGAGAAGGAGTGAGAGGGAGGAGGTAAGGGGAGGTGAGGGAGGGAGTGAGGGAGGGAGAAGGAGGAGAGGAGAAGGTGGGGGAGGGGAGGGGGGAAGGGGTGAGACGATGGGGTGAGGGGAGGTGGAGGAAGAGAAGGAGGGAGAGGAGGAGGTAAGGGGGGTGGGGGGGGGGGAGAAGGAGGGAGGAGGGGAGGAGGGGGTGAGGTGAGGGGAAGAGGGAGTGAGGTGAGGAGAGGAGAGGAGGAGGGAGAGGGAGTGGGTGAGGGGGAGAAGGAATGAGAGGAGGAGGTGAGTGACTGAGGTGAGGAAGAGAAGAGGTGAGACGATGAGGTGAGGGAGTGAGAATAATAGAGATACCTGTTCTAACTCTTCCCTCTCACGTCCCACCATCTTGCATCACGCTCTCTTTACCACCTCTTCTTCTCCCTTTCTTGTGGTTTCTGTATTCCTCGATTCATTACACACAAACAGGGGAAGAAAATAGAGATAAGAAAGACAATTCCAATAGTAACAATGAAGATATACAGTAAAGGGCGTAAAATATATTCAATCTATATCAGTTAACAAAACCCTAAGTGCGATATATTTCCTACATCTATACTCCCTCGTTTTGATATTTTTTTTATCTATTCGTTATATTTCATTTTATTTTTTCTTTATTTTTTCTTTGAAGTATGGTATTAAGAATTTATCCCCCCTCTAGAATTCTTCGTAACTCCGTGTAATAAAAATTTCGTATGTGTCGGTAATTCCCCCTTCACAAAAGTCAAATCACCTGGAAACCGAAGAAAGTGAAATTGAACTCTGTCTCACAGCTCAAGTTGATGACGTACCAGTGTTAACAAAAAAACACAACTCAACCGAATTTACAACACGACTGCATGTGGTTTAGCGTAACTAGTCAATGTTTATGTGCTTATATGTTACAATAATCAAACAACTAAGAAATTTACAGCTAAAACGCAACTTTGATATATAACTGCCTTCATTATTTCTTCTTCTTCAATCATGACCAAAAAAAAAAAACGAAACGACCTGTCATAAACCAACATTTCATTCCTCATTAATATTTTTTTTAATTAATTCTTAAGCAGATTAAATTACATACAAGAATCGTCTGTCAATTATTACCTGACATTTATCACGTCTATGTATTATTTCCTGCCTTCCTGTGTGTTCTATCAGTTCTATTCATCATCTATTTTTCATTCCGGTCAATTCGTTGCTTTCTATCCCGGTGACGTGTACTGTACTCTGGGCCATGTTCTGCTCTCAGCTTTTCAATGTCGTGTTGCTATCTAGCCATAAAAACCTGAAAACAAAGGAAAGTTGTTCATTTTTTTGCTAATTTCTCTCATTCCAATTCTTCGTATAGCTTGACGTTTAGATATTTGAGTTATGAGTTCACAGCTTTCCAATATCTTTTTGCTATCTACACACAACAAAGAAAAATGTGAGAACAATGCACAATTCTAGTCATATCTGTCATTCCAACTCTTCGTATGTACAGTTACGGACAAAATTCCCTGGACATTTAACAGCACTATATCTGGCATGTAAGTATTTGAGGATCATTAGGTGAAGGGGACTGGAATATTTTAACTTTTTCATATTTTTCTTCGCATTAAGGAGTGTACCTTCCATTTTCTGGTTCCGACATTATGTGCAATGAAAAGCAGCGTTATTAGATAGAAACCAATCTTATATGACCCAGAAATAGAAACCAAATATTACCAAGTGTTTAGGGAATTTTTGTCCTCAACTGTAAAATTCGGGAATATATAAGCTTCCAATATCACGTGTTTCTTGGTGACAAAAAAACGAGAGGAAAAAACCCGTAAACGAGCTATAACAGTGTAATTGTTTATGGGAGAATGAGCGCGGGAGACAGCTTCGGCACCAGCGGTTCACCCTGGACAATCACGCCAGGACCACATGCCGGGCGAGGCTGGGATGTCTGCCCTTTTCACCCCAGCATTCCCACGTCAAACCCTATTCTCTCCTCATCTTATTTGCTTCATTTCTCTCTATTTTTTTTTATCATTCAACTATTCACATTTTCGTCTCTCCAACGCACTATTCCTTCTCTTTCTCCTTCCTCCAAATTTTCTTTTAACAATTTTCTCTCGTCATATACCTACATTTCTTTCCCCATTACTTCCTTTTCTTTCTCTCTTTTACTATTCCAACTTCGCCCTTTTATCTCAATCCTCCCCCTCCTGCTTTACTCTTATTCTTCCTTCCTCTCCCTCCTCCTTCATCCTTCCTTCCTTTTCCTCTTTTCTACTCTTTCATATCCTTTCTCCTACTCTCTTAACCAACCCTTCCTTCTCCAATATCATCCATCCCCTCCTTCACATCTCTCGTTTGCCTTTTCTCCTCCCTCAATTCCCCATCTTCTTTCTCCTCACCCAACTCCCATCTTCCTCCGCCTCCCCCCCCCCCTTGCCTTGACCATCTCACGTGTAGGACAAATTAACAGAATGGCTTCCAAACTCACTGCGCCAACTTGTTTCCTCTCACTGGCGGGCGTCGTGCAGCCTTTACCTTCTGAACGATTCTCTTTTCATTTGTTTATTTTAAAGTAAGTCCACACACGTAAGGAATGTTCTTTAATTTATCATATTAAGGTAAGGCAAGAATACACATACCAGAGCTTATGTAAACAAATAATTTGAACACACACACAGCCCACATGATAACAAGAGTCATCTCAGAGTACCATTTGAAGCCATACGTAAACATCGATGTGTTTATTAAGCCTGGTGAAAGACGATATCATTCTGAGCAAATCGGTAAAAGAAAATCTATTGATAAATCACAACCAGTAATATTGAAATGGGAGTAAAGTACTGATAAACAAGACGTGTATTAGTAAAGCACACACAGGCTAACACCTGCTGCAGGGTATCGAAAAAAGAATAACACACAAAAAATTCCAACATGAAAGTGAATTTGTATTTTCATATGACACACAAAGACAATAATAGAGTTCTTCGTAGCCGTCCTTGTTATGGTGAAAGGATACGACGACGGGACAGACGAACGGACGGACTTACGAGGAGACGGACAAACTGACGGACTGACTTAAGAGGAGACGGACAAACTGACGGACTGACTTAAGAGGAGATGGACAAACGGAAGGGCAGACAAAAGATTGGACATATATGACTCAAACCAATGCATGTATCAATATATTGGAAGCGATGTGGGTGAGGAGTTGACTATTGTTACACGGGAGGTGAGGAAAGATCCTATCCTATCCTGACCTAACCTAACCATACCTGTAAGTATGGAGAAGCTATAAAAGGTTTGCCTGTGGTTGGTCAACGTAATGCTCTACCACCCTCCCCGAGATGAATGACCTTAAGCGACCAGAGTTGCACCTCCTCCCTCCTCTTTCTTCCTCCTACTCCTCCTCCTTTGTCTCGCTCTCTCCTCCATTTTCCTCCTCCTTTTCATTCTTCCTCTCTCTCCTCATCCATCTTCTTCTTTCTTCTCATCCTCCTCCTCATCCTCCAGCCCTCCAGTAAACCTCAGGACACGGACCACATTAAAGGTCTCGGCAATTATCGCTCAAGGCGGTAGTTAAATCAGGGGCAATTTCCTTCCTCTTTATTCGGTGGTTCAAGAGTTTCTGTGGATAATATACATATTATTAAGATAAATTTGACCTTCACGGCAGTATAATATAAATGTGTTTAGTCTTGCGTGAATAAAGTGACCTGTTTAGTATGGCCGTAATACAAAGTGCCCATAAAATCTCTACATTAAAGTGTTCATTATACTTTTTATGTGTATATTCATGTACACTTTATATACAACTTGCATAATGCACGTATATGTATGCAAAACAACACACGCAATATATATTTCTAAGCCAACATTAGAGATAATATATTACTGTATAATTACTCTCAGTGGACACTTTTCGGACACTTTATACACTAAATATAGACACATTATACTGACCTATTTACTGTCTTCTCTGGAGGTGCTCAGGACTGTTGATTAACTCGGTGTGACAGAAGGAGTATCACTGAACAACTAACGACAAGCTCAAGATGTACAACTTATTCTTTTAATAATAATTTCTCGCCGGTGATAAAACAATCAGTGAGTGAGTAAATGTTTTATGCGTGACAGGTAAGAGAGAGAGAGAGAGAGAGAGAGAGAGAGAGAGAGAGAGAGAGAGAGAGAGAGAGAGAGTGTGTGTGTGTGTGTGCGTGTGTGTGCGTGTGTGTGTGTGTGTGTGTGTGTGTGTGGTTCAATGGTTTTATAAAATTACGATCACATGATTTATCAGTTACTAGAGAGGTGCGCTAACTTCATGTGTTCAGGCAGTGGCTACGATGGTGAACAATAGTGCAGTTTGCCTTATGTTAATGTAATGTCTATTTGCGATAATTAAAATTTGAATATCGACATAAAATTAATTATTAAAGTGACTCGATCTGACTCGACCCGACACACCACCCGAACCCGACAGAAGTAAAGGTGATCCTGGTCTGTGATTCTCGTCGTTATCCTGCGAATGGTGCCGTTCCTCGCTCTCCAGAATCACCAACCAAACCCGTGACTTTGTGATGAGGTGGTGAGGTCAAGGAGTGTCCAACGGGGGTGGTGGTGAACCCAAGGGGTAAAACACTGACGTGTGTTGAAACATTAAATAACCACAACCACTGGACCGAACCTTGAACTATCCACCTCCAAGAAAATGGAGGGTAGCAGTCCTGGGTTACTTTCACTGGTCTTGGACTTAATTATTCTTCACTTACGGGAAGTGTCATTAATCCTTTGTTGTATATTATAAACGTTACTCTGCTGTCATGTTGACGCGAGTTAGGACGCCCAAATTAAAGTAATTTGGTTACATAATTGTTGCCATTTAAATATTACTGAGCTCCGAAATTATTATTGTTTTAAGAGAAAGTTATCTATTATAACACTGAACTATTATGTTGTTTATAATATCAAGTTTCCTCGTATCGTCACACAAGTTTAATAAGAACAAACCACCTTGGTCAACACTGAACACCAACTCTCACCCTTGACATATTTCATCCAACTCCTTTGTCTGTAAGTAAACTTGTAGGTTATGTAAATTAATAATAATAATAATAATAATCATATGATTATTTCAAATGCTGGTGGCGAGCGAGCGCTCACACACACTCTCTCTCTCTCTCTCTCTCTCTCTCACCATACTATATATCACTGCAGTTTATCTCTCACAAAGATTCCACAGAAAAGTAAACAGACCATCATCCTCTCCAGTGAATAAGAATATCGAATTTAAATGCAAACTAAAAAAAAATCCAAACACACTCTTCCAATCGCCCCTATCCACCCCGCACACGCTTCCACACGCACACCCACCCACCCACCTACACCCACACGCTAACAGTACATGCACGTACCCATACCTACGCTCCCACACGCACGTAAACACACACACAGGCACCAACGCCCACGCTCTCACACGCACGCACACAACCTGAATACCAAAAACATCCAATAGGCTCAATGCAAATGCAAATTCAATTTAGGATGCTCCACAATATACATTAGAGGAAGACAAATGCCAGGCATCTCAGTAATGCAGTCAATGTGGCTCACAGGTGGCAGTATTTGGCAGCCTGACCGGTTCCATCTGGGCACGGCGTCTGGTGAAGGTGGCAGAGGGAGGAAGGGGGGAAGAAAGAAGGAGGAGGAGGGAAAGAAAGAGAAGAAAACGGAGGAGGAGGAATAGAATGTGGTGAGGAGATAGAGAAAGAGGAGGTGGAGGAGAAAGAAGAAAAATAGTGCTATAAAGCTGAGGTAAACGAAGAAGGGGCGGAGGGAAGACACGTTGGCGAGGAAGTAAAGGAGGAAAAGGAGGAAGAAGCAGGAAGAGCTTCACAGAGCATTGGGAGAGTTTCGGGAGTGATGGAGGTGTGAGGGAGAGAGAGAGAGAGACCTACTGATAAGCCAAATGCTGAATTACATGACAAGTGACAGCCAGAGTTACATGAGGCAGGCAGGAAACATCTGTCAGGCAGGCAGACACGCAGCCGGCAGATACTGAACTCACCAGCGATCATACTGAAGCGTTCCAATCTCGACCAGACTTGTGAGAGAGGGACACAGCTGTTCATCAAGCACATAGCAATCACACAGGGATCTGATACACACAACTTCCTCCCGGGAACAAGGTTAGAGGGGCACAAGACGCAGAGAGAGACTATGAAGTGTAAGTCTGCGAGGCCAGAAAGTGGAGTAACCCTGGAAGACTAACTCCAGCTGCCGAATAAAGTGGAGTTATTGACGACCACCTCACCTGGCAGCAGAGGAACTGAAGGTGTGTTGACATAAATAAATATGAATATACTGAAGAGACAGGCTAGAATGTTTATAATCCGCAGTGAGGTGACAGCCCACATTGTGTATATGTTGTCTGATTATCCCTCGTGTTTTCTCAACATCAGGATCTATATAAGCGAATTAATTAGATATATTTTGTATTTCTTTTATCTATTTATTTTTAACAAGAGGCTACAATATATGTACAGCATTACAAACACTTGTAAAGTCCAGGATTATATAAATATTAATCTTACAAGCACGGCGAAATGAGTTTGTAATTTTCTTCACTCTTTGGGAATTTTTTATTCATTTAATATTAAAACACTTCAAATATCTTATCTGTCGGGTTTATAACATAAGCCAAAGGAGACGAGTGTATGAGATAGAGGCCCTCGGTGGTCTTATGAACCATGAGAAAATACAGGCTGGTGAGGCAGTGATGCTGAGGTACAGATGAGAGGCAGCGGGATATCCGATTTTGGGGAAGAATACAGGTAAGAAACATCAAAGAATTAGTGGAGCGGTACAATAAAGAATAAGTGGAGTGCACAGGTATAATAAGGGTTGTGTAAAGGTGTAGTAAAGAACAAGAGTGTAAGCGTGGGAGTGTCGGGAACACCCCAGTACAGGTACTCAGACAAGCTGCATGTGTCGGCACGCAATATACTGGGGTCACGAATCCATTACCTGGTAGATAAACACATTTCTCACAGACCATCCCCTAACTATACCACACAAAGGCAAGGGTTGATTCCACCCATCCGGATACCAATACCACTACAAAACCGTATCATTGGTATCTCAGCTCAATACGGATACCAGGACATTTGACAAAGGAATATAAAAAGGTTTAACACACGAATGGGTAATAACCGTATTTACTTAAGTTATCCGACTATTTTAATCATAGAAAAGGTAAATAAGGAGCGCTTATATAGTTGTAATGCTACTAAACCTTTTATGTGCTGTTGGTTGTGAATGGTTGACTTTCCACCGTATTTTCAAGACATAATACGCTCGCTCTAGCAATTTTCCACGTCCTTGACAGTCTGATGTCATAGACTAGTTTGTCCCGAGACTAATAATTTACCTGGGAATGTAAACAAGGTACAATCATGATGACGAAATTTACTTGGTGTATGGGAACAAAGGATTCGTACAACACTCAAGTATTCCTCGCATTCAAACACCAGCTGCAGATTCGAACACCACTTAGGTCGTCCTGAGATTCGAACACCACTTAAGTCTTCTTTAGATTCGAACACCACTTAGCCTCCTTCAGCAACATGTATAACTGTCAGGCGACCAATAAGCGGACACCATGTCATACATACAGTTGCCTCCATTTATAATGGGTACAGTGGCGAATTCGTATCCATGTATGTATGTAGTCGTACGAGAGTATGCGGACCAATGGCATACCAGGCAGTGAGGAGCTCATGGCTGGTGTACAGAGATAGACTCAAGTGAAATTCCCCCTGAAATGTCCGCTGCCATGCTAACTGACAGGGCAGAACAATGGTTGGCCCTGAGACTGGTCAGTGGCCCTAATCTTAATAGACAATAATCTTAATAGGCCGCAAACCTTAATGGTGAGATTAGGTTGGGGTCTGGTAGGACTAAAGGGTTATTTGATTTGTTCCTGCTGGTCTTGTGTGAGGCACAAGAGGGGGGGGGGGTGGGGTGAAGATTGGAACAGGGAGTTACACGACACTACGTTTATGGTGACGGAGATGAGGGACTGTCTTAACCCTCCTATGACGTCACCTTAACGAGAAAGAAAAAGCAGTGCCTTCTTCTTCTTCTATATTACGTGTAAAAAATCTATTAGATATGTAGTCTATGTCTTGAAAGTGAAAGTATTATTATGGTGTAGACACAGCACAATGAGCACTAATGAAGCAGTCTTCACTTCCCTAACCATAAAGTTAGGTACCCATTCACAGATGATCGAATGGAGGTGTCCCCAGGCTCCTACCAAGGATCTGTTAGACCAGACTACGGACGCAGTAGCCACTCGGCCTCCGCACCAGCTTAACTTATCTAAAAAATATCAGAAATCTTACCGAGTATAATACAATATATTGAGAAAGATAAAGTATAGACGGAAATACAGGAAGTGACGGTCCGGCTGGTCGCTGGTCATACAAGTGACTGGCAATACCATATTCTAGCCGATCACTGTAAAAAAATACTTAAAAATAATCACACACACACACACACACACACACACACACACACACACACACGGGAGGCGACCTAGTCAACCCCATGAATGCTGGTTGGGTTTGTGAGCATCGCAAGTAATGGCCGCCTGTGGATAATATCTCTCAGTGAAAAGAAAAAAGAATTGTTGAGACGTTACCAGGAGACAGATAAGATCCAAGCTACTCCCGGGCTCACTATGCCTGTCTCTACATAACACTGCGGGCGGTCTCTCTCTCTCTCTCTCTCTCTCTCTCTCTCTCTCACCTACAACATGTTAAGCTCATAAAACCCCACAAGACAAAGTGGACAAAGTTTTAATAACATATCTTAATGACGGAGAAATAAACAAAATCGCTGACCGAGAACTGGCTGTTTTAAGTCTCCCTTGAAAACTTCTCTCGCGCCTGAAAGAAAAACAAAACAAAAACAACATCCATCAGTCAGGTCGGGAATGGTATTCATCAAGTTGCCTAAACGCGGCCAAAAGTCGACCCAGCACCCATGACCTAAGCTCGTCCCGTAAGCTTAAACGTCTCTCAAGTCATTGCCCTGATCTATAGTGTCCTCACTCTCAAGCCGCAAGTAAAGACGGCGAGTTTTAAGTCTGTATATTTTGCGAATAACTTATGCAAAACGTTAAGAATATTTCAGCCAAAATGCCAGAAATATTCCTTGATAAAGTCTTGTTTTGGAAGGAAGATTTGCATATATCTTTGCAGGAATACTGTATGAGTCATGTTTAATATATAACTTTGGTATATTTCACAGAATACGAATGGTCTCATATTTATACTATACACACACACACCGGTATACACGCACCAGCATATATACCTTCAGCGAGAGCATACTGTACGTACCTGAACAGCTTACGTTCTCTTACTTCAGTTTCCCCTTTTTTTTTCTTTCTTGTTTTCTTTACAAGAAATATTTTTGAGTCGTGAGGCCATGAAGGCGTGTTTACTGCCACTCAGCTGAGGATTACAACACATTATGGCGTGGCGGGGGACGAGAGCTGCCTGGGATTAAGCAGTTCCCCTGAGAACCTTATTTGCAGTTAGTTACACACTCACCCATTGAGTGTGTTGGCTTATGGATGAAGTGACCATCTCGATTTTTTTCTAATCTGAATGTTGAAGAACCAAAACGACCAACCAAACGTATAGACAAACAATAATTTAAAAGAAAGATATGTGCAAGTGAATGCAATATTACCTGGAGCCATCTATCAGCGGCAGTGTTTAATAAATATATAATCATTTGTATTAATCAATCCCAAGGTAACGTCTTTCCACATTCAGAAATTAATATCATAAATATAAGTCTAACCTTCGACATTTAGCTATAGGAATTGAATATATTAAATGAAAAGAACGTAAAGGTATATCGTCTAGAGACAGTTTACCCTCCATATTAACAAATTCAACTTAACGACTAAACAATCACGTTAATGTCTGCTGAATGAAAGATGAGAAAACAAACGAATATTAAAGAGAACACACACACACACACACACACACACACACACACACACACATCAGCCTCAGTGAGATAAAGACGTGCCTGAAGGGCGCTCTCGGTTTGCTTAACTTGGAGCCGAATCTGTTTGGCCCTGCCCACTCCCCCTGCTATGCCCCAACGCCCTACCAACCTTACTACAGGATCAGTTAAAAGCAGCATTCTAGTGATTAGTGAACGAATGATTACAGTGTTCTATAGTGCACCTAAAAGGAGCTTTCTGGCAGCTTATTCGCCATCAATGGCGTTATCGACAAATTACTTATAAATACCCCAAGGAAAAAGTCAGACAGTGGGCACTTTATCGGGTCTTTAAAGTCCAGTGACAAGGACTTACCGCGGTGCCTTTACGCCATATCGCGCTTCATATTACAACACCGAGACAAGTCCACGGTCTTTAACAATAACATTATGTGATGTCAGTGTCCCTCCATTTCCTCAATAACCGTCCGCCCACAACAGATTTTAACCGATAGCACCAATCACTTACTCCCGACGCACTCTGTATCATCTAAAAGCGTGGGAAACGGTTTTCTGATGGGAGTGTTGTCGCGCTTCTCAGAAGTCACTAAAAAAATATTCCACAGCGGAGCACGTAGACAAAACCGTCGCCATGGCCATTAAACCGTAACCTCACCTGAAAACCGGAAAACCCACACCTGACGAACCATACCACCACACGAAGTTTACGGATGGTATGATCTCCGTCTTCACTGCTATCCAGCGTGCTTCCTAGCTAACGGTTGAGCTAACCTTCTGGTCAGGTCAGCCGCCCGTAGCGGTTGCCATATGTGAACTTGGCAAGTGTAACGCAAGCATCATGCGACAAAAGCGGGCGTTATCAAGATGACCTACGCCCGTCACGCCTGGATATTCGATCCCCCAGATGTGGAAGCATTATGGTCGTGTGTGCTGCGAGCTTACCGCATAACACTGCCTCCATCGCCATCAGCACCTGTCCGCGCCCATTCACCCACCAGGAACACTCTTATCAATCATCTCATCACCACCTCAATTATCAGAGTTAAGTACCCACATGTGCCAAGTTAAGTGTATGTGGGGATTTAATGTTCCCAGCACCACTGCATCTGCGAGTTGCTTCCTCTCTCCTCACAAGTTGTGACCTTCCCCACACGGTCAAAACACCCTTGACCTTATCTTAACTGGCTTGTGGACCAGTACCAGCCTCAACCACTGCCTCCTATCGAGATGCCAGCACACTTATCAGTGCTCCCAATTTTGCGCCTCCATCAATGCAAGACCATCCAAGACCTACAGGCCGTGCATCCGTGCACTCTTTGGACAGTGGATAGTTCACTATCCTGGACTGAAATACTCAGCGTGGATGACGTGAAGCCAAATGGATAAATTATACCCAACACCACCACCGAAGCTCACCACCACTTCTTCCCAGAAGTCTCGTCAGATCTCTCTCACCCAGCTGACTTGCGGATCGCACCTCGGATCAAAAAGACATACGCCAGAGAACCAGAGCCTTTCATCTCAGCCGGCACATCTTCTAGGTCACTTCACCCAACAGAGTCATCCATGAAATCGCTTTTCCACCAAAGAAGTCCACTACCCAACAAATTACAACACCTGAAGCAGACCAACATCGGTAATGGGTATGGTAAGCAAGAACTCTGTGGACTAAACAATATGACACACCCCCTCCTTCCTTAGCCATCTCACTAATGTTGACGCAGCCCTGAGCAAACAAATAATTTCGCTACTATGCCCGAACTCCCGCGGCTTGACTTCCAACCACTCTCCCTGTACCCTACCAGCCCCCCTTCACTGACAGAGAGAATTTGACGTAGCAAAAACCTGGACAAACTAAAATTAAAACATCTACCACCCCCATTGACCCACCAATGAAACTATTCAAGGTTCTCCACGGGCTTGCCCTAAACTCTGCTCCATCATCAATGCCTCTCAGTCAAGCCAGATGCCCAGCTGACTGGAAGGCCTCTTATGTATCACCAGTGCCCCGTCCAAGCAGCCCACAATCGCCAAATCAGCTACGACCTGTTGCAATCACTATTTTTAGCCCTAATCAGTTTGTTTGACGCCAGGCTTATGCTGATATTAAAGAATCATCAGACCTCCGGCAATTTGGCAACATAACTTCCTCCACCACTCCTGCTGTCCGCTTCAGCTTTCTCAGATTGCATATACCTGTCTCGAGCAAAAAAACGTCTGTCTGGCTGTCGCGCTCCATTGGATTTCGCTAAAGCGTTCACGACCTAGTCGACCACAATATAATCATAAAACCGGCTATGACCTCCAGGCCGGAATCATACCATAGCTTGGAGCTTCCTCGGTGACCGACGCGCCAAAGCTGTACGCCTTCCGAGGGGCTGTCTCCACCTTTAGTGCTTTCCTGTGGCGTCCCCAAGGCACTGGGCGGACGCTCTGCTTCCTTATGCTCATCAATGATGCCCCTAAGAGAGAAACCCCCTGCTCTCGCTGAAATATGTCTCACGACGACTCCACCATTGGGATCAGCGTCAACAATTCTGCTCCCAGCTTCTACCGCCCTTCAGGATTTATTGACTGATGTCTCCAAAACTGGGCCACAACAACCATGTCGCCATCAACCCTTGCCAAGATAGCCAGTTGCTGCACATCAACCTCTCCTCGACATTGTCCCACCTCCTTCCATTACCTAGGTCCGAACACACTCAGGTTGTGAGTTCCACAGCTCCTCAACTCTACCGCCGACATGGCTAAAACCACACACGTCAGTGAAGTTGTCAAATCACTCCCAGTTCCCACAATCCTCCACCTCCTCCGCAGCTCAAATTCTCAGGTTCCACTTGCACAGAGCTCTCAGTGTATACACAACATTCATACTTCCCAAGCTCACCTATGCCTCCCCACACAGATGTCTACACTCCTAAATGCCACACAACATAAACACCTAGAAAAGAAGTGCAAAGAGGGCATGCCAAGATTATTCTCCTTCTACTCCTACATATCCAAGAAAGCACTCAACACACTGACCCTTTCGACTCTCCACTGACCATCACCCGGCCTCATCTGCAAATTTGGTAAAGCTTCTACGCCTATCCCCGACACACCACCAGCCCCTACTACCACCTGGGATCTGTCAGGTGGCAACAGACACCACAACCGCATCCAGCCATACGTGCACGAACTTCCAGTCGCTACTCAGAACAGCCCAGTCTCCAACCATTGTAAAATTATCAATAACATGTAATAAATCAGTGTATTCACTCCCAGTAAACACTGCTCCTACACTGTCACTATGTTGAAATGAACTGTGGTTGAGCTGATCCCACCATCTAAGTTACTATATGTCTTATTTGTGTCACTTATCACTGTATATTATTGTAATTCTGTAACCATTTCCCCAAATATGTAACTACTCTTTTCAGCTTTCTACCGGCTGCCAAGCTCTTTCAATAAACCATTAGTATTATCACACACACACACACACACACACACACACACACACACACACACACACACACACACACACACACACACACACACACACACACACACACACACACACCCAGTGTGTTGACTGCCAGCGATGTGTTGAAATCACGCTCTCTGCAAACTGTGAGGGAATTCACACCACGTGAGGCCCTCATAACGCCATCTGTGAGGGAATTCATGAGGCCCTCATAACACCATCTGTGAGGGAATACTACACCACGTGAGGCCCCTCATAACACCATCTGAGGGAACCACTACACACGTGAGGTCCCTCCAAACCATCTGGGAGGGAGTTACTACACTACGTTTTTCTGTTCAACACCTACATTAATCTGAGTTCACTGTATGTTCCTTCACCTTCTCTAATGAAGGCTTTGTTAAACCACCAATGTATGAATATCATTTATGTCCAATGTATATTTTCAGCCTTCGGGCTGCAGAACTTTTCAATAAACCGTTAATTATTATACATATATTTATTACACACACACACACACACACACACACACACACACACACACACACACACACACACACACACACACACACACACACACACACACACACACACACACACACACACACACACACACACACACACACACACACACACACACACACACACACACACACACACACACACACACACACACACACACACACACACACACACACACACACACACACACACACACACACACACACACACACACACACACACACACACACACACACACACACACACACACACACACACACACACACACACACACACACACACACACACACACACACACACACACACACACACACACACACACACACACACACACACACACACACACACACACACACACACACACACACACACACACACACACACACACACACACACACACACACACACACACACACACACACACACACACACACACACACACACACACACACACACACACACACACACACACACACACACACACACACACACACACACACACACACACACACACACACACACACACACACACACACACACACACACACACACACACACACACACACACACACACACACACACACACACACACACACACACACACACACACACACACACACACACACACACACACACACACACACACACACACACACACACACACACACACACACACACACACACACACACACACACACACACACACACACACACACACACACACACACACACACACACACACACACACACACACACACACACACACACACACACACACACACACACACACACACACACACACACACACACACACACACACACACACACACACACACACACACACACACACACACACACACACACCTTAAGAACTAAACCTAGACACACCGTGATGAATATATGCCAGACTGGAGCTTGGTGATGCAGCCGACTACAAGTTAGTACATGGTGCAGATGATCCAAGATACAGCCTACTGTACACCAGACCAGAGGGTGGCCGCCTGTATACTAACTCTACAGTACCTCCTGGTGTGTGATTTATACCCGAACTCCTTATAACCAGTGGGGAATAGTCACGTATCACTCCCCTAGCCTCCTATTAACTCAGCCTCCCACTCACCTAGTTTCCCTCTCACCCAGCCTCCCTCTCATCCAGCCTCCCTCTCACATAGACTCTCTCTCATCCAGCCTCCCTCTCACATAGTCTCCCTCTCACCCAGCCTTCCTCTCGCCCAGGGGTAGATATTATTTAATTCTTCACTTCCCTGTTTTATGGAGCGTGACGTGTGCACCTCACCTAACATCTCCAGCCCCAAGTATCCTCCTGCGGCACCAAGACGCTTACACCTCACCAAGCATCCTCCTGCGGCACCAAGACGCTTACACCTCACCAAGCATCCTCCTGCGGCACCAAGACGCTTACATCTCACCAAGCATCCCTCTCAGGCACCAAGACGCTTACACCTCACCAAGCATCCTCCTGCGGCACCAAGACGCTTACACCTCACCAAGCATCCTCCTGTGGCTGACGTTTGCACCTCACCAAGCGTCCTCCAGTAGCACCAAGACACTTATACCTCACCAAGTGTCCTGTGATTCCTGAGGTTACCACTATGCCCGGAACTTCACTAATGGCGACACAGGAGGAAATGATGAAGAAGAAGAAGAAAAACAAACGCAGTTCTCCTCTTGCTTGAGTAGACAAGTAGCCTCGTGAAAACAAACACCAGACAAGAATTCTGAACAAAATCACAAACCAAATATCATATTTTTCTTATTACATCGAAAATGAAAAAATAAAAATGTGACCCGTCAGCTTGAGTGAATCTTCATCTCTGTTCTCTAGTGTGTGACCTCCACTTCCTGGTGCTGGCTGATGTCACTGTCCCTACGAGAAAAAAGAAGAAGAAAATCGAGGATATAGGTGTTATGATCAACTCCATCCCAGCAGGGTGATATAAAGGAGCAGATGGGCCGTAAGATTGAACTCTCTTCATCCAAACACAGTGGTCCTAGGGAGTAGGACTCGTTCCCTTGTCCTTAGCAGTGTGTGATCCAAGGATTAGGTAGCTACATCTTCCTCCTCGACGGGATAATCAGACAATGTGTAACTGTCTAGGGACTTTAGGAATTTATCTCTTCTCTCCTTGCAATGTGTTTGAGGGTAGTAAGCCACAGCATCCATAAAGAAAATAAAATTTCTAGGACCCTTATACCTCCAGTCTGGCTGAGTGAACCAGGGAGGAAGCGAGATGGGAGGACAGGACCCCCCCAATTCTTCCTCGTTCTCTCTCGCCCGTCCACTCTGACTGACCGTGAACCCCCCCAACAATTTCTGGAGGTGCCATAAACAGAAGCATAACCGCCGTGGCCGCTCTTCTACCCGACTCTTATCCCGGGATTGACGACGCACTTAATTTGAATAATATGCTGAGTGGCTGTTGATTTAGCATCGAGGACCAACTTTGATGCGAACATAAACACGAAGACGATGGCCTCGATGGCGGGGCGTAGGGTAAAGGCGGATCCCGGGGTAAAGGTTTTCTGGGTGTTTTCTCGGTTCTATGGAAGAGACGAGGGGGGGGAGACAGTATGGAGAGAAATGTTATCCTGAGAGATATGAAAGGGTGAAGGACCAGGAGGTGGAATGAGATCAGGAGAAAAGAAAAGAGGAGGATCAGTAAGAGGGGAGTAATGAGAGTAAATAGAGAATAAGAGGAACGCTGGGAGTGTTAGAAAGGGGAAGATAAGAGAGGAGGATTAGAAGGATTAGAGTCAGCGTAAACAGAAAGTGGGAGAGGGAGAATGAAGGAAGGGAGAGAAGAAGACAGGAGAGGAGGAAGGAACGTGTAGCGCCCTACAATATGTGCACCATTTCACTCGCCTGCCCCGTAGATGATGCTCACTTATTTCCAGCCCAATATACATAAGTTTTCTCTAGCGATGCGTCGGGGTTAGGTTTGGTTAGGTTCACTTATACGATTCAGATTAAGACACAGATCTACTAAAGTTTTCCTCCATCCAACTATTTTCTTTTTTGCTTTTTAAATACTAAATCACCAAAAAATACTTTTGTATAGTGAGAAGGTTCAGAATACGTCTAATGCTGTTCTACAATAAAATGTTTAATATGTCACTGTATTTAGCTGACTCAAGGTGAGGAGATGCAACGAGAATTTGTCTGATGTCTTCCCAATATTTGTTTTTTTTTGTGTGAGTCTCTTATGACATAAATCATTTATTACAAGTCTTCTTTTGTATCTGAAATATTGATGGTTAAATGTGTTCTTCTTGGATGAGGTTACATTTCTGACTCTGCATGACGCTTCAAAAGTGATCCTAACATGGACCAATCAATACCATCGTAACGTTGAAAGACACATTATTTTTCCCCCTACATGCTTTCCACAACCTAACAATCTGAATCTAAAAACAAAATAAAATATGGAATGAAATTACTATACACACAAAAAATGGGGCACCGTCACCATGTCTCTACAAGGAGGGCCTTCCACCGTGGACGCTACAGCGGCCGGGAGGGGAAAAACAAATGGTTTAGACTTCCGGCTGGTGGAGAGGCCACAGTTTCCTTGCCGTTAGCTGGGACGTTGATGCATGGTGAGGTCCTCCAAGGGCCAAGCCTCCGCAAGCGTCCGTCTACCCGCAGCTGCCCTACACCATGAGGGGATAGCCTAAGCTTGCACCATGGCATCTTACATTACACAACCTACTTAAGTATAGTGTACAGCTGGAGTCAGACGGCGAGACTAATGTCTTTTTTTGTTCACAAGGGAGGAGAGGGGATGACTCCCAGCTGCCCTGGTTCTTATAGCGGGAGTCGGCGTCCGGATGCCCTTGTTACTGGAAGGCTCACACTTACCCTGGGGAAAGGGCGGGTGCTCCTCCGGATGTAAATAATGGCTCCCGGACGTCCTTGATACAATTTTGGATAAGTAGTTTCCTATTACCCGAAGATTTAACACCCCAGATTTTTTCACCTAATGATTAAACACCCTAACGTTACCCCAACCCGACCTAACCCCTATGCGGTATTGACTGGGGTGTCTAATCTTCAGGGAGTTCGTATTTTTTTATCGAATGTGAGGGAGAAGGCTTTCGGATGCCTCTGACACCATGCAGCATCTCGCCCCACACTTGATCACGGCCACCTTAGCAGTGAGACGTTGTAAAACCGGCAGTTGAAAACAGTACGTACTGTAAAATGTGACGTTGATTTTCTATTGTGAAATACCGAAACATTTTGTAAAACAACTGAAAAATCGTTACATTTTCCCAGTTTATATAAATCAATATCTCTATAAATTATGATTCGTTTTTTTTTCAGTCGTCAAAACAATACTGAAAATATGTAGAAGACGAGGGTGTTAGTGTCCCGTTACTGCCACGTGCTATCAGACACCAGCCGTCATGTGCCCAGACTCTCACACTTACTTCAGTATAATTATATAGTGTTGTGAGCTCTGGACAACACACCACACAATGAAGTGCTTGTATTTAACTCTTGGAGTATCTAACGTCACATCCCCCTACAATAGTGTGCCTCAGGTCAAACAACGATCATCTGCAATAATAAAAATTTCAAAGAGCATTACAAAACTTTACATGACCTATATACAGCAGTATCTGAAAATATCCTTCTAACTGTACACTGCCGGGAGTCACTTATATTATTTTTATTTGGCTAACGCCAGACGATTTTATTCGACAGAGAGATCCCTCGTGCCCAAGGGGTTAAATAACATATTTAAGGTGGCTTCACACAGCCATACAGGTCCATCACTCAACACCTTCACCGCCTCCCTCCACACTACAGTTCTTTGTTCTTCCAACTCTCGCTGTCGTCCCCTTCACCTTCAGACAGGGTCTTACTATCCGTAAGATGCCTTACAACTCTTAAACCAAATACTTTCGCGGGATCCATCAGGAGATTGGAACTCCCTCTTCCTTTGCTTCTAACTTTGCCAGTATCCATAGCGGCCGCCTTCAATACTCCCTCACATCTTATCGCTGACCTTTCCTCACAACAACTCACAGCCACGACCACAGAACAAGTATCCGACCCTATCTTAAACCTTTTCGCTGGTCTGAGTTTGCAACATGCAAATTGAGTCATGCGTCTGAATATATATTAGTCACAAGGCTTTTTCAGCACACAGCGGTCAACCAGAAACCGATTGACTGAGTAACTTGTGTGTTATTATGCCGAAAACACTTAGGGACTGCCCCTAAGGAGGCCACATTATGACGTGTTGTGACGCCCCTGACAACGCTGGCAAGATCTGATGATGTGGCCATTTGCATGCAGAGACGAGAATAAGAAACTAAAAGGCCTCCAGCACCCTTAACTGGTCGTTCCAGGAAGCACCAACGAGTTAAAGATGAATGTCTCACTCGGCGCGGCTCCTCCATGTGGCTATGTAAATTCTAGCCCGGAGAAGAGGACATGATAGCCCTTGCGGTGCGTGTCGGCTCGTCCTGTGGCTTATGTTTGTGCGTCTCTCAACACACTGATAGACTGGTGGGCGGGTGCTGCCGACGCGTCACTGGTCAAACCTTTACCACTCTTTGATAGCCACATTCACTCTGCATTTTCTCTTTATTGTTCAGCAAAATCACCTTTTTATGGGTACACTTACTCCACATACTCTTTTTATTGTTGGTCATGATGTGTGTGATGTGTGTGGCATTAAGCATAGAGAGGACGGGGTGCGATTTATCATAGAAGTTATTTAGGGTGTTTCTTCTCAACGTCGTCTTGTGCTCTACCAGAAAGTACTGTAATAATGAGGCAGAAAAATATGAAAGCTTTAATATATACACATTTCTTGATACGTTTACACTAATAAACGTGAACATAAGCGTGTGTGTTTGCATAGGTGTGCTTTTCTCTGCAATTGTGTTTAATAATAATAATAATAATTAACGGTTTATTGAAAGAGCTTGGCAGCCAGAAGGCTGAAAATATACAGTATTTATGCGTGTGCGTGTGTTTGCATGTGTGTATTTGCGCCCGTGTGTATGTTTGTGTGTATTTTTGAGTATGTTACACCACCCCTGCCTGTCCACATCACTAATCTGCCCACACCCCTACCCTACCCACACCCCTACCCTTCCCACACCCCTACCCTGCCCACACCCCTACCCTGTCCACACCCCTACCCTTCCCACACCCCTCACCTCCATCAACCACCCCTCACCACCATCACCCACTACCTCATCACCATCAACCAGCCCTCATCACCATCAACCACCACCCTTCACTACCAACAACCACCCCTTGATCAACCAAACACTAAAATTTAACACCTCAGCTGAACCAATTAAGATACAGGGAGATACGTACAAGATTTATTACCGAGTTGATCTAGAAGTTCTTTGTTCCAGCACACCCCGGGTACCTCCTCCTCCTCTTCCTCCTCACCTCCATCACCACCTCACAAGCACACTCTCGCTCTGAATCAAATATCAAACTCAAACATTGTGTCGTACTGTGTAAACAACTCGTAAACAACTGATCATTATGTCTCTGGTTCATATTTATGTCTGGTTCTTGGTGATGTTGTTTGTTGTTTGCTAGGGGGGGGGTGGGTGCTCAGGGCTGGGGGGAGGGGTGCTCAGGGCTGGGGGGAAGGGGTGCTCAGGGCTGGGGGGAGGGGTGCTCAGGGCTGTGCTGGGTGAAGTGAAGATTTAAGATGAATGGGGAGATGTCGTTTGTCTACACACACACACACACACACACACACACACACACACACACACACACACACACACACACACACACACACACACACACACACACACACGCACACACACACACACACACATGCGTAATATACACATCCACCACACACGCATATTTATTAATACCCCACCACACACGCATATGTACATTACGATCTTGATCATCAAGGGTTGGAAAGATTTACCTGGCGCTCCTCTCGGAGCAGCCAGGTCAACTGTTAAGTTGGCCCATACTAACCCCCTCCCCTGAACCCTCCTCCCCACCGGAATATCAACAAGTTCTCGCCAGAAGTTACAATTTCATTTAGGAAAGGAACGGAACCAGTGTTAAACAGAGGTGAACAGTGGTGAACAGTGCTTAAGTCAGTGAGAACAACTCAACAGTAACAGTCGTACCCAAGTTAACCTTCACACAGTGAGGTCCCAGGTACCCAGTGATAACGGCCCGTGAGACCCAACAACAACAAGTGATGTGTTAATCCGTCTATGATAGGAAGGCCTAAGACCAAACCTCACTCATATAACACCATCTGTGAGGGAATTACTACACCACGTCAAGTCCCTCATCACACCATCTGTGAGGGAATTACTACACCACGTGAGGTCCCTCATAACACCATCTGTGAGGGAATTACTACACCACGTCAGGCCCCTCATAACACCATCTGTGAGGGAATTACTACACCACGTGATGCCCCTCATAAGCACTATCTGTGAGGGAGTTACTACACCACGTGAGGTCCCTCATAACACCATCTGTGAGGAAATTACTACACCACGTGAGGCCCCTCATAACACCATCTGCGAGGGAATTACTACACCACGCCAGGTCCCTCATAACACCATCTGAGGGAACTACTACACCACGTGAGTTCCTCCTAACACCATCTGGGAGGGTGTTACTACACTACGAGTTTGCTGTTCAACACCTACATTAATCTGTATGTTCACTGTATGTTCCTTTACCTTTTTCTAATGAAGGCTTTTGTTAAACCACCAATGTATGTAATAAGTCATTTATGTCCAATGTATATTTTCAGCCTTCGGGCTGCAGAATTTTTTCAATAAACCGTTAATTATTATTATTATTATTATTATGCACCACACACACAAACAAATGTACAGTCAGAAACCATAATTACAGTTATATGTTATGTCTAATGGACAACAAACATGTCCACTGGCCGGTGCTAAAAGGATATAGCAGCAGTTTTAGAATACGTCTGCTTAGGCCAACACAGGAGTACTCTGGTGATGTCCCACACGACATTATGTTGTCATAGTACAGCAGCAGGCCAAGTCTCATGCTTTAGTTAACATACACAGTTCTCTGATACACTGACCACATCGTTGGGCTGTCAGTACAACTCCTGCTGGCCGTGAAGGTCATCACCTCATCAAACATCACACCTCTAAGCAGTGGTAAATAATGTTAATACTGTATTGTTTATACCACAAAGTGAAGAATCTGGCAAAAGTTACTGAGGAACTGAGGACTGTATACCTGTATACTTCATATAAGTTGTGGTTACTTGTGGTCGTAAATCCAAACTCGTGCACCAGCTGGCTAACGTCTCAGGTTGACTCACTATATCTCCTTCACTTGCAGAAACAAACACCAAAGTCTCGGTGTGTTGTGGAAGCTACGTTAGAATAATTAATAAATATATCAATATATGACAGTACATACTCTTAGCGTCACTAGCCAGTGTTGCCTCTCTCAGTCTTAGAGAGAAATAGAGGAAAAATCTCAACCTTACTCGGGGGTCCAGCGGGACCTTCGCTAGCATCACTCCTTGGGGGCGAGAGGGCAGCTGTTCTGGCCATCTCGGCGGAGTCCTGAAGACCGTCAGCTGCCTCAGCACCTAAGGAGGGTGGCCTATGGGACCCACTCGGCGGGGTTCCTGAAGGTTCCGGGCTGCCCATGCTAGCAGATGAACGTTCGGACAGTTGATGTTGTTGAGATTGTCGGACCGTAGGCCGACACGGGCCTTTGCCTATAGGCCGTCCGTTTGGTGGTTCCGGCTGGAGCTCCTGGAGCAGCCAGACCAGATTTGGGATTGGAGGTTGTCCTACCTGAAGATATGAAAGGATACTGCAGGTTGCAAGTGTGAGCGGACCCCCGATCAGTGGACGCTTACTACCAGTCAGTTTCGGAGTGGCGCGCCCCCCGAACTGGGGTCAGCACTTGCTGGGAGAGTATACTTTCTAAGCTATCTGGGTAGTGGGTATCGTGTGATGACCCGGAGAAGGTGGTGAATGTGGTTTGTTTGGGCCTTTCAGGTTAGAGTGGCCGCTGGTGTTGTGTGTTCTTCTTGGAAGTTTTGAATTCTGTTTCGGAGACTTTGTGTGACTTAGCAGTCGAGGAGATAGTGTTCAAGAGGGTTGGCTGCTGGCTCCTGACAGTAGGTGCATTCCATGACGACATTTCCGATCGTCTGCCAGGAGCACTTGTACCCTAGTCGTAGTCGATGAAGGCTATCTTGGGTTTGTCTTGGTGTTTTCTTGTCCGCGAAAGGTGGTTCCCCTTTTGTAGCCGCCAGGTACCATTTGGCTCATTGGGAACCAGCGTTGAATGAGTGAAGGAAGCTCTTTTGGATGTGGAGCTTGGTAGTCTTTCTGAGGTGATTCTTGATCTGTTGCACGCTTGCTGGAACTTGAATGTGTACGCTACTAGAACGTGTGGCTGCCTTGGCTGCTTCGTCTGCCACGTCGTTTCCCACGATCCCTACATGACTGGGAATCCAGTGTAAGACGACTGGGCGGCTTTGTCTTTGGAAGTCCTGTAGCTGTGCGAGGATCGAGGTTATGATGTGGGCGTTGTCTCTTGGTTGACTGTGTTGCAGCACCTGCATGGCCGTTTTCGAGTCCGTGTGAATTATGACGGACTTGTTGTGTTGTGTTGCAGCGTGTTGTAGGGCCTTTGAGATTGCTGCCAACTCTGTTTGTAGGGTGGAGCAGTCATTAGAAAGTCTCCATAGGAGGGTCTGACCTTGGGTGTAGAAGGCCGCTCCGGATCTATGATGTTTTGGGTCCACCGAGCCGTCTGTGAAGTATGATGCTGCATCAGCCGGTGTCTCGGTGGCTATGGCTTCCAGAGTTATTCTTTTGAGGTCCTCCTTCTGGAGGTTGGCTTTGCTATCACCTAGTTCGGTAATTTTGAATGTGGCTGGTGGAGGGCTCCATGGTGGAGGAACTACGTAACCATTGTCTCGTATGTCTTGGTTGTTCTTGACGAGTGTTTCTGCTGGCAGGTGTCGGATGACCTTGCTTGCCTCGTGCGACCAGGTGGCCCCTCGCACTCTGTGGTCGAGGTAGAGGGAGGCACTGATTCGCGTTTTGGCAGCTGTGGGCTTATCTGATCTACAGATTTTGGCGAGGAGACCGGTTGTCACCTGCTTGACTCGTACTGCCAGGGGTGGTAGTTCAGTTTCCATTTGCAAATTGCAAATTCTGGTCCACATGGGTGCTCCGAGCATGGTCCTGAGAGCATTATTTTGGATAACTTCTAGCTTAGCTATCTGGTCTTCTCTCAGTCCAATGAGTGCTGGAGCACTGTAATCTACCAGCGATCTGATGGCGGCCGTGTAGTAGGCTTTGAGCACGTGTATGTTCGCTCCTGCGGTTGTGCTGGTGAGCGACCTCAATATATTGTCTGCTCTTCGTCCTGTGCTTGAGATACTCGAGTTGCGGCTTGAAAGTGAGTTTCTGGTTGAACCAGATTCCAAGACACTGGTGGGTGTTGGTCCAGACTACCGGCGTGTTTTGCATGGAGAGCATCTTGTCTGGTGTGTCTGTGCAGATGGCCTTCGCTTTCGACTTGGCTGGATTTATCTTAGATTCCAAGTCTGTTGCACTCCTCTTCTATGCTTATGCGTGTTGAAGAATCGCTCTGATCCTCTTTTACTATGAGCTGTAAGTCGCCTTGCTAGCATGGGTTTTCTGGCTGTTTGTCTGAGCGAAGTTTGACAAGATTTTCCATCAGACATTCAACAGCGTTGGACTGAGGATGCCTCCTTGTGGGGTTCCGTTTCTCAGCGGACCCCAGCTTGAGGTTGTTCCCCTGAAAGCGTGCAATTTCTTGCTTCTCTCTCTCTGTGTGAGGTAGTTCTGGATCCACCCCAGCAACCTTCCTTTGACGCCTTTTTTCAGAGAGCGTCAGTTATACGCCAGTGATTTGCTAGTTCGAAGGCCTTCTCCAGGTCGAGGAAGACCACCAAAAGCTGGTTATTGTCCACTGTGCTGAGTATCTCGGCGATGTTGGCTGCTCGTGCCGGTGTTCTCGGTAAGCAAAATGTGAGGGTGTGGGCGCCTACTTTCCACTTGAGTTTGTTGAGAGCTATTCTTTCTCCCGTCTTCGCTATGCAGCGAGAAGGGAGATGGGTCTCGGTTTGTCTGCTCCTCTGGGCTTCGGAATGGGCTGTATATCTGCTCTCTTCCATTCCGGAGGAAGTCTTTTGTGCTGTCCACGAAGCATTGATGACTTGTAGCAAAGTCTCGTGCCCGGCTTTTCCGGCATGGGAAAGCATGGAGTAGGTCATCCTGTCGGCCCCTGGTGCTGTGTGTCCTGCTTCGTTTTATCGACTCTGGAGTTCTTGCTGGGTTGAAGGTCTATCGGTGTCATCTTCAATGGTTGTAGGCCCTTTGATCATTCTGAGTTCGACCGTCGCAGACGCCGTTGTGTCTCCTCCGCCTGCTCTCGGAGGTTTTTCGCTGCTGCTCGGTCAGAGAACAGTTTTGCAAGTCTCTCGGCTTCCCTCTTCTGGGCTGGGCTGGGTTGGTGGTGGTGGTGGCGCTGTTTTCCCAGATGCCCTTCGATCTGGGCCCACATTTTGCGCCGAGGGAGGTGTGTGTGCTCGTTCAGTTCGGAGCACCACTTGAGCCAGCTTACGCTTTTGATTTCTTCCTTCTTCCCTGGTATCCTTTAACAATGACTTGCAGGAGATGTCTGTTTGTTTCCCGTGGATGTCTCCTGTAGTTTCTTCGGGCCATGTTCACTCTGTGGTTGAGTTCTTTCACCCTGGGACAGCAGTACCAGTAATCCTTGCACTGTCTTGATGTGGGTTTTGTTTTTGGAATAGCTGGTTTCATGCTTGGTGAAACGCCTCGACCAATTGTTGGTGGAGGGTTGTCTGTCCACGGGTGCTGGGCTTATTGTGATTTTGCGCCACTCTTTGCTAGGTGTTTCTTATAGATTCCCAGTCTGCCTTTTGGGTATTGCATTCCATCTCGGCGGGTGGAGTGCAAGTACACCACCCTCCACACACACAGGTGGCAAAGTGGTCGCAGGTCAGCGTGGGGTGTAGCTGCCAGGAGGCCGAAGGCTGTAGTGCACTGGAGACGAATGTTAGATCTAGCCTTCCTCCCCTAATGTGGGTGGGCTCTCCGGTGTTCAGGAGGCAGATCTCGGGTGTGTCTTGAAAGGTGGTGTATAGGTGTAGGCCGTCTTCATTTGTGGGGCTTACCGAGCTTAGGGAGGGATGATGTGCGTTGAAATCCCCTCTTATGAGTGTGGCGTGGTCAGCGGCTGAAGCGAATATTTGAGTCACCTCCAGTGAACCCCTTGGGTTCTTGTAGATGTTGTGAACAGTTAATTCCCGTTCTTGGAGGGTTACTTTGACGGCCAATGTCTCAATGTTTTCCCCACATGGAAAGTGCTGCGTGACCTCGGAGGAGGGTATGCTTGACTTGACCAAGATCATACATCCTCTTGTTGACGCCTGAGTGAAATGCTTCCTATATGTCTTGTAACCACTGAATTTGAAACAATGGTGTTCTTGTAGAAGTGTTTCTTTTAGCATTATAATGTCGAACTTGTCCTTGGCTGCTGCTTCTTGCAGGAGGTGTTTCTTGTTTTTGATGCCCCGAGCATTCCATGTAAGAATGTTCAGGGTGCTGATGTTTTCTACCACTGTTTCATCGGGGACTTCTGGTGGTCCTCGATGGAAATGTTCAAGTCCGATTTCGACTGGATCAGCTTCATATCTTCTTGTTCTGTTGTGGTTTTTGCCTTCTGGGCCGTGGTTCGGTTCAGGGGAGTTGAAACGTCCAATTTCTTTCTGGGAGCGGTCGGTATCTTTGGTTCTCTGGTGGCCTTTTTCGGTGTATAGTGTTCCTCGGCTGTCACTCGTGTGGGGACCGGCGTGGCGTCCTCCACTGAGGTGGCTGGAGCAGTGGCGACTTGCCCGAGGACGCTCCCCATGAGTACTCGGAGCTGTGTGGGTTGGATCTTGTGGCCCAGTAGTCCGGCTAGGCCCTCTGCGAAGGTTGTCAGTACCTTGGCTAGGTCTGATACGTGTATCATTCCTTCTGGTTCCTTGGTGTGTGCTTGTTTTGTCTTTTTCGTGGTTGTCGTTGTCTGCTGCTTGGGTGGCTGTGGTGTGGCCGTAGTGAGGCCAGGAAACTGGGCTGCACTTTGGGTGTTGACCGGCTGAGGAGGTTGGCTTTGTTGTTTTGGCCTTTGGGTTCCCCACACGAAGGTACTTGGTGGGGCTGGTGTGCAGGCGGTGGGGGCCGGTCTTGCTGCTGGTCAGTTTGCCTGGACCCTCTTTGTCCTCTCAGAGCATCCAGGGTTCCAGGCGTGGTGTTTGCCCCCGCAGTTGGCACACTTGGGGGCAATTTTTTCTCCATTTTCAACTTGGTGAGGCAGGAGTGTGTGCCGTGCTTCTGTGCGCAGACTGCGCAGATTTCCTTGTACGTGCACCTTGTCTGATGGTGCCCGTATTTCTGGCATCTGAAGCACCGCAGGGGCTCTGGGACGAAGGGCCTCACTTCGTAGATCCCCCAGGTTTTGAGGTCTATGGTGCTAGGGGGTGAACCGTAGTGCGTTATGAGCACCTGTTTTGTGGTGGCCGTCTTGTCGGACGGGGGAGAGCATCTCTCGGCTTTTAGGATCTTCGGGTGGTTCTCCAGGGGTTCGAGGGGTAGTTCCTTTGGGTACCGGAGGACTACCGACTTCATCAGTTTCTGGGCGGGGTCCAGCCTGGTTGATGCAACGGTGGTGGTGTTTTTCAGGTAAGTGTCGAGGGTGGTGGCGGAGTCCTTGTCTTTGGGGTGAATAATCATCTCCCCCTTTAGGTTGGGCCGCACTGAGAACTTGGCCAGTGGATTTAGTTTTTCGATCTCTGTGATGGCGGCATATGTCGTTTTCGTGTCCGTTTTCGAGATCCGGAATTTTGGCAGTGTCGTTGGGGGTGAGCTGGTGGTGGTGATGGGTGCCTTTTGGGCTGCTTGACGGCCTTCGTTTCCCGAAAAAGCACGTCGGCGTTTTTTGTTTTCAACCTTCGTCCAGTTGTCGTCCTCAGTGGCGGTAACAGTGGTGGTGGAGTTGTTGGAGGCGATGGCAGTGTTCTTGCTTTTCAGGGCTTCATTGAAGGTGCGTAACTGGTCCGCTTTCTCTGTGCAGAGCCTGTCGTGGTTCGGGTCGTCAGGTTGGCGGTTCAGGCGGGGGTCGCTGTTAGGAGGGCGTACGCACTCCATAACCGGTGGTTAAGTGTTTTTTTTTTTTTTTTTTTAGAGCCTACCTATTCCGGTTGAGTAAGTAGCAGAGGAATTTCAGCACTCCCCACAGGCAATGATGGCCGGGTGGTCGTAGAGTGGTTCCTGAGCTTCTCTCCCGGAGCCCCGTTGGGGAAACCTACTTCCTAGTGTATGTGACTGCTCACTTATAGACGTGAGCTAAGTGTGCCTATTGGGGAAGGATAAGGATTGCTACCCTCTTTCCAGGTGGACCCGCACGATCACGGTTTTCCTGGAAAGACTCGGCTGGGATGGGTTCTTGCTCCAACCCCCTTTCGTGTTCACAATCTCCTGGGAGGGAGGTGAACAGTTACAGGGGGGACCGCAGGACGAATACACTTTTGAGGGTGCAGGTCCCTAGGCCAGAGCGAAAAAAGGAAAAATAGCAGTAGAAGGAAAAGAGCTCAAACCACGTCGGGAATATCGCGCTATAGCTGCTCTCCAGCTGGAGTGTGGGTCACTCACACCACCAGTGGGGAGGGCAAGCTAATGCTCGATAAACCGAAAACGCTCGTGAGTTGTTGTCGACGATGTCAGTGGTGGATGGTCCGGTCCGGGAAGATGGCCAAACAATGGCAGCAGAGAGAGGGCGGTCTTCACAGTTCCGGGTCCTAGCAGGAGGTCTTGTTGAGAGGTCTTCTTAGTTCAGGAGCGCGTTCGGACAACAGTGTTCGGCCTATATAGTCTACATGGCCATCAATTGTTGTCCGGCGTGCCAGCCTATTGGTTCACCTCTACCCGTGGAACATCAAGTCGGTTGTGTACAACAGCGTCAGAGACTTAAGCAGCCTTACAGTAAGAACGGAATGTTGTATAATCAGCACCAATGTCTTAAGGCTCATTAAGGCATCATGTGTTAGTCAATACAAAAGTTACCAGAGTTAATGGCCGACAATCAATATAATATTTATGATTTTCACTTGTAATAATACTTATAAATGAATAGCATCATACAAAACGTAACATAACGTAACGTCCATAACATAATGATAGGTAACGAAATGTAACAAATATAACGTAACCTGATTTAGGTATATATAATTTAAATATATTATGATTGTAAACGACGTCTTATTATGAAACATATTTTTCATATGCAAATTAATTTACATTGTCAGAACAATGAAAAAAGATTATCATTATCCCCTATTGAACACACACACACACACACACACACACACACACACACACACACACACACACACACAGAGCCTTCTGGCTGCCAAGCTCTTTCAATAAACCGTTAATTATTATTAACACACACACACACACGGGTGGCTGAAACAAGAACAGGAATAGGAAGTGGTGTGGTAGAAATATCCTGTCATGGCGTGATTAAATTTTTGACAACACTTAGATATAACACCAAGGGACAAGGTAATGATGTGATACACAGCAGTGGTTCATCATTATTCTATGGCCAGCAAGGAAATAATTAGAGAGTTTCATGAAGTGACTCACACAGAAACACATGAACATTTTTATACTGTTTCAAAAGTATTGTCCAATTAAGTTAATAAATTCTTGTAATTTGTTGTTAATAATGTCTCTATACAAAAGCCTATGTGATACATAGGCTCCATAAGACATGAGATGTATCAAAGAGAAGCACCATCATCACACTCACCAGACAGAAGCATCATCATCACACTCACCACACAGTGAGGCACCATCATCACACTCACCACACAGTGAGGCACCATCATGACACTCGCCACACAGAGAAGTACCATCATCACACTCACCACACAGAGAAGCACCATCACCACAAACATCATCGCATTAATCACCACACTGATTGTGATATTACTCCTAACATCAGATTTAAAGGACATATTAGTTGTCAATATTACTTGTTGAAATATAAATTATTGTTGTTTCAGTTTGTGTAACTTTGGTTTTTCATTTTATTAAGACATTAATGTTAATGCTGAAATGGTAATGAACAACTGACTAAAAAGAGGATTTTCTTACACCTGCATCGTTAACATGATCAGTATCATTTTTAATACCAATATCATTAACATCAAATATTCTTATGGAGACTTACTGGCTACCCTGGCTCTGTCCGGGGTGCCCAGCTGGAACTCTCCTGTATACTTTTGTTGAACTATCGCCTAGCCTGTATACTTTTAATGAACTATCGCCTCGCCTGTTCAACCTGTGTCTGGCCACGGGGCCATTGCAGTGAGCCGCCAACCAGAAACACCACCCTAGCCTCACCTCCCGCTCAACCTAGTGGGTCAGAGATTATGGTTTCTGACTGTACACATGTCTCATACACGCATATGTATACACAAATACACACAGACGAAAAATTGATACTCTCACCAAAAACACATACACAAACAGAATACACACACACACACACCTGTAAATTCACATTTGTGTGTAAATAAAATAGGATGAATCACACCAGAAATAACTTAGCTCACCTGATCAGTAATTTATAAGATATTTATAGATAACAAGCTGCTAATGGCAGTATAGCATGACCCAGCTGTCACTCTGTCGTCAGGGTGACACACTTTGAAAATTTTCCAGGAAGCTCACCACATTATTTCTTTAATTAAATTCTTTAACTGAACAACAAACTTCGTTGCTAATTGAGATTTATTAGATATATCTCGTGCATTTTGCATAATATATATATATATATATATATATATATATATATATATATATATATATATATATATATATATATATATATATATATATATATATATATATATATATATATATATATATATATATATGTATATATATTAAGAACACTCTGCAAACTAGATTATAATTTATTATTAAAAATACAAGTACAACCTTGAAAAAATACCCTTCAGTTCTTCTGTGACATTGTTCTTTTAAGGTTTATTTAGAAGTAAATAAATATTCTACGATATCGGAATTTCTCATGAAGAAAAGGAAACGGAATTTGCTGGAAAAACTCGAGAAAATTCCAAGGAGACAGAGAACAGGTAGTTTGTTTGTGTGAACCCAGTAAGATCATTCCCAACATGGTCACTAATTATACATATATACAAGACATAACCTCTTATGGTCACTGCATGGGATGTGAAGACCCTCATAGATACTAACACAGGGGAGTGTCCTGAGAGAAGAACAGCCCTTGTGTAGAAAGACCTGTCTAGCTAAAACACACACATGGACACAACTTCTTTGCTCGTTTTCATCTTGACTTGCGTGATAGTTTTACACTCTTTGTGATAAAACATGAACCAACACCGCCTGTCTCCCCCATAGAGCCAACACACTACAGCAGGTCACGGAGGATCTATCAAAAACCTGTCATCATACACACCATAAATACAGGAGAGGGTGTTGCATGTGTGTGTTCTCCCAGGCAACTCTTTGGTAGACACCGTACACAGAGACAAAGGTGGAGGCTTACGACTAGAGAGGAAAAGAGAGAAAAGGATAAAGAAAAGAGAGGAAAAATGATGGAGAAAGAGGAAAATGGGAAGAAACGTTGGAATGTTTACTGTATGTTTTGTTTTAATATTGTAAGTATCTGGCGATGGTTAGTGATGTCAGCTCGATGTCAAGAGGTCAAGATTATGTGCTGTCTTTATCTTCACGAACATATGGATTAACATTTTAAAAGAGCCTGTTTTCGTGATATTCGTACACTCAACTCATCCACTCGCGGTCTCTTTCTCTCCCATTTGCTCTTCTTGTTGTAGACTACATTTACACACCATCTAAAAATCATCACCACGGTGGTAGGAAGGACTGAACAATTCCTCCCAGACAGCAAAGTTATCACCGGCGTCAGGCAACCCGTGACCTGACGCTCCTCGGCTCACAACACCGAGTTTCCAATCAATAAAAAATTACACCAAGATTTACTCACAAGGTGATCTTAACCATCGGACTTTCTCTCTCTGAGAATGTGCCACTTGGGCGACAAACATAAACAAGATGGATCTTCTTCCGTGCCAGCTAGCAGAAACCTTGAAGACCAAGATCTAACTTGGTAAAGCAAACTCTATCAAAGGAAATGATTCAGCATCCAGCTGGGTTAGAGTTATCTTGGCCGGGATCTTAAGGCGTCCCCAGCATGATGCACACCTCCCTTGGGTCATATATTACACCAACTTTAAGGGTCAGCTTCCGCAACATCAGAAATTAAGAGGCTGTAATCATTTTAGCATGAAATACCTCCTCCCCCACACCGAATATATGTTGCTGCCCTTAACTTAAAGCTTTCCAATTCAGAGGTGGCAGTTTGAGGGTAATGAAGCGAAAAATGCATGAGAGGTGGAGCGACGATGCACCCCAGGCTAAGACAGCCTAGCAAAATTATGCAGACGTCCAGGAGCGCACAATTTATGCATATATTTTTAACAAGCCAACGCATTTTGCAAAATTTCCTGACAACACTATCTGGTATGGTAAACGCGTCCCCCCAATATCCCCAGCCCTAACACAACCTGGCAAGTGCGAGGCGAGGATGTCAACAAAGTCGACGTCGAATCTAATATAGATAAACCGGCACCGGTAGATCAGCGCGTAAACTGAGGCTGGGAACTGTTGCCAGGGGAGACAGCCCTGGCCACCACGCACAAGGTATCCAATCCTGTTTGGCTTCCAATCGTTCGTCTTTTTTTTTTTCATGGGTAAACGATATACAAGTCCTGCCTGGCTTCCAAATGTTCGATTACTGTTTGTTTTAAGGACAGATGACATAAACACTGCATTAGATTTACTTGGTAAACTAGTGAATTACTTCTATCTTACATGGTGTTGGGAGAGTGTTTCTTCTCGCGCTTAATAAATATCTCACTCTCATGATCATTCTCGCACTCACAGTATCATCTCTCTCTCTCCTGCGGTCACTCAAGCCATTACTCCACACCTCAAAGCCACTACCCTCCACACCTCAAAGCCACTGCCCTCCACACCTCAAAGTCACTACCTCCACACCTCAAAGCCACTACCTCCACACCTCAAAGCCACTCCCCACCACACCTGGAAGCTACTACCCTCCCCTGGATCATCTACCATCAGGTTATGTGACAAACTAAAAATAATAAGACGGAAAGCTGTCACATTAATCCAGCCAGTCAACGCTCGTGACACATTACCCCCATGACTTTAATAACCCAAACAATGTATCGTTAATATTATATAACAGCATATACGAACACTATGATCTTACTTTAAATAAAATACAATTTATAAGCTTACTACTATATTATATAACAATTAGTATAGAAATATTGTTTATACTGATGTTCTCCCGTAGAGGTTTAATGGGGTGACTGTATACAGGCTTGCAGTATCACTATGTTAATATTAATAACAAAAATACAAAACACATGTAGTATTTATTTTTTGCATTTACTGTACAGTTATTCTGCTTTTCTGATTGCGTTTAATTAACCTGATTTCCGTCCTGGTCTGACTGATGAATGTTTTCCACACGTGAGGGATGTTTTTTGTCTATATGCAGCCTAACACAGTCACTGACCGATTCTTTGTTATCCTTATTAAAATGTGTTACATATGTTATATTTCCCTCCTATCAGTAGATCTAGATATCGGTGGTGAAACTTGTGGACAGGAGGGAGAAGCTGTTCACCAAATATACAGTTTCTCACTAAAATACCTGAACACATCTGGTAATCTCTGGCATCTAATGGACGTGTTGGAATTTTAACATCTATGTACACAGTTTTAGCTTTATATTGATAAGTCATTTATCACGTTAGTCTGACATAATTCATGATGAAAGGCAGCGTTTACCAGCAGGACGCCAAAAGCATGGTACCAGATGCCGAGGTATAATATTGGCTACAACTGAAACAAGCAATCCAACTTTTCAACGTATTATTTTTCCCTCTATGCATTCTGGTTCCCAATGTTCATATATCGAGAGTAAATCGTCCGTCTTCTCAGTTACAGAACTTCTTGTATAACGATATCTGCTCGGCCGATATCAGGATGCGACAACACGCCTTTGACATTACAGTAACTCTTTTGGGCAGACAACGTATCCTGGTTTTGTGAGTGAATTTGCAATGTAGTCTGTTGCAATTTTCTTTCTAGACTTTGCGAAGCCGATAAAATTTGCATGTATAGTATGGCAAGGTGCCATAACGAACGCCTGATATCAACTGGTAGGCACAGTGCCACGAGCTAAGTCTAGAGGATCCATCTCTCGGCGTTAAAAAAGACCAAGATGATTATGTGTTTCGGTGTGATAAACAAGAGAGAGAGAGAGAGAGAGAGAGAGAGAGAGAGAGAGAGAGAGATATAAGAAAGCTCTCTTAGCTACTTCCCACTACCTCCTCCTGCCAGCTGTATCTGACGCTGCCTCCCGAGAAAAAAATACCGAACGTTGATTAGAAAACGCTCTCTCTTGCCCCCCGTCTCTACATATCTATTTCCTTCTCTCTCAACCTATCATATGATTTAAATTAATGTGTTTATCTCTTTAGTTTTTCTAGGGATCCTTAAGTGATTTTAGTAACGTCTCCTCCGTTACTTGCTGACTCAAGAATGTATCGTTATTGGTTTGTTTACAATGTGATACGCCTGGCATCGCAAAGAAGCGTCGGCACAATTTAATGTTAAGGGGAAAAATATCATACTAATCTATGCGAATCCTGACTTCGTTATTGTAGTTAGTATATGGCAGTGTTCGTGTTTCTGACTGTTTGGGTAATGTGGAAATTTGGGAGAGACTACTCGCGTGACATAATAATTACGTCTCTCTCTCTCTCTCTCTCTCAGTCCATCATCCCTGGAGATCTTCTCTTTTTCCTCAAAGTTTTAAATGACGCGAGAAGATAAAATAAGACACTTTCGTTAACTTCATCAGAAAGAACACGAAATTGAGCAAGTTCTGCCATTCATGTTTTTTTTTCATTCATTCATTCATTCTCTCTCTCTCTCTCTTCACTTCCCCTTCACTCTCCCTTCCCCCCTCTCTCCTTCACACACACACAAACCAATCTCTCTCTCTCGTATCAGAGGAAGGGGAACACAGTAGCTTGAGTCGTGATAACTATTTCGGTACGTCAGTTACCCACCACTAACAAATGCCTGACGTTGATTGGTTCCCTACTAGTTAAGTGTTCGAAGTTGATTGGCTCCAGCTACTCAGGGTTTGACGTTGATTGGTTACCATTGAAAAGTGTTTGTTCTTAATTGGCTGCCATCGGTAATGGGTTTTTTGCCTCTGACTACACCTTATCAATTGTTTACAGGTAACATGTTGTCTCTAATTGATTCATGTCGCTGATGTTTTTTCATCAATTTAAGGACAGATTAATTAATTAATATACAGGGTGTGTCGTAGATCGCGCACTGTTATACAGGGTGTATCATAGGACTGCACCATTATACAGGATGTCTCAAGTGGCGTACAAAATTATGCCCTGTACAATGCTGTGAGACCTACTGTATGAGACACCCTGTATAATGATGCACGACCTATGAGAAACCCTGTATAATGATGCACGACCTATGAGACACCCTGTATAATGATGCACGACCTATGAGACACCCTGTATAATGATGCACGACCTGAGACACCCTGTATAATGATGCACACCCTGTATAATGATGCACGACCTATGAGACACCCTGTATAATGATGCACGACCTATGACACACCCTGGATAATGATGCACGACCTATGAGACACCCTGTATAATGGTGCTCGGCATATGAGGCATCCTTTGGCCCATACAAAACCCACGTTAAACACAGTGGATCACCAAATACATGATGGGTTTATTGCTATTGGACGGGTGGTGATTAATCCGACCCATTCATTGGCTGCCGCTGATAAATGTCGACCCCATTCATTGGTTCCCCGTTATCTCGTTCATCAAAAGAAGCCAATCAGCACCCAGGGAGACATCAGTCAAATCCTTCAGCAGAGAGTTTTTCGCCCGTGTGGTCCTGATAGTAGGAGAGAGGAGGCAGGAGGAGGCAGAAGAGAGGAGAGTCGAGGTATGAGGAGGAAGGAATGGAGAGAGACGAGGGAGGCGGAGGATGAAAGGCGAGACGAGGCATAGGGAGGAAGAGAAGAGAGGCAAGGCAGGAGAAAGGGAGGAGAGGTGAGGCAAGGGAGGAGGAGAGACAAGGGAGGAGAGGTGAGGCAGGCGGAAGAAATGGGGTGAGGCAAGGGAGGAGGAAGAGAGGACCGACAAGGGAGGAGGAGGAGGAAGAGAGGAGAGGCGAGGTAGGCGGAGGAGAAGAGGGGAGGCAAGGTAGAGGGTAGTGGGAGAGGTGAGGCAGTCGGAGAGGAGAGAGGAAGGTGGGAGAGGAGAGAGGAGGGTGAGAGAGGAGAGAGGAGGGTGAGAGAGGAGAGAGAAGGGTGAGAGAGGAGAGAGGAGGGTGAGAGAGGAGGGTGGGAGAGGAAGACGGACCGGAGAAACAATATTTCATCCCAGTATCGTTAACAGGTCAATGACATCAACTGTCAATCAGCTGCTGGGAACTGAGGGAGGGAGGGAGGGGAGAGGGAGATGAAGGAGAGAGATATGAAAAGAAAATTGAGGGAGAAAAGAGGGGAGATGAGGAAGAGAGGGAGTGAGATATGGAAGGAAAAGTGTGAGAGAAAGGGAAGGAGGAAAAGTGATATGAGGTGGGAAAGAGGGTGTGGAAGAAATGATGGAAGGGGGATAGATATGGTAAGAAGAGTGTGTCAGAGTGAGAAAAGAATATATTTGTGTTGGTACGTTAATGGTAAGGGAAATATACGGAAAAAAATAACATACTTTCTCACTGTACAATGCTAGGGAAAAAATCCTGTAAAGTAATTTTGTACTGTACTTAGGGCCAAACAATCCATACTGTATCGTAATTCGGTACCGTAACGTAACTATTTTATGAACAACTATTACAATAAAGGTCAGGGCGGTGTAATCCTCCCACCCTCATCTTTATTGTCCCTTACCTTGGTGTTTACAGAACGTTATAAATGTCATAATACCGATGCAACATTTGGTATAGTACAAGAATTATTTTAACCATGGAATTACTTACAGTCACGAATATAAAATACAGATTATTTTGACATAAATAAGATATGAAAAGAAACTGTTGGTGAGAGGGCGTGAGAGACCTGCTGGCAAGGAATTTAGAGGAAGGATATTGAACTCCTCCTTAAGGCCTTTATTTTCTTCGTGGCCTCCGATTGACACGCCATTTATTGAGGACGCAGCACCATAGAAAACTTTTTGATATTACTTGGGTAACTATTTTAAAATGTTGTCAATTTGAGCGACATCCTAGATTGGACCTCAAAACGCGGGCAACATAAAGGAATGGGGAACAACAATAAAATAATACACTAAACATATTTATCTTCATAGACTGTACCTTATATACTCTTCTTCTAAGGCCCTTTTTTTTATCACAATATATATATATATATATATATATATATATATATATATATATATATATATATATATATATATATATATATATATATATATATATATTTGTTTAATCTTATATCTAAATATTTTAATTACATATTTAACTTGTGTTTTATTTAATATCATTTAAGAAGAGTTTTATCCCTTATAATCTTTAATTGTTGACGTAATAGTGTACAGGTAATTAAAAACCTTGTTATGTGCTTAGAGATTTTGTTAAGGCGCAGTAATGTCATGATAACAACAATAATATTTATTAATTGGGATTAAATTTTATTCATGTAATGTTGAAAAAGTATAGTAATTAGGAACGTATTATAGCACCTACGTAAGTACTGTATCTGTCTTCGGATATTTTTTCTCCATATCTGACGAGTTAATTATGTCGCAGCCTTCTTCCCACATTTAGTGTGACATACTCCAAGGCATCTTACACTAACACGCGGGGGTAATAGTTCCTTCCTTCCTCTATATTTATTGGTGCGAACAGTGACCGCCAGAGCTAAACATTATAACAATGGATCCCTGGTCGACAGAGCTACGCTAAACCACCAACCAAGAAGCACTCAGTACATTGGCCATATCAGTTCCCTTTGATCTTCATTATCTCTCCAGCTACTTGTTTAGGGGTAGACCGCCACACCATCTTGTAATGGACCCCCCCCCCTCCACGTACAGCTGAACCAACACCAAGGTGAAAGGAGAAAACAACTACAATATTGCCTTGGAAAAAATTCACAGTAAAAAAGTCACACATTATACCATTAACAAGTAATAAAACCAAAAGCATTTTAGGCGGTTAAGTTAAGCTAGGTTTGGTTCGATTCAGTTTAGTTGGGTTGGGTTGGGTTGGGTTGGGTTATGAATGTTCTCTTTGGTCATACAAAACTGAACTATCCGAAAGTAATGATTTTTCAACATGTTCAAAAAAGGAAATCGAACTAAAGACTTTTTTCCCGTGACTCGTTTTCCTGTGACTTTTTCCGACTGTATATTCGACACCATAACTGCATTAGGCCTACGAGACCAGCCACCCGGTTGTCGTTTCCTTCTCTTTTTGTAAGGACTGGTTTTGATAAATGACCCACCCTCCGATGTTACTCTAAATAATCTGTCAAATCTGTATATTGCGTATTATTATTATTATTACACCTCCTCCCAAACAAGCACAGGTCCTCCTGGGCACTCGTCTCTTTTGGAAAATTAAGAAAGGCAAAAGGGGGAGGTGGAATGGAAGGGATGGGGCCGTGGGGAGGGGATCTAACGCTATATATTTACGCTCTTTCTCTTGCATCTCTGTCTCGTTCACGTTAATAATAGTCTCTCTCTCTCTCTCTCTCTCTCTCTCTCTCTCTCTCTCTCTCTCTCTCTCTCTCTCTCTCCTACCTTCCCATTCATCAACATTTTTCCCATATTCCCGTTCACTCATCAAAGTGGCCTGGTATCCTTCACCACTGGCAGGTTCCCTTTACTCAGTGGCCTATATACCGTCCCGTGGTCCGCGCCAGGTAATCAGCCGACTCCCCTAAATTCCTATACATTAGGACCTATTTTTACCACACCTCGTTATATAATCTCTTCCCTAACGACCCACACTCCCCCTCCCTATCCACCCACACCCTCCCATTCACACACCAATCCACCCACCCACACTCTCACTTACACCCTCTTTCTTTCCCTGTATTTTTTTCTTTATCTTTCATCTCTTTCTATATCATCTCTCTCTCTCTCTCTCTCTCTCTCTCTCTCTCTCTCTCTCACTTCCTTCGCTTATCTCTCATCGCTCCCCTCCCCTTTCAACTTCCTTTCTCTTCATCTTACTTCTTTCTCCATGTTCCTCTCACATCTCTCCTCCTTTTCCCCTACCTTTAAACCCATGTCGCTCTCACCTCTCATTCCTCTTCCCATAACCCTAATTTTGCCTCCCACGTCTCTCTCTCTCTCTCTCTCTCTCTCTCTCTCTCTCTCTCTCTCTCTCCTCACCTCTTCCTCATCTCACCTCTCCCTCTACCACTGTCCCTTTCCTCTATTTCATGTCTGCCTCTCATATCTCTCCCCCTCACCTCTCACTTCTAACTACGCCCAGTACCCGCGAGCAGTTCGGCCTTTCAGATGTTATATTCCGCCGTAGTTTTATTATCGCAATTATCAAGTGAAAGAGCGGCGTGTTCTGTAATGGTTCATAACGTCGTGTGTGTGTGTATGTGTGTGTGTGTGTAACGAGTGCGGGAGGATATCTCTCTGTGGGTGACTGGGTCTCTCTCTCTCTCTCTCTCTCTCTCTCTCTCTCTCTCTCTCTCTCTCTCTCTCTCATTTTTTGTTTCTACAGCACAAATTTTCCTTCCCTTCAACACCTAAACGATAATTTTGTGTTGTTGATCCCCACACCTTCCTGTACACTGATCGATGGACATTACATCACAGTACAGGAGGACGTTAATTACACGCCTGTAACCCCCGTCTGCTGTACTTCAACTCGCCATCACCACTCATCTTTATTTATCTCTCCTTATTTCCTATTACCCTCCACTAATAATATATACAGAGCTATTTCCCCTTTATAATAGGTAAATCCCCTCTAAACGGGTCGATGGTCCATTAGAGCACAATAGAGGGGTTTACCTCTTATATAGTAATCTCATAACTTACCATTACCTTCCTCCCTCGTTCATATCTCTTTTGCAGGACCCCAACAATATTTCTGACGCTCCCACACCCTCCTCGCACACTTTAGGATTTTATAAAATACTCACTCTTACTAAATCATACTCAATAGTTATACAGATCCTCAAAGAACATGGGATTTTGCATAATACTTAACTCTTAACTCCCTTGATATTCTATTCAGCATACACACTTTGAGAGAAAATGGTCATAGTTATATACAAAAGTTCACGATTTTATATGTATATATCACTGAAGGCTTTTGTTGTCTTCATGGGAGGAAATAAAAGTGCCAAGTCCTCAATAGAAGGTGATGGAAATATGTGCAGGATTTATTAACAAACTGGTGATGATGATGAAGTAATGTGGCAACAAACTAATAAAAAAAAGTATCGGGTCCCGTGAAGTGGCTATTGCATCACAGCTCACCTGAACACCTCACCGTAACCAAGGACAGGTCCAGTGTCTCTGTTGATTCCTAACTGTTGAACATTAACGTATACAGTTGCCTAAAATACACGTTTAAGGACCTCTAGTTGTTCAAGCGCCGTAAAACGTCTGAGATCATCCCCCACAGCTTATTTCACCTGATGATTAAACACCCTAACGCTAATTGAGGGGGTTAAATTAGGGAGGGTATAGGGTAGGTTAGGTTCAAGTTAGGTTAAGGTAGGCTAAGTTAGGTTTGAGTATATGTGGTTAATTTTAGGTGAAATAAGTTGGGGGCTAATCTTCAGGTTATCCAGTGCAACCTTACACTAGAAAATCAACATTATCATCCTTCAGATTAGTAGTCAATTATCTTAAGAACGTTAGAGAATAAGAGTCCAGTCTGTTTGATTATTTCCACGAAAATCTTACGAACGTCACTGAATGGAAGTCCAATTTGATATTTTAGTTGTTTTTCCTGGGATGAAGGAGGACCTGTGTTCTAGTTATTGATCTCTTGGTATTATTCTTCTCCCAGGACGACCACCGGCAGCGACACAACACGCGGAAATAATCCTAAGATCGCCCACGTGATTCTGGCGTCGGGGAGGTGGGTGGATTGTGGGTAAGGTTGTGTAGAGGAGGAAAATGAGGAGGAAGAAGGAGATAAGGAAAAGTAGAGGAAGAGGAAGAAGAAAATGAGGGAAAAATGAGGAGGAAAATAAAGCAAGTAGGAAGAGGAGGAGGATGAAGAAGCTGAAGGAAGGAATTGAAATAGATGAATAAAGGAGGAGGAAGCAAGGATGGAGGAAGGAGAAAACAAAGAGAGAAAGAAGATGAAGCAGGGAGGAAGAAGCAGATTAAGGAAGGAGAAAGGAAGAAAAGGGAGCAGGAAATAGACGAGAGGAAGAAGATTGGAATAAAGTTAAACGTATGTCAATGTTCTCATCCCCTAGTCTGGCAGTCTCGTTGGGGTGAGGTCGTGATGGAGTCGTCCTGAGTGAGGGATGGAGGGTCGTGATGGAGTCGTTCCTGATGTAGATGGAGGGTCGTGATGGAGTCGTTCTTGGTGGGGATGGAGTGTCGTGATGGAGTCGTTCTTGGTGGGGGACGGAGGGTCGTGATGGAGTCGTTCCTGGTGAGGGATGAAAGGTCGTGATGGAGTCGTTCTTGGTGGGGACGGAGTGTCGTGATGGAGTCGTCCTGAGTGAGGGATGGAGGGTGGTGATGGAGTCGTTTCTGATGTAGATGGAGGGTCGTGATGGAGTCGTTCTTGGTGGGGGTGGAGTGTCGTGATGGAGTCGTTCTTGGTGGGGATGGAGTCGTCCTGAGTGAGGGATGGAGGGTCGTGATGGAGTCGTTTCTGATGTAGATGGAGGGTCGTGATGGAGTCGTTCTTGGTGGGGATGGAGTGTCGTGATGGAGTCGTTCTTGGTGGGGGACGGAGGGTCGTGATGGAGTCGTTCCTGGTGAGGGATGAAAGGTTGTGATGGAGTCGTCCTTAGTGGGAGATGAAGGGTCGTGATGAAGTCGTTCTTGGTGGGGATAGAGGGTCGTGATGAAGTCGTCCTTGGTGAGGATGGAGGATCGTCCTATAGTAAGAACTGCCACGTTGAAGAGGATCATAGATAAGTCTTTCTGATGAGGTTGAGCACTTGCCCAGATAGGCCTCCCTGATTGGTTCCTGGTTGGTTAAGTATAATTGGATGAAGATTCCTGATTTGTTAACTCTGATTGGTTTAAGTCTCATAACTGATTATTAATAATGAAAAGGCTTCTGGTTGGTTAATGCGAGTGAGATGAAGGCTCCTGATTGGTTAACTCGGATATGCTGAAGGCTCCTGATAAGTTAACTCAGATTAAGTAAAATTCCTGGTTGCTTAAGTCTGATTGGATGAACGTTTCTGATAGGTTAACTGGGATTAGGTGAAGGCTCCTCATTGGTTAACTATAATGAGCCATGGGTTATTCATTGGTTACTCGTGGTGATGCATAGGTTACGGATTTGTTAACTCTGATGAGGTGAAGGCTTCTGATTGGTTCCCCATAATGAACCACACACTGCCGATTAGCTATGCCGAACAAAGAAATCCTATATTTTTTTTTACACTCTTCTACTTTCTCTCAACAAATCAGGCGGGGACGACACTGGTATTTCCCTCAGAAAGTACCGCCATTTGGGACTTCCACATCACCAAAATACAACATCTGGGGCGTCAATATTCGTCAGAGCTGAGCGATATTAACTTTACGTTTGGGATATCAGTGTGCGTTTCGCCCCGGTGGTAGTAGTAGTAGTAGTAGTAGTAGTAGTACCACAGTAGTTTAGTAGTGGTTTAGTAGCAGTAGTTGTTTAGTAATGGTATAGTAGCAGTTTATTCGTGTATTTTTTTAGTAGTAGTAGAAGTATAGTAGTATGATGTGCAAAATGGGAGGTTTCATTGGCATTAGACACAATGAAGTAAAAGACCTCACAGAAAATATATTGAAGAACCAACCCTCTCCCCATTGAATTGTGAGCGCTTCATTCACAGGACTGCCAACATAGCCAACGAAGCCCGAATGGACATCAGTGTTTGAAGAGTCCAGACGAGGGAATAGTGAGCCTTCTTTGTTATCAGGATATTTGATCCCCTGGCTGCATGTCACCATGTCCCATCTCTCGAGGTTAAACATAGAAGGAACGAGAACGAAAGTAACAAGAAGATATGCAAAGAGAATCCAGAATGTGGATCAAGGCAACATCATTCCTCTGGTGTTAACAACGTGAGGTGGGATGGGACTAAGTGCAAGGTGTGCTGCTAAGCTACACTGGCTGAGGTGATAAAAGCAGCAAGCCAAAATATATATCGTGGCCTGGTTGAGGTGTCGCTTACCCTCTTCTTGCTCAGGTCTGCTCTGCTGTGTCTCAGGGGTTTAAGATCTTCGGTCCCTAAACCAGCAACAGTCGCAGACATTGACTCAACAGTTACGGCATTTTGCATAGATAAGTAGCTTAACTAACTCAGCTTGGGTATATAATTTTGTATTAGGGGAAGGTATGGCTCTAATGGGAGACTGGAGGTCACAGTTAAAAATAAAGTAGTACTAGTAATGGAGGTTTGGAAACTCCCATGGCCGACCGACACAGTGAGGGTGACACGGACGAATTTCAGAATCAGTTGTGCTCCATTTGATTCATCTTCGGACAGAACTTCCTATAATATTTATAAATTTATATCTCAGCCATTATTATAAAGTGTTATGGTGGCTTTCGTTCTTTTTCAACTTTTCTTGTTAATTTTTTATTCGTTTCTTGTTTCTTCTTCTTGTGGCTAAACATATTGTCACATGTCGGCCAACACCGCTGTTTACGATCGGCTAATTAGGTGAAACCCGAGAACGACCAATGTCAACGAGAATGGTTCACGTCCTGCATGCTTATATAAATTATAATTTTATTTTATTTACGGTGTTTTTTATATCAGTGTTATTTTGTTTGGGTTGTTAAAACATTATATAACAGCCTTATTTAGTTTTATAAGTCATAAGGTGTAAAACTTTCGATGTAATGTATTAAGATTATTTGACAACCGAGCCCTAATGCTGTGGTGGTAGACTGGTGAACAAGTGACTGAACCGGACAGCAGGGAGGACCAGAACTCCAGGCCTGGCATACACACGACGACGTGGAGTACAAGAAAGCCAGCGAGTTAAGCGTGAAGTAATTGGAGATATTTGTCCGTGAAGACTTGTTCTATGAATGTAAAGTGTGCTATATAATATTATTGTTACACACCCAATTTCCATAAGCACGTTTATCTATGTCCGAAACTTCCACAATAATTGATTTACGGAAAATACGGTCTCCCGCAGTATCCTAAAAAGGGGTTTAAAAAAAGCTCCCTCATAGTACCGACCCGGAACCCTCTTAGAGTACTGACCAGCATCCATCTTCATCTCGTCCCGTTAAGGCGATATAATAACCTCTCGTGTCTCATTTACATGAATATTACATCAAGCTGCCATCATGGAAAAAAAGAACTAAAAACACGTTACCCGCTATATTAGTGTGGTTCATGTGTTAATGTTCCCATATATCTTATGTCAGTTGAAACCGGATCCATGTAACCGGATCCATAAAACCAGACCCATAAAATCAAAGCCATGATCCGGACCAATGAAACCGGGCTCATGAAACTGGAACCATGAAGCCGGAGCCATGAAACTGGTACCATGAAGCCGGAGCCATGAAACTGGAACTATGAAACCGGACCTATGAAACCGGACCCATGAAACCGGACCCATAGCACCGGACCTAAGAAACCACGCCCGCCTGGTAACTTTCAACAAATATTTTTTCATTCAGTGTCGGGAAAAACACCACTAGGTTGGGTTAAATAAAATATTAATATGGGGATTCATTAGTGTTCGGTTCCCCACACGCTGCCGGTGGCTCTATGGGGATCGAGCCGAGGTGTAGTCCTGAATACTCAAGAGGTTGGAATATTAAATTATCACCGTAACTGAAGATGTAATGGTGCTCCTAGATGTCTAAGTTAAGGTAAAGCATATAAATAGCGTTCTACAGTAGATGGTAACAATTTCCACTGAGACTTTAACTGATACATACATATACTTAGCACCAGTTAACACTCAAAATTAAGGTAGAGACTCATTATATCTGGACTTAGACAGTGGCCGGGGCGAGACACGAAGCTCTGTATGAAAGAGCCAATGACATTATGATCTCTGACTTTTAGATAATTTACTCAAACTGCTAAGAGAATAATGTACAATTTCTCTTACTATATTTTTAACATCCATTATATATTCCTTAACCCATAAATCTCCCCTTTTTTTATTAATTTTTTAATAAAACTATGATATTAAGGGAACGGGGATATCAAACTGTTTGATTTCAAGCTTGTTTGTCTCACTCCTGGTCGTCGTATGCATGTCAAGACTCGTAGTGTGTCTGGCAACAAGTAGAAGAATGAATGTCAAGCATTTCTTATGAGTGACTTGAGACACAGAGACAGTGTGGCACTACATTCGACTGCCTTCACTACCGCAACTGTACTAACTAACAGCTAGGTGGATTGAAGGTGCCTAAGGATCGAACTAACGACCCTTAGTGCACTGCATCTACTCGACCACCGTAACCTTTTAAGCACCGCTAAAGGATCATTGGGTCAGACAGAATTTACAAAATTTCATTGTTCGCCATGGGATACACTCTCTCACGTGCCTGCCCCTGATACACTCTCTCACGTGCCTGCCCCTGACACACTCTCTCACGTGCCTGCCCCTGACACACTCTCTCACGTGCCTGCCCCTGACACTTTCTCACTCTCACGTGCCTGCCCCTGACACTTTCTCTCTCACGTGCCTGCCCCTGATACACTCTCTCACGTGCCCGCCCCTGACACTCTCTCTCACTCACACACTCTCTCACGTGCCTGCCCCCTGACACTTTCTCCTGCCTGCCCCTGATACACTCTCTCACGCCTGCCACTCTGCCCCTGACACTTTCTGCCTGCCCTGTGCCTGCCCTCACTCTCTCACGTGCCTGCCCTGACACTCTCTGCCCCCTGATCTCTCTCACGTGCCTGCCCACACTCTCTCACGTGCCTGCCCCTGACACAAGTGCCTGCCCTGATACACTCTGCCTGCCCTGATGCCTGCCCTGATACACTCTCACGTGCCTGCCCCTGACACTTTCTCTCTCAAGTGCCTGCCGCTGACACTTTCTCTCTCAAGTGCTTGCCCCTGATACACACTCTCACGTGCCTGCCGCTGACACTTTCCCTCTCAAGTGCCTGCCCTTGGCGCACCCTCTTTCACGTGCCTGCCCCTGACTCTGTCTCACTTGTCTGCCCTTGACACACTCATTCTCAAGTGCCTGCCCCTGACACACCCTCTCTTAAGTGCCTTCCCCTGACACACCCTCTCTTAAGTGCCTTCCCTGACTTCCCCAAAACCCTCTGCACAGTCTTCCGCTCTGGTGCTCCGGTACATTACATCTGCACAGTGTCAAGCAAGCCGATTCAGAGCGTGGTGGCTAGTCATCCAAATACAATCAGCACTGTGTGTGTGTATGTGTGTGTGTGATAAAATAGTGAGTGAGAGCATGCATGTTTGTTTGTTTGCGTGCGTGTTTGTATGATAATACTCGTACATACACTCCATACACAGCAAATAATTCCTCTGCGAAAAACGTCACCACTGTCCAGGAAACAACACAACTACAGCAAGAGCGATAGCAACCCTGTGTTAATTTTCCCACGGACACTAATAGGAAATTCGTTTAATGCGCGCACACACACACACACACACACACACACACACACACACACACACACACACACACACACACACACACACACACACACACACACATGTGCTCATGTCGTTAAAACCTTCATACATTTCGTAGTAGCTCGAAAGGGAATTTGCCTAACAACCGCTGCTATTAAAAATTTGCATGTGAATGCGCAATGTAACACCATTAAGCGCTTGTTTAATAATAAAACCCTTTTAATCCACTCCTGTACAGCAACCAATGATACTGTACATTGTTTATTGTTTTAACCTTTGTTTAATATCAACATTTTAATTCAATTGTCTACTAATAACAGTACTAATTAGTGACATAACTTTCATATTCCTACTTATTTATATAACACAAAAATTACTTCGTTTATATTACTAATTTTATCAATAACAACAACCTTTTCTTCATTATATAGACTCAAGAGGAGCCGTGAGCTCTTTGGGACCACACTATTACTGTACTTCACCTGTTATATTCTACTATTTTAACCTATTGTACTGCATGGGTCTGGTCAACTCGGCTTACATGTAACTGTTGGAATAAGATTTGTCTGATAATGTTATTCGTGTTTATAACCAAGAACAAGTTAAACAATTAGTGACCAAGAATTACAAAATTAAACTGTATTAATGCTGACTGACCAAAAACAATTTCTCAGTCAGTCAGTGAGTCAGGACTGGACTTAACAGAGTTACCGACACTGTTAAAAAATGACAAGACTTCCACTCCTTCCCTCCACCTTATCTCAACACTGTCACAAAGCTTCTGTCCACTAATCACCAAACTTCACACGAGTGTTGCTCCACCATCTGCCGTCTCTGGTGTCACACTGTCAATACTCCACAAGACTCGGCCAGATAGAACTCTCTTAAATTTTTATTTGTTGTGTGCGCACTTAAAAAGAGCTTTAATTGTTGAAGCACAGGACTACATTACAGCCGACAACGACCACGCCACCGTCGGCATAAAACATCTACAATGCTATAATTATTCAACACCTTTCTTACACGCCTTGTGGATACTGCAGTAGATCCCACACCTGAACATTCTTTCTGTGTAACACATCTTCCTCCACTCTTTAATGTTCCCTTTCTCAATGAGTTGATGCTTCCACTTTATAAACTGGACTACATACAGTATGTTAATCTATGCTCCCCATTAACGGATACCATACTGTGTCTATCACATGTATACAACCTACACAATAAGCATTTCCACTTTATGCTGTCTTATATTACAAGACAAATTCTAACATTCACCATAATGTATAATTCATTGTGTATACTATACCTTCCACTCAGGTGCAGTACATGCCGGGGCAGCCTGACACCTCCACAACTCACCTGAGGAGAGACAAGAACCACTTTAAGACAAAGTTACCTCTTCACAAGCCTGACTGAACATGTAAACATCCCGGTGTCATCAATGTGTTCCATTTGCTACAGAGATTTATTTTCATGAATTATACCATAATAATAAATGAAACATCCATTTTACCATTTCATACCAATTAAATGTAAAAAATTAATTGAAAAAAAGCAATAACTTCGCATACAAAGTAAAGCAATTTACTATAACTTATATACAGTAAAAGAAATTGATAGCTTGATCGACCAATAAAAATATCTTAAGATGCTCCTGTTTATGCAGCGTCTAGATGAAGAAATTTAAGCAAGACAAAAGCTGTCAGTGCCTAATTGTCTTGCAGTGAAACTATTCTTTATACTTGAGAGTAAAGTGCTGGAATAATTATCTAAATCGAAATACTGTGAATGTTTCTGTGAAAAAAAGAAAAAGAAAGAAGAAAAACGAAAGAAAGAAAGAAGGAAGCAAGAGGGAAGAAAATGAAGAAAGAAGAAGGTCTTCAATGTCAGGCTAGAACGTAATCGTTAAGTTTGGTGGGAACGCTTGGCTGGCTCACAGTTTGCCGAATTAGTGGACTCCGTGACGGTGATCTCTGACTGATCTCGACCGACTGATCTCGACCAAGCACCGGCATCTTCAACGGGATATAACTTCCCCGGGTGAAAGTCTTCAATTGAATGTCGGAAAACTAATCTGAAAGTCTGAAGGCAATAGCTTAAGCCTGACACAATGATCTTTTACCGTGTGAGCTTAACATTTCACTGGGATTTTGTTTAAAGAAAGAAAATGTTTTTGAAAGTTCATTAATTCATATATTATTTTTTTACAGGATACTTATATAATTATGGTCTACTAGTAATTACAATCATGATTCCTTTACCGTTCGTAGTTTTGTACCATTGTTTAACACTGACTTCCATTTATACACCTCGATCATATCGCCCGTCACTCCTTCGTCTCTCGAGGACTACAAATTCAGATACTTTATTCTGTCTCCAAATTCAAGGTTTCTAATGCCCGGGAGTGGCTCTGTCATCCTCCTCTGAATGCTTTCTCGGGAATCTATATCCATTCTGTAGTACTGTAACCAAATCTGAACTGCATAATCCCAAGTGAGGCTTCACATATGCGAGATGAAGTTTAAGGATAACCTCACATGTCCTGTAAATAACACTCCTTGATTTGAACCCAAGTACTGTACCTAGTTTCGAGCAAAGACGCACTGCAGTCTTGGTTTATGGTTTCTACTTATCATTATCCCTAAATATTTCTCCCAGTCGGATTTCTCTATATCAAGGTTGTTCATTTGATATCTGGTTTTCCTGTTGCCATTTTCCATATTAAAATTCATGTTATTTTTCAGACCACAAAAATAAAAATAGGAGTTCTCGTCAGATTTAATTATACGCCCTAATTTTTGTGTTGTCAGCAAATTTCCTTATGTTGCTGCCTACACCTATGTCCATGTATATGATAAATAGTGATGGTGCAAGTACTGAGTCTTGGGGTACTCCACTAGTGCCGTTACCCCAATCGGATTTAGTGCCGTTATTGTTGACTCTTGTTTCCTGTCCTGTAACCACGCCCGAGTCCACTTTAGAACATCTCCAATTCCATGAGCCTCCACTTAACCTATCAGTCTTTCGTGAGGGTACCCTATCGAGGGCTTTGCTAAAGTCGAGGGAAATCACATCATAATCGTGTCCGTCATCCACCGATTCGAAAACAGGTGAAAAGAATGATAATAGATTTGTCAGACAAGAATGCCGTCTGGTAAAACCATGCTGGGAATCGTTAATAAATTTGTGTTTCTTGAGGTGATTTCGAACTCACTTTGAAGTTATTCCTTCCATAAATTTGCCTACAATTGTTGTTAAACAGTTTGGACGGTAGTTAGAGGATTGTGATCTATCTCCCATCTTGAAAATCGGTATTTCATTCGCTATCCTCCAAGATTCTGGGACTACACCAATTTTTAATAACATGTTAAACAAGTTTGCTAAGGGCATACTAAGTTCTTCCTTACATTCCTTTAATACTCTGGAAAATATCTCATCGGGACCCGGCAACTTATAAGGTTTTAGTTTATGTTTGTAACCTAACATCGTTACTAGTCACTACTATCTCGCTTAATCTATTTTCTTCACTATCTCTGGACAAAGTCAGTGCCTCGGGTATTATGTTTAAATTCTCGGTAGTGAAAACTGATGAAAATTATCTGTTCAGATTATTGCTCATTTCCTTTTCGTTATCAGTTAACTCGCCGTTAACTGACTGCATTGGTCCAATCTTGTCTCGTGTTTTGGTTTAGTACATTTGGCAAAAACCTTAGGGGTTGTCCTCGCCTCTTTTGCCACTTTAACGTCACCATTCTCTTTGTTTTTCTTATATCTATTATTACCCTTCTGGCGTCTTTTTCTGTTAATAGTATTCTTTAAATAATTATTCATCCATTGGGAGTCATGGTTACTTGATTTGAGTTTTCAATATGGTATATTCAGCCTTTGAGCATTAAGTAACTCATTACTTAAATTATGATACTCAGCACCATCATAACTCGTGGTTACATTATTTACACATTATTCAATTCTAAGAGTACACATGAGACGCCTTCCTTCCCTAAGGTCTTTTTTCAAATCGTCAAAGTTGGCTCTAAGGAAATCTGGGACCAACTAGAATTTTCCTTGCGACTGACATTAAGCGCAGCAACTACACTTGAAAGACTCCCTCAGGTGGATAAAATTGTTTAATTGGGTCAAGAGGAGAGTAACGCCGAGTTAACTAAACATAACTATAAACCTACATCTTTTATAGCTTACTAATAAAAAGTTCAATTTCAAACGTCCAGTGTTTCATGATTTTCAGGATGTGTTAATGTTTCGCAATTCATATATTTTTTAATGAAAACATTATTTCCACAGCTGAGATTATAATAGCATGCATAAACATTAACTAAAAATGTTATTTACACAACCGAGATTAGCATATACAGTTGCGGAAAAAGTTCACTGGTTATGTAGGTCATATACACACAATTAAAAAAATATCTTTAAAATTTTGTGTTAGACAATATGACACAACGGACGATGGATTTTGACAACCCTACCGAGACAACAGAGTCGGAAGTGTTCCTATTGAAATTCATCGGACCATCCGTAAAGTTATTTTTTTATTGTGTGTACGTAACTTTTAATGATGAAAAGCATGACCCACTGGAGATCCAATACAACCTAACATTACCATACCTAAACTAACCTAACCTAATCTAATCTAACACTAAATTAACTTAAAAAATCTAACTTTACCAAGACCTGATCTGACCAAATCTAAGCGAACCGTAACTTGACCTAACTTAACCTGACCAGGCTTGACCTAACCTTAACTTAATCTGACCTAACAACGTTATTCTAGGATCGTTGGGTTAGTTTTAGTGATATTGAAGTAGAATTTATCAATTGGTCTCGCTGAAAAATGAAAATTCCGGAGATCTCCTCGTGGAGCCAGTCATGAACCAATTATTTATTATCATACAGTACACTAACAGAGGCCGTGACGTTTTATCTGATCCCTCTCATCACTCACACTCTCCAAGTTTCAAAACATGAATGTCCACGAAAGATCAACATTGCAACAATCAATCCATGACTATAAATACTACAATGATGACCAATACACACTACAAGGGCTCCACACACACACACAGAGCAGGCGAGTGTAAACATTGTTACGTCACGGAGATAACTGATTGGTGTGGCAGGTCTGGGCACTCCTCGTCTCCCTAAGTTTATTTATACACATTACTGTATTATAATATATATTTTTTATAGCTATTTAATTACTTCTGAGCTCTAATCAACAAAATAATGAGTATCACCTGGAAATTAGCCCCCATAGTTCACTCAGCTGATGATCACACACCCTAACGCTCACTGGGGGGGGGTTAGGTTAGGTTAGACTTACGGTGGTTAATAAATATCTCAAGTCATGGGCCTCAGTTTCAAGTCCGTTAATAAACATAGTACAACAGATCTCCGGAACAAACTGTACATTAAGTAAAGCACATTATGTATACGAGAAGCGCGCACACACAGTCAGGTGGAGCCGTGACCAAACAAGAACTCCAGCCTCTGTGAAGTCATGCCACCTCCTATATTCTCGCCTTTGAACATGATAAAATTTCCTTTTGTTTCCCATAAACTGCGTTACGTTTGAGGGAGTATATATAAAACATTCAATTCTTGACTTCATTCATCGTAACGTGAACATAAGATTGGAGGATACTGCAGCGGGCCTATTAACCCATACTGGACTGTCCTGCTTATACCCAACCCCTATCGCTAATATATCTGCCCAGCCTATATTTGAAGCTACCCAGTGTGTTAGAGTTAATGATGATATTCGGTAACTTGTACCACTCATCCACTACTCTTTTTCCAAACCAGTGTTTACCTATCTCACGCCTAAATCTAAAGAAGCCCAACAGAGTGACTCAACCCAATTTATACAGGCTGGCTGAGTGTTTAATGAACTGCAGGTAGTACCTCCAGTAACCTTGTTAGTGCTGGGAGAACAAGAGCGAGCCTTGCAAGGTGCATGTATATAGGTCAAGTGACCCGTCAAACTAGTGAATATTTTAGCCCCGCGATCACTGCTGTTGACAACTGACGGACCGAATCCAATTAATCAATTGTTTTATTTTTTATACTTGTGTTTTACAGATATCTGATATTATCAACTTATTATAACATGATAATAGTTAACCAGATACTGTATTACAAAATATAATTAAACTTTCTGAAATTAATTATGATTTAATGTTTCTACGTCCAACTGTGCGGGACAATCTGCTACTAAACTCACACAGTTAAGGTTGGCGTTCATAGAGCTGACTAACGCTACTAATAATAACTGTACTGTTTACAGGACACACTTTTATCAAATTACACACACACACACACACACACACACACACACACACACACACACACACACACACACACACACACGACAAAAATATTTCCAACACTTAATAACAATCTTTCAACTTGCAAGAAAATATTAATATTTTTTAAAAATCTGTCGTGTCTTAGAAACAAGAAGTTAATAGAGTGACGTAGAGAGGATACAGGTGATGAACTTTATGTGAAGTGTATATTTAGTGCCGATTGGTTATATTTACAGTATCTGTAGAGATTATTATCAAGCGTCAATAAATGTATGTGTGGAGGGTGAGGGGGTTACGTCATGCTTCTCACAATTAACCTCCCCAATTCATCATACAGTTATAAACACAATAACATCAATTCATACCTGAGAAAACCACCTCAGGTAAACCCAGATCCACGTACTGTACAAACAATACCCACAGCCAAAATTGACCTTTGACATTCAGGTGTGATTTTGACCTTTCAGTTGAGTCAAATTTGGAGCTGTCCTTCGTCAAGTGAGATCATCAAAATATGAACTTAATTCACCGGTTAAGTTAGTGACCTTTGATCTAAGGTTGTGACCTTGGCCTGAAACAGAGAGCTGATTCTGGGGTCATGAACTTAGTCGAGTGATGATACAGTTAGGGAGGGAGACAAGTTCACTGACACACACACAGACGACACAAACATCAAGTTTAGGGCTCAAGCATGGTAGAGATTGGTCAGCATTTCGATGAATAAACCCATAACTCTCTCACGGTAAATCTGAACTGAGAAACCCCAGTTCATATTATACTGTATATATAGTATAATTAACTCATATTTATGCATTAAGTGTGCCACTTAATCACTGTCACACTTTCTAGTCTAATTCTTTTCACATACATATCAGTGAGTTCAGATTAATTTAAGTTATTTATTTATTTATTTTATTTATTTACTTAACATTTTACCAGTCCATCAGCTTATTACTAGACGTTCAAGGGCTGGCCTGTCATTTGTTAATTTATTGTGACCTTTATTGACTAGTGTTAGTAAAAGAGGAAGCTGCTGCACCCGGCACGCCCTTAACTCATGAGACATAAGGCAAGGACCATATGTTTCCCTGTTAAGGCTAAACGCTTTCTAGCCACCTACACAAGGATGGTAAGGCATAATAAATGAAACCTGATATCGTCTGGTAAGGTCAACTCAACAATATCTTTCTCACATCTGTCCCGTTGGGGATTGACCTGCACCATAATTTCAGTTTAGTTAGGGCTGTATATTTCAAGTTAGGTCTAGCTAGATTTAAGTTGTTAATTTAGGAAGCTTAGACCACGATACATTAGCTAGTTACGGCTTTGACGGGTTGGGAAGATGAGGAAGTTTTGTTTGACCAGGCTAGGTGGTTTAGCTAAGCGAACAGATTAAAATAAGATATGAGACAGTTAGGTAAGCCATCCAACACAGCTCCCACTCACACAGTTTCACACTCCATTACCAACACCCTACACCCACTACTGACACACCCCCACACCAAATATTAAGGAACACCCTGTCTATTACCAACACACACCACCCACTACCAACACACACCACACACCACTACCAACACCCTACACCCACTACCAACAACCCACACCCATCAATAACACCCCACACCCACTAACACCCCCCACCATCAACAACACCCCCACCCACTAACAACACCCACTACCACAACAACCCACACCCATTACCAACACCCCTACAATCTAATTAACACCAACACCCCACACCCACTACTAACACCCCACACCCACTACCAACAACCACACTCACTACCAAGTCAATTCCCCACACCCACTACCAACACACCCCCACACCCACTAACAACACCCCACACCTACTATCAACCTACACCATTACACAAATTTCACACCTGATTATACCAACACACCACATCACTACCACAACAACCACACACCTATATATCACTAAACACCCCACACCCACTACCAACAACCCACACCATCACAACACCCTACACCCATCAATAACACCCACTAACAACACCCATCAACAACAACCCACACCATTACCAACACCCCACACCATCATCACCCACACCTCCAATACTAACACTCCACACCCACTAACAACAACCCACACCTACTACCAACACCCCCACACCCACTACCAACAATTCACACCCACTACTAACACACCCACACCAAACATCAACACCCCACACCCACTACCAACAATTTTCCACCCACCAACACCCCACGCCCAACACCAACACCTCACCACTACCAACACCCCACACCCACTGACTAACACCACCAACCCACTACCAACACCCCACACCCACTACCAACACCCTAATTCCCCACACCAACAACCCTGGCCCATACCAACACCCCAAACCCATCATCAACACCCCACACCCACTCCTCAACACTCCCACACCCACTACCAACACCCCACACCCACTAACAACACCCACACCGCCACACCCATCACCAACACCTGGACACCACTACCAACAACCCCACACCCACTACCAATAATTCCCCACATCCACTACTTCTCAACACTCCTACACCCACCAGCCAACACCTACACCTATCACCAACACCCCACACCCATACCCCCACACCCATCATAACACCCCCATTATCGTACTACCAACACTTCTTGACTCCACTACTAACACCTCCACACCCACTCACCAACACCCTACACCCAATAATTAACTCATATACACCCACTACCAATGCCCCATGCCCACTCATCACCCCGCGCCCACTAACAACACCCCACACCCGCTACCATTGTGACCCTCACCTACCAACATCTCTTACACCAATGTTAATCACACCCATAACAACATCCCACCCATCTACTGCTTGCACCTACAGGCAACGCCTCCTGCTAGGTACGCTCACTTCCACACACACTGCCAGCACCCCCGCACCACTAACAACACCCACACCACTACTAACACTTACCATACTATTGCCCACCCTATCAATGTTTCCCCACACCTAACACCCCACACCCTACAACACCCCACACCTACTAACACCCCTGCACCCTACCAACACCTGTTCCACACCCACTACCAACACCCACACTACTATTGACACCCCACACCCACTACCAATAACCCCACACCATCACCAACACCCCCTGCACCCACTACCAACACCCCTGCACCACTACAACACCCCACACCCACTACTAACACCTACAATTCAACTATTGACACCCCACACCCACTACCAATATGCCCCCACACCTGATTCACCAACACCCCACCCACTACAACACCCCCAATCTGGCATCACCAACACACCCAACCCACTACCAATACCCTTTCGTACCCCACACCCACTACCAACACCCCAAGACCCACTACCAACACCCTGCCACTAACACCCCTCACTGCTAACACTCCCACACCACTACCAACACCCCACAACTACCACCCACCAACACACACCCAACCAACACCCCACACTCACACTACAACACCCCACACCCACTACTAACACCTCACACCCACTAACACACACCCTCACCCTGCACTAACAACACCCCACACCTCATTAACACCCCCACACCCACTACCAACACCAACACTGCACTTACACCCCACACCTTTACCAACACCCCACACCACTACCAACACCTCCTACACCACCATCAACACCCCACACCCACTACCAAACACCCCACACCTATGACAACACCCCACACCACCAACACCCCACACCCACTACCTACCCCACACCCACTACCAACACCCCTACACCCACTACAACACCTACACCCACTACCACACCCCTACACCCACTACTAACACCACTACCACCCCCACACCAACTACCAACACCCCACACCCCACTGCTTCCAACCATCACCAACATCCCTCACCCACTACCAACACTCCTGACACCCACTACCAACACCCCACACCAACAACACTCACCAACCCCTCATACCAACACCCCCACACCAACTAGTAACACCACACACCCACTACCAACATCCCACACCCACCACCAACACCTCCACACCCAACACACATCTACACCCACTATCAACACCCTACACCTACTACCAACTTCCACCCACTACCAACATCCCACACCCATCACCAACACCCACTTACACCCCCCACACCCACTGACCAACACACCACACCAACTACCAACACCCATACTAACAATACCTAACACCTACTACTAACAGCTCCAAACCCACTACCAACACTTCCCCCACACCCTACTAACAGCTCCAAACCTCAACACCCCCACTACTAACACCCACACCCACTACCAACACCCCACACCCACCAACATTCACACCATCACAACACCCCACCCACTACCAACACCTCCTACACCTACTACTAACACCCCCATACCTACCCCCCACTACTAATACCCCACACCCACTAACAACACCACCACCTACGTACCACACACTCATACTAACACCCCACACTAACAACACCTCACCTACCAACACCCTCACACCCACTACTAACATCCCCACACCCACTACCAACACCCCACCACCCACTCAACACCCCACACCCTACCAACACCCCACACCCACTACTAACTACCAACATTCCCCACACCCACTCAACACCCCACACCCACTACCAACACCCCTCACCCACTACTAATACCCCACATCCACCACCAACACCTCTACACCCACCACCAACACCTCCCCACACCCACCACCAACACCCCACACCCACTACCAACGCCTACACCACAACTAACACCCCACACCCACTACCAACACCTCACACCCACTACCAACACCACACCCACTACTACCCTGCACCCACTACCAACACCCGGACACCAACAACACTACACCCACCACACACCCCACACCTACCAACACCCCACACGTACTACCAACACCCACACCACTACCAACACACCCAACACCAACCACCCCACACCCCACACCACCCCCACACTACCAACACCCCACACCCACCACCAACACCCCCACACTACCAACACCCCCACACCCAACTACCAACACCCCACACCCACTACAACACCACACCACCACTAACACCCCCACACCACCACACCCCACACCCACTACCAACACCCCCACACTAACCACCAGCACCCCCCACCCACTACCAACATCCCACACCCACTACCAACACACACCCATCACACTAACACTCTACACCCACTAACACACATCCCCACACCCACTACCAACACCCCACACCAACTACCAACATTTCCACACCCACTACCAACACACCCACACCAACTACCAACACACCCACACCCACTACCATTACCCCCACACCCACTACCAACACCCCACGTCTTGTAACTTCTGGAGAAACTTTAATTCTCTTGACGAGGAAATTAGACAACTTTAGTAAACAATTAGGTGGTTACTGGAATAATTATCATCCACAAATTGATCAATACAATGAACAAGTACAGGCCAGTGCATATAGCACTGGGACCTGTGGCACTTCATAGCACTAGAGACCGTGTGCCGCGCCTAGGGACCTGTGCCAGCACTAAGGACCTGTGCATAACAGCACTGAGGACATGTGCCAGCAGCTTTTAGGGACCTGTGTATAACAGCACTAGGGACCTGTGGCCTTAACAGCACTAGGGACCTGTGTATGTAGCACCAAGGGACCTGTGTATATAGCAACACTAGGACCTGTGGCCCTTAGCAGCACTAGGGACCTGTGTTATCTTTATACTAGGGACCTGGGAATAGCAGCACTAGGGACCTTGTGTGTGTAACAGCACTAAGGACACAGTATATACTTAACACCTAGGGACCTGTGTATAGCAACGCTAGGGACCTGTGTGCCTTGGCACTAAGGACCGCTTATAGCAGCACTAGGGACCTGTGTATATGCTTGGCACTAGGGACCTGTGTGTATAACAACACCTAGGGACCTGTGTGTAGCAGCACTGAGACCTGTGTATAAGCAGCACTAGGGGACCCGTGTGCCTGCTTTACCACAGGGACCCGTGTGTAGCAGCACAGGGACCTGTTATGCCCAGCACTAGGGACTTACCTGTGCATCATAGCAGCATTGAGGGACCTGTGTATAGCAGCACTAGGGACCTGTGTATAGCAGCGCAGGGACCTGTGTATAGCAACACTAGGACGTGTGTAGCAGCACTGAGGGACCTGTGTATAGCAGCACCAGGGACCTGTGTATAGCAGCACTAGGGACCTGTGTGTAAGCACTAGGGACCCTGTTGCCTTTTAAGACCTGCCGCCACTGCTGGGACCTGTGTGCGCCAGCAGCACTAGGGACCTGTGTATAACAGCACTAGGGACCTGTAATATATACTTAACAGGACCTGTGTATAGCACCTGGGACCTGTGTGCCAAGCAACACCAGGACGTGTGCCTTGGCACTATAGGGACCTGTGTATATGTAGCAGCACTGAGGACGTGCTTATGCGCTTTTAAGGACCTGTAGCCCTTAACCTTTTACCCAAGGGACCTGTGCCTTAGCAACACTAGGGACCTGTGTATAGCAGCACTAGGGACAGCATATGTAACACCTGGGACTTTCTTGTATGTGCGCTTTCAGGACCCCGTATATATAGCACTAGGGACACTGTGGCCTTAGCAGCACTGGGACCTGTGCAGCAGCACTGGGGACACCAATAATATGGCAGCACCAGGACCTGTGTATAACAACACTAGGGACCTGTGTGCGCAGCACTAGGGACCTGTGTGCTTAACAACACCAGGACCTGTGTGCATAGCACTGAGGCCCGTGTATATATAACAACACACCAAGGACCTGTGTATAGCAGCACTGAGACCCGTGTATATAGCAACACTAGGGAGCCTGTATAACATACTAGGGACCTGTGTATAGCAACACAGGACCTGTGTGCTGGCACCCAGGGACCCGTGTATAGCAACACTAAGGGACCTGTGTGCACCAGCACTAGGGATTCTGTATACTTAACACTAAGGACCCGTGTGTAGCACTAGGGACACTGTGTGTAACAACACTAGGGACCGTGTATAGCAGCACTAGGGACCTGTCATATATAACACCTAGGGACCTGTAACCCATAGCAGCACTAGGGACACCAATGTTATAACAACACCTAGGGACCTGTGTATAGCAACATGGGGACCTGTTATGCTTAACACTGGGGATCTGTAGCAGCACTAGGGGACCCCGTAATATGTACAGCACTGAGGACACTGACTATGGCACTAGGGACCTGTTATGGCAACACTAAGGGACCCCATATTATGGCAGCACTGCACGGGGACCCGCGTGTTATATAACAGCACTAGGGATCTGTGTACCGCCCACTGGGACCCCGTGTTATAGCAGCACCTAAGGACCTGTATATAGCAGCACTAGGGACCTGTGTGTAACACTAGGGACCTGTATTATAGCAGCACTGCACAAGGACCGTGTGTATAGCAAGGATCTGTATAACCAGCACTAAGGACCCGTGTCAGCCGCCACTTTAGGGACCTGTGTGTAGCAGCACTAAGGGATCTGTGTAACAGCACTAGGGACCCGTATAGCAGCACTAGGGACCTGTGTATAACACTTACTGAGACCTGTGTGCACCCAACACTGAGACCTTGTGTATATAGCAGCACTAGGGACACCAATGGCCCATGTAGCACTAGGGACTGTGTTATAACAACACCCTAGGGACCTGTGTATAGCAGCACTAGGGACACATGTGTAGCAGCACTAGGGACACTGTGTATAGCAGCACTAGGGACACTGTGTGCTATCGCAGCACCCCAAGGACCTGTGTGTGCCTTTTAAGGGACCTGTATATGTAACACTAGGGACACTGTGTATATAGCAGCACCCCAGGGACTTTTGTGTATAATAACAACAAGGGACCTGTGTATAACCTTTTAGGGACACCAGCTATAACAGCACTAGGGACCACACTGTGTATAGCACTAGGGACCTGTGTTATGCTGGCATAGGGGACCTTATTGTATATATGTAGCAGCACTAGGGACCTGTATATAGCAACACTAGGGACCTGTGTATAACAGCACCAAGGGACAGTAGCCTCTGCTACTAAGGCCGTAACAGCAGCACTAGGGACCTGTGTATACCATACTAGGGACCGTGCGCGCAGCACTAGGGGACCTGTAACAGCACCAAGGGACCTGTGGCTGTAACAGCACACAGGGACCTGTGTATAGCAGCACACTAAGGGACCTGTGTATACAAGCAGCACTGGGACACATTGTGCCAACACCTAGGGACCTGTCTTGTACTAGGGACCCCGTGTCCTCCTTAACACCCAAGGGACCTGTGTATAACAACACTACAAGGGACCTGTGTATAACAGCTTGCCTAGGGCCTGTATGTAACAGCACTAGGGACCTGTGTGCAACAACACTGAGGGATCTGTGTGTGGCAGGACACTGTGTGTAGCAGCACTAGGGACCCCGTGTGTAGCAACACCAGGGACCTGTGCTCCATGGCACTAGGACCCGTGTATAGCACTAAGGGACCTGGCATGCTGTAGCAACACCAAGGCCCATGTGCCGCTTAGCACTAGGGACTGTGTGCGCCAACAGCACTAGGGACCTGTGTATAACGCTTTGGGACACCAATATAACAACACTAAGGACCCGTGTGCTTAAACAGCACTAGGGACCTGTGTATAGCAGCTGGGACCTGTGTATAACTAGGGACCGCAATGACCTTAACACCTAGGGACATAATGACGCGCCAGCACACAGGACCTGTGTGCACAACACTAGGGACATAATGGCCATAGCAGCACTAGGGACCTGTGTATGTAGCACTAGGGACACCAACACCCTTAAGCAGCACACAGGACCTGTGTGCTGCTGGCACACAGGGACACCATTGGCCATATAACACCCAAGGGACACAGTGTTGTAGCAGCACTTTGGGGACACAATGGCAGCACTTGGGGACGCAATGACGCCTGTACTAGGGACCTGTGCGCCAGCACTGAGGACCTGCCCAGCCTTAGCTAACTAGGGACCTGTGGCATAGCACTTTTGGGACCTGTGTATAGCAACACCTAGGGACCTGTGTATAGCAGCACTAGGACCCGTGTTTACTTAACACTAGGGACTTGCATTATTATAGCAGCACTGGGGACCTGTGTACATAGCAGCACTAGGGACCTGTGAATAGCAGCATAGGGACCTGTGTATAACAACACTAGGGACCTAAATGACATAGCACTAGGGACTGTGTATAGCAGCACCCCAAGGACCTGTGAATAGCAGCACTAGGGACCTGTGTATAACAACACACTAGGGACCTGTATAGCACTAGGGACTGTGCTGGGACTGTATAGCATAGGGACCCCGTGTGCGCAGCACTAAGGACCTGTGTATAGCAGCACCCCAGGACCTGTAATATACTTAACACCAGAGACCATGTGCCGCAGCACTTTAAGGACACCAATATTATACTAACACTAAAGGACCCGTGTATAGCAGCACTGGGACCCGTGTTTAGCAACACACAGGGACCCGTGTGCACTTAACCCACCTAAAGAGACCTGTATATACCAACACTAAGGACCCGTGTATAGCAGCACTAGGGACCACACTGTCAGCCTTAGGCAGCACTAGGGACCTGTGCCACTGCACTAAGGGATCTATAATATAGCAACACTGAGGGACCTGTGTATAGCAGCACTAGGGACCTGTGTATAACACAAAGGGACCTGTGGCATAGCAGCACTGGGGACCTGTAATATATAACACAGGACACATATAGCAGCACTAAGGACTATTGGCCATAGCAGCACACACAGGACCTGTATACTTACCTTTTTAAGGGACTGTGTAAGCCTTTTACGGACTGTTAACGCTTTTAGGACCGTGTTTAGCAACACTAGGGACCTGTGTATAACGCGCACTAAGGGACCTGTGTATAACAACGATACATTAAGACCTGTGTATGACATTAATACAGAGCAGTGTACAGCAGTAATATCGCGCAGTGTATAGCAGTACAAATGACCTGCGTATAAGTATTCATGTCGGTTGTAAGACACATTACAGAGAGTTAATGTCTCATTAGGTGAATACATTATTAGGTTACAGCGAGAACTGACCCCGATACCTGTCACTACGTCACCGCCACACGTCACCACCGCCCCACGTCACCACCACCACGTCACAACCACCACGTCACCACCACCACGTCACCACCACCACGTCACCACCACCACGTCACAACCACCACGTCACAACCACCGTCACACCACGTCACCCACCACCACACGTCACCACCACCACACGTCACCACCACCACACACGTCACCACCACCACACACGTCACCACCACCACAAACGTCACCACCACAAACGTCACCATCACCACCACGTTACCACCACAACCACACTTCACAACCACCACAAACGTCGTCACCACCACCACTACCGTTACCACCACTACCGTCACCACCACTACCACGTCACCACCACTATCACCTACAACCTCACCACCATAACTACCACCAACCACCATAACCCTGGATACTCATAACCATTCCCCGACATTATTTGAAAGACTTGTGGCAACATACAGGGATGGACAGGTAACATGATGAACGGTAAGACAGGCAGGATGGACAGGTAACATGATAGACGGCGACAGGCAGGATGGACAGATAACATGAACAGTAAGGTAGAGAGGCTGGACAGGTAACATGATCGGTGGTATGATACAGGATGGACAAATAGCAAGATATACAATAAGGCAGACAGGACTGACAGGTAATATGATTGACAGTAAGACACAGGATGGACAGATAACACGATAGACGGTAAGCAAGACGGGGTGGACAGGTAACATGAGACAGTAAGCCAGACGGGGTGGACAGGTAACATGATAGACAGTATTGCCAGACGGGGTGGAAAGGTATATGATAGACAGTAAGCCAGACGGGGTGGACAGGTAACATGATAGACAGTAAGCCAGACGGGGTGGACAGGTAACATGATAGACATATAGGTAAACAAGGTTGGCTGCCCAGTGAACGTTCGCTTGCTGTTTTTTATTGTTATTAATGACAAGTTACGATATGCTGAGGATTAAATTGAGTCTGCTAGTCTCTCTCTCTCTCTCTCTCTCTCTCTCTCTCTCTCTCTCTCTCTCTCTCTCTCTCTCTCTCTCTCTCTCGTTCTATGGCAAACTGAGCATTCGTCTGTCCTGGTAAACTTGTTTTGGTTTCATTTGACTTCCAAGAGGTCAACCCACACTGATTGTTGACAAGGAAATGATTTTAATGTGCTGCTCTTTGATTCATGAATACAGTCAGGGTGTAGTAAAGAGGAGAGGGTTGGGGTGAGGAAGGGAACTGGTGGTGAGAGGTGGTGTTGGTGTAGTGAGGGAGGAGGTGAAGGAGATGGTAAGGATGGGAGATGGTTATTAGGAGGTGATGAGGTGTGGTGGTGAGGTGATAAGGAGATGGTGAAGGATATAGCGGTGATGGAGATGATTGTGCGGAAGGTGTGGGGAGGAAGGAAGGAGAGAGGCAGGAACGATCGTGAGTATGAGGTAAAGGGAGATGGTGAAGAGAATGTTGGGAGGGAGAGAAGATAGATGAGATGGAGGGAACCGAGAAGAAAAGAAATAAATCACAAGGTCGGGATGGTACAGGGAGATAGAGGAGGGAGAAGGAGGGGTAGGAAGTAAAAGGAAGGGGTGGAGAGAGAGAGAGAGAGGACTTGTGATCACACACACACTCGGACTGCAAAAAAATCTAGCCTGCCCTGCAGCTGTGGGCGGGTAATATACAACGTAACAATCAAAATCATCATCATCATCAACGTTTTATGTCCCCTTTCCACGCTTGCTTGGGTTAGACGTGAGAACCTAATGGCAGCTGTTGGATAAAACCAGAATGGGATGCCCCCCTCCCCCTGCACACCATCACGAACCCCAGGGCACCAGCCCAGAAAATATGCAGCATAGACCAGAGGATGGCTACAGCTCTGGTGACCAGGTTACCATGAAGCATTTTGAAGCAAAGTTTTATGGTTGGATGCCTTTCCTAATACCAACCCACAGGGTGGGAACAGCGGGCAAGGCAGGGTCACAACTACCTAACGTAATTAATTACCCGACTATTTCAATAATACTAATACCACTACTACTACTACTACTACTTTTTTTTTTTTTTTTTTTTTTTTTTTTTTTTTAAAACGTGGCCTCCAGCCTCCCCAATAGCCACACAGCCACTTTATTTACCTTAATATTAACTATCCTAATACAGCAACTATCCTATCTGTGTTAATTAGTTGAGCCGCAGATCGATAACTGTACATAGTCGATATCTGCAGCAGTTGACGGAGTAGGGGCAAGCTCTCGTTCCCTGAGGCAGAGCAAAGCCGACCGAAGGAGAGAAGGACAGTCGACATCTCATCCAGGCTGTGACATAACTTCTGGGCTGCTGCTTCTGTTCGGAGATCAGCTCCGCGAGTCTGGCGTAAAAACATCTTGCCTTGGGCCCATCCACCAGAGGTTGTGAACACTAGCGGAGTGAAGCTGCCTTGATCGCCATTTTGAATTCTCTCCCCATATGCCCTTCTCTTGTCGTTCTCGTTCCTCTGGCAGCATCGAGGCAGCGGTTACGGTGACAAACGGCCATGGGATCAAAATCCTGATGTCGAAGAAGGCTCGCTGTCCCCGCGTCCAGAATCCTCGAGCACTGACGTCCACGGGCTTCGTTAGATGTGTTTGAAGTCCTGTGTTGGAGGATCTCGCCATCCAGTGGAAGGAGGGTCGGTTCTACCATGACGTCCCGGCAGGTTTCCTTCAACATATTTGCTGTGAGATCCCTTACCTCGTCATGCCTCATGCATATGAAGCCCCCTTCTTACAAACCATGGCGTGATCGCCATCATAGGAATAGCCACACACGCATTGGGAGGGCAAACCATCTACTGGCAACCGTACCTTAGAGCAATGGCATCTGTAAATTCTTGTTTGTTAAGGCTGAAACCATTTGCCCTTATCGGTAACGTAGTTAACCAGTTCGAGCGCCCACCTCCTGCGCTATAGCTACTTTTGTCAGATTTTCTGGAACCTGCAGCAATAGTTGCTACTACTACTACTACTACTACTACTACTACTAATAATAATAATAATAATAATAATAATAATAATAATAATAATAATAATAATAATAATAATAATAATAATAATAATAATAATAATAATAATAATGGTACTGTAGTAGTAACAATAATAACACCAGATGGCCCCCAGTATATTAAAATGAGGCCACGAAATCAATAAATATCAAAAGGTTCTTTACTGTGGGTTGAGTCAGCATCAGATCTTTCACCTTTTCTCAATTTTTTATAAGATTCGTTTTCAGGGTTTCACAGGTAATACGATGCTACCTTTGATCTGGTGTATGTACAGAAGGCACTAATAACATCAAGGTGACCAACAATCACAAATATCATGCTAAGTATGATGTAGTAATATGATCACTACGATCAAACTACATTAATTCACCTGTTAGGAAGACATACATCTTCTCAACACAGGATACATTTTTGTACATTGGTTAGCGATCACGTCTGAAGTTCACAGTTGTCATTACACGGGTAAATCAGGTTCAATAGACGCCATTAACGCCAAAATATTTAAAAACAGTAAATATCTTGCCCTCTTTGAACCCCTGAAGTGACACTTTTCATACCAACTACCTGGAGTAGCTCTGCTTGGCCTTGAGTAAGTAAGTTTCTCCTAATGTTTGTTTACATTCTAATCAAAGTTCAGTAATTAACACAACTTGAATATATATATATATATATATATATATATATATATATATATATATATATATATATATATATATACAAAATTGCATTGAAATTACCTGCTAGATCTCATGCAGTTTACCAGTGATTAGTTAAAGTTCATCTAATCTGTTTTTACTTTCTAATCAAATTAATTATGTTAAAAATAATTTATTACCAAGAAGGCAAACTAAATATATATATATATATATATATATATATATATATATATATATATATATATATATATATATATATATATATATATATATATATATATATATATACACACTACACGTTCGTACACCTGTTAATGTCATTCCACAGGTGTGTTGCCCCAGCCAGAAACTAAACCCATTTATCTTCAAGTTAAGGAAAGGAAAGTGAATCACGGCTCTCACGTTGTCTGAAGGCTTCCTAACTGCTCTCTCTGCCCACTTAGTTTAATCCGTCAGCGAGCTTCCCTCTCCAATGACATAATGGTGTGCTCATGAAGTGGTGGTGTTCATGAAGTGGTGGTGTTCATGAAGTGGTGGTGTTCATGAAGTGGTGGTGTTCATTTAGAAGCTGTAGTGCTCATGTAGTGGTGGTGTTCATGAAGTGGTGGTGTTCATGAAGTGGTGGTGTTCATTTAGAAGCTGTAGTGCTCATGTAGTGGTGGTGTTCATTTAGAAGCTGTAGTGCTCATGAAGTGGTGGTGTTCATGAAGTGGTGGTGTTCATGAAGTGGTGGTGTTCATTTAGAAGCTGTAGTGCTCATGTAGTGGTGGTGTTCATTTAGAAGCTGTAGTGTTCATATAGTGACTATGGGTGTTCATTTAGTATATGTGGGTGTTCATTTAGTGGCTGTGGGTGTTCATTAACTCCCTGGCCTAAGATGAACAATAAGGTGACAATACAACACTGAGTGAGCACAATAATCAACGCCAGCCAGCCAGTCAGTAGGGACGGAACTAATCTTGTGAGTCAGGAAGCTCATAGCACTAGGCACATTTTTATAACCGAGGTGTTTATGGGGGGACACGTGTACCCTGAGGCGGCTGACTGAATGTGTTGTGAGGCAGCTGGGAGTAATATCCAGTGAGGTATTAGAGTATTAAATTTTCCGGGAAACGGTGGGAATTTACTAATATGTTTTCTAGCCGAGTGAGAATTACGGATTAATTAAAATTTCTGAAACTTGGGGGATTTACAAACATGTTTCTTAGGCTAGTGAGAATTACGAATTAATTAAATCTTCAGATGAAAAAAAAAAGTTATGTGGAATTTACAAACTTATTTCCTTGGGTAGTAGGAGGGAATTATTTAGAATTAAGCAAATTTTCTGAAAAAAGGGAGAATTTATAGATATATTTCCTAGTTTAGGGAAAATTAAATTACCTCATTGAATATCACGCGATTTAATTATGCTTAGCGTTATGAAGGTAGAGTATATTAACTTAGATGAGTGTTTGATACGTAATGATGCAGAAGAGAGCAGGTAGACCACACTCGAAGATGTCAACTCACGTCGATGTTGACTAATTGAAACATGTGACCTTTGAGACTAAAAAAGCATAACAGCTCTAATAACATACAGGGTGGTGCATAATTCGCTGTACAGAAAACATTCGATATATGTATATTATTCTCGGTATAGTGACGTATGCGCCACTCTGTATATACATAACCACAAACTCTATTACAATTAAGACAATGACTGTCAATCCGCTGAGAGTTTGGCGCGTCATTGGTGAAATACGGAAAGAGCAGCTCAGTGGAAGCAACTCCGTCTGTCACTTCACGGGCTGCTGGTTTGAGCCTTAATGGGTATGAAGCTTTGAAAGCATATATAAATAGCATGGTGGCAGTACTCACGTGACGTGGTTGTATAAATAAAAATGTTCTTTCGTGTAATATATAAGTTCGGGATGACAAAGGGAAAAATATATAATAAACTTTATACCAAAATAATTGAAGAGAAACTTTACATGAGAAGACATCGCCCAGAGAGAGAGAGAGAGAGAGAGAGAGAGAGAGAGAGAGAGAGAGAGAGAGAGAGAGAGAGAGAGAGAGAGAGAGAGAGAGAGAGTGTGTGTGTGTGTGTGTGTGTGTGTGTGTGTGTGTGTGTGTGTTGAATAAACAATAGTACTCACCGAACAATGTAAGAATTAAAGTCATATTATTCAGTATGTTCAGCTCTTTTAGTTATCAACGTGTATATTAAAAGCTTCTTTGTAAAGTCTCAGCCTAAGGTATGATTCTCGGAGCTTATTGACGTGGGAAACTGTTGACTGAGACAGACTGTGATTTGTGCAGATATTTTTCTGTCATCACTACATTTGTTCACATACACATTAATTTCGTCCCTGTACACACACCCACTTCTAAAACTTATTCATTAACATTTGTAACTCGTCTTCTGTATCAACCAACAGAGTAATACCATCGGCAAACTAAAGCTTATTCATCTCCCCTGTTCAGCCTTCACTCCCCATTCATTAAACTACTCCTGATACACCTTCCACTTCGAGCCCGCACTCCCCATTCACCAAACTTACTCGCCCCATCACCGGCTCTTACTACCACCATCCACGGGAGTATTAACACCCTGGGCGGCAATACACATCCTTGAGGTTAGAAACTTTCACTAGGAACCAGTTTCCCTCTTCCCGACATTACTCTGGTGTGTGGACGTGTATGTCATACTCAGGCAGTGTCTCTTGTTGTTTGTCTCTGTCTCTCTTATCTAGAAAGCACTCTTATGTATTTACCTTCCTATTGGTCTATCTGCATACTGCCAATTTATCTACCTATTCTATGGAACTTCATCAAAATAGTCTGTTTAATCTGATCTAACTCATATACCTTTATATCAGATAGTAACTTGCATAAAAACCATTGCTTATAAAAATATTTATCTTTAATTTGTATTGACTATTAAGGTAACCCAGATGAATGAACTTTCTTGAGGTGGGCGCCGCAGAGTCTGGAGGAAATGGCACCGCCTGGTGGTTCTCATGACCACACAGGTGTGAGGCACCCAGGTTAATTATATGAGTAAGTGCTTAGTGATTCAGGTGCTGAACACCTGACTGGAGGAGAGTGAGACTGGTATGAATAGAAAAAATTATTATCAGAAAAACTAAGTGTTAGGTTTTAGGGCAGCTGTATATAGCACGCAAGCTTACACTTATGCTCGCACGCTCGCTCATTCAATTGCGCACAAACACGTCTTCAAACGGGGACCCCTTCTCCACACACATGTACAGACTTAAAAATATTATTAAATGTAAAAATTAATATTGATACACTTAAAATAACCACACACATACACACACACTCTCTCAGAAAGGTGTCTTTCCTAAACACAGGTGAATGAACCGCACAGGTGGCGACTTAACTAGTACAGTCAACTCATCTACCAGTGTACTGTACATATTACCGCCAATAGACTGAATTACATTCTGTATATATTTCAGACGACTTACTCTTTTCCCCATTTGTGTAGTTTGACCTAAGATATAATTATTTTCTTATATATATATATATATATATATATATATATATATATATATATATATATATATATATATATATATATATATATATATATATATATATATATATATATATATATGTGAAGGCGGTCAAGTGCAGCATCGGCCAGAGCATTATTTGTTTTTCTTGTTTTTAATATCAAGTACCTAAGGATTTTCCTTTGAATTTATCTATATACAAAGTCCAACATTACAGAGAACCTCGGCAGTAAACAGAGAGGCAGTCTGACAGGAGAAGCTTCATACCCTCGGTGGCTGAAGGAGTTAATTAGACAGGTGAGTGGCAGTCAAAGTGGATGGATGGTGATTGTCGGGGAGTGATTGGCCGCCGTGTTAAGACAGCATATTTGGCTTGTGACAGGTGTAGAAACTCCCCAGGTGTGTGACTTAGAGGTGATTACACAACTGCTTGGTAGGGAGGAGGGTTGCTTGGCTGGAATGGTAGGTACTTTTGGTTGGTATGGTGGATACTTTTGACGAGTATGGTGGGTACTTTTGAATGGTATGGGGGTTACTTTAAACTGGTAGGGATGATACTTTATCTGATGTAGAAGCTACTTTTATTAAACTTGCGAATAAATCATAAAATAACGTCTTTAGGTCAGGTATAAAATCATATATGCAACTTTAATCAGATCTGAATTACAGTGTATAAACAGCGTGTCTTATATGTAATTTCTGTCATATGATTACTGTGGTAGTTGGTGGGGGGAGGTAATTGGCAGGGAGGGGTAGGTAGTTGGTGAGGAGGGGGAGGTAGTTGGTGAGGAGGGGAGGTAGTTGGTGGGGAGGAGAGGTGGTTGGTGAGGAGGAGGTGGTTGGTGAGGAGGGGAGGTAGTTGGTGGGGAGGAGGTGGTGGGTGAGGAGGGGAGGTAGTTGGTGGGGAGGGGAGGTGGTTGGTGGTGGTGGTAAGAGAGGTAGACTGAGCAATCTTCCCTCTCATTCTCTACAGTACAGAATGAATGTTGATGTGTGCACCAATATCAATACAACGAGTGGATGAACGCCATCAATAGAAAACAAAGGCGATTACTTTTATCAGAGAAATTCTAATTTAAGAAGGTGTAACTTTTAGTAAGCAGCACACACACACACACACACACACACACACACACACACACACACACACACACACACACACACACACACACACAGAAAATGGAAAAAATACATTTGCCCCGAGACTGTGTTACAGTTTCCCAGGATGAAAAGAGATGTCGCCGTGGCTGACTGTATACACCGTTGGAAAAATCATGTGGGCGGCGGCACTGATGACTGTTGCACTGGCGAGCACGCAGCCGTGCTGCGTGTGTGTGTGTGTGTGTGTGTGTGTGTGTGTGTGTGTGTGTGTGTGTGTGTGTGTGTGTGTGTGTGTGTGTGTGTGTGTGTCAGAGATTTTTTCAAGCATCATGTATTATAACTTCATTCCATAAATAATACAATACTATGCAGTAAATAGAGTACTTCATGTCTTAACGTAACTATCAATCAGTGACGTAAAATACAACAGAAGCACAAAGTTACTGACCTGTAATACTAACACTCCCAAGACCCTTTCCTCTCTCCTTCCTCCTAATGTTTCATCACAACGGAATTTCAGACAGTGAACTTGCCCCATACTTAACAAGATGTAGGGGCGCACACACACACACACACACACACACACACACACACACACACACATCTGTAATGACTAAAAAAACTAATTTAAAGAGAAGGTTAAATACAAAGGTATTGTGTTCTCACCAGTATATAAACACACATATAAATCCATACAAATACAAACAAACAAATATCTACAAGCTTGCACTCAGATGTACTCACTACGAGCAAAGTTATACATGCCTTCATACATACTGATGCAAATTAATTCATGAAAGCATACAGAGGCTGTTGCCCGCCGCCCAGACACAAGCATTACCCCTCCAGACACTGTTAATGGATCCTTGTAAATTATCCTGAAGGTGGAGCTGAAATTCTAAACTTCAAATGGAGTGCAGAGGCTTCAGGCTTTAAACCCGAGTTCTCTGAAATTCTGTTGTGTTGTAGACCACCGAATTTCTCCGAATAAAAGCCAAACAGCATACACCACCGATGTTATACAGTAACACGGGATATACCTCTCGGGTGCAACAGTATACTCGTGTGGATCATATGTGAAAGGTGGTGTTTACAGCCATATGCGTTTCCCTACACTAAAAGACTTCTAGCACTTATTATGTCAAAACAATATATTCATTGTAATAATAACGATGTATCAAGATATACACATCCTTAGAATAACAGTCATACAAGTCCTTATATAACCAGCGCATTAATGATAAACTGCGGTACACTCACATTACAGTGATATACATCGTGCGTTAAGGTCTACTTACTGAGAGTATGAGTTGTTGCACAGATAAACTCACCTCAGAGATCGTAAGTTTCAACACAACTTTTGATCTTATGTCCTACTTTATACTCTTATCCATATGTTATAATAACTGTGTGTGTGTGTGTGTGTGTGTGTGTGTGTGTGTGTGTGTGTGTGTGTGTGTGTGTGTGTGTGTGTGTGTGTGTGTGTGTGTGTGTGTGTTTGTCTGTGTGTGTGTGTGTTAATTCTTAGTTACTGATCTACTGTAACTTTGAGCACCCACTTGCAGGCCTCAGTCGTTGCAGCGCAGTAATACATTGTAACATTACCAGCACTTGGCCACCGTCCTGCTCGTTCATTAAGTCACCCCCTTATCTATAACAAAATTCTCAACTCATAAAATTTTCGTTCTGCTAATGCATATTTATGAAGTTAATTTGCATACATTCATAATCTACACGTATTGCTTCGGTGACACGTCTTGCCTTCAGATATTGTGATAACTCCAACACAATGAATTCAGTTTACAATTCAAATAACCTCCGTTTCGAGATAATTTATTTATCACAATACTGTTGACCATTTGACAAGCCCTGCCTGAGACTAACTCCGCCTTCCTCACTACACAGACAATCAGCAGCGTTATGAACACTGTCAGCAGTAAGTGATCACATTAGATTTCGGACTTTTTCAGATTTGTCCCACGCAGCACGGAGGCTAGTTTATTATTCACCTCCTTACATCCTGTGTATAAAGATGATGGGAGGGCGAGAGTGCCTGAAGATACACGCGGTGAAGTGAGGATAAGTGTATATAAGGATGATTCCCTGTACGGTTATCTGTTTATGGCAAGGCGTAACAGGTTCACTAATAATGTTGAGTGCCAGGACTGTCACATTATATTCAATATAGTTAGTCGGGTGACTTTAGGACACAGCACAGTTTAATCTAGTTCATCTCCATATTTGAGATTTTTGTTATTTTCCCTCCGTGATTGTGCTTACTGTGGGTTAAAACCAAGAAAACAAAGCAGAACAACATGTAGTAACAGGCGAAGCCTCATGTGTAATAAATATTTAAGGACAATGAACACAAAAGGACAAGACATACCTGGAGGACAATGACCATCAGAACACAATAAACAATGGAACACAATGAAGTACTGAATAAAAGTCGAATGGCCTCGTTAGGAGCACCAGCCACTCGCCCTGCAGTGCTTCCCGCCATTTATAATCACACTGCCACAGATTTCACCTTAAGCCGTGACCTTGACTTTCAACCTTCCGTCACTAAAGCTGATAACTTTCTTCCTCGGCCAACACCCAACACACTTGTCACACTCTTAGAAAAAACACAATCAACTTTTTTTTTTGACAGGCACGCACGTCCTCACAAATGAGAGAGAGTAGGGAGAGGGGGGAGAGGTGGGGGCGGGAGAGAGTAGGGGGAGGGGGGGAGAGAGAGGGGGTGTGTGTCACACTCAGGTTACGTGCAACTCAGTGTGTTCAGTAACACGCTAATGAGAGTAAGTGAGATCAGTTGTACCTCTCTCTCTCTCTCTCTCTCTCTCTCTCTCTCTCTCTCTCTCTCTCTCTCTCTCTGCTTAACTTTTCCCCTCGTCTTCCTGCCGCTTCCCTTTTCCTCACGTCCTCTCCTCCTTCCCCTCTCATCATTTCTCACCCGTTTCATAATTTCATCATCATCTCTCTTCCTCTTCCTCCTAACCTTCCACTTGCTCCTATCACTACATTTTTTATCCCTGTATATCATCTTCATTCTCCCCGTTTCTTTGCTACCTCTCATATTCTTCCTCTCTCCTTACCTCCCAGCCTATCCCCTCTCTCTCTTTCCTCAACGCCTCTTCCTCTTCTCCAACCTTTCCCCCAATACGTTCACCTCCCTTACTCTTTGCTTCCTTCCCCTATTCCCTGCCGGACTCCCCTTTCCCTACTCCCTACCACTCGCATCACCCCCCTTCCTCCACACACTACTGGGAACACATGTTTGGGGAGCCAGGTGTGAACTAAAGCCACTCTAGCGTAAATTACGAGCGTTCAGGTGTGTCATGATTATACCAACCTACGTCACCGCCTCGGGAGTCGTGGGGGGAAGTACCGAGGGAAGTAGTGAGGGAGGGAAGAGATGTAATGAGGGAAGTTGTGAGGGAAATTGAAGGGAAGTAGTGAGGGAAAGAGAGGAATTAGTGAGGGAAGTTGTGAGGATGTAGTGAGAGAAGTTGAGGGGAAGTAGTGATGGACGTTGAGGGGAGAAGGGGAAAAGTTGTGAGATCCTTCTAAGAAGTTCAGAGTTAGGGAAGAAGGGCAACAAAGAGTTATATCTTGGGTAAGAGGGGAGGGCGGACTAGGGGAAGTTATCAATTTCTTAAAGAAGAGGGGAGGTGACGTTCATGTCTGAAGGAAGAGGGTAGGTGATGTTAATGCCCCAAGGAAGAGGGGAGAAGGTGTTGTTTACGTCTGAGAGAAGGTGCTGTTTACGTCTGAAGGTAATAGAGGAGAAGGAATTCATGTCTTACAGTGCACGAGGACGATCGTTGCATCCTGTTGACAAGAAATTTGTAATTGCATGATGAAATTACACGGTAGCTCTCATTAGTGCTTGATGAGTTAGCTAAATTCACTTAAATATTCCTGAACTGTTTTTACTAATTAATTCTGAATCGATTATTTTCATTCATTACAATTAAGTGATGTATTTAATTATGCTGATTATTACATTCATTCTAATCAGTAATTCCTTCATATAGTATTTACCTTCTGTACTTATTCATTCATTCAGTAGCGATATATTACGTTCAATGTTCCGTTATATATATATATATATATATATATATATATATATATATATATATATATATATATATATATATATATATATATATATATATATATATATATATATATATCAGTTTAACGCCTGGTGAAATACGAACAAAGAACACGTGACGAAGGACAGGGAAAACACACAACTTTTTGATAACCTCCACGAATGAGAAAGGAGAACAAAAAAATATTCATGAAATTGAGATATTCATTGAGTATTAGCCTTGTAATTCTGTCTTATTCACGGTTCCGGCCAGTCAAGGAGTCACACACACACACACACACACACACACACACACACACACACACACACACACACACACACACACACCTTCCGCTAATATAGTTCAATAGAGGGGAAGATTGAGTTAGGTGAGCCCAATACTCCTTCATTACCTTACAGTGTGACATTAAACCCATACTAACAGCTGAGGCAGATGGAAGCGATCCTATTTAAGTGATAAGAAACGTCAAAGATAATGAACGTTAAGTAAGAGAGACACTAAAGATAATGAACGTTAAGTAAGAGACACTAAAAATAATGAACGTTGAGTAATATAGACATCAGATAGAGAAAGAGGAAGAAGATGGAAGAATTCTAGACACCATTTTTCTTCTCACCTTTCGCGCTCTCATAAAGCAGTAAGCAGCTCGTTATTCAGCCCCGTCAGGTGGCCGAGGAATTTCCCTGAAGTGGGGAGGGGAGAGGGGAGGTGAGGGGGGAGAGAGAAGGGGAGGGTAGAGGGGAGGTGAGGGGGGAGAGGGAAGGGGAGGGGAGGACACCGTCAGCGAATTACTTTAAGATTAGACACCTCCAGGTTATTTCAACTTGAGATTAGAAACCCTCAGCTTATTTTACCTGAAGATTAGATACTTCCATCTTATTTCAACTGAAGATTAATCATATTAATAGTAACGTAAATTAAACTAACCTTACCAAACTTAACCTAATCCAACCTAACCTACCTGAACCTTACCTAACCCAACCCCACGATGTAGAAATAGGGTGGTTAATATTTGTTTAAATAATGTGTGGGTGTCTAATCTTCAGGTGATCTTCCGTAGCTGCTTTATTTAAATGTCTCCGTTAGCATGAGTCTAGTATTAATGTGTTACTGTGTGGTATCTTCAGTCGTCACGCTACGATAATATAAATAGGTTGTACTGTAGCTCACGAAGACCGTCCAGCAACTCGTTTAGGAAGTCGAGTCCACGTTAAGGGAATGAAAGAGGTCACCTGTCTGGTATTCCACTTTAACGTTTCCTGCGGGGGTTGGGTTGGGTTTGCGTTAAGGTAGTATGTCTACAGAGGAAATGATCAATCTCCAGGTGATCCATTTAAAGTTATTGAATGTGGGTTTCTTGTCCAAATGTGACATTCACGTTACTGAGAATCTAACACTGGACAACAACCTTCGATGCACCTCCACACCGCCAGAGGAAGAAAGAGTGCGAGGCAAAGGTGAGAGGGCGAGAAAGAGGTGTACAGTGAACACGAGCAAGTGGTCAACTGCACTCACGAAGACTGGCACACCTACTAAGATAATTACCACCACCATTGCCACTAGCGCCGTCACCACCAGCACCGTCACCACAACCACCACCACCGTCACCACCACCACCACCACTGCCACCAGCATCATCGCCACCACCACCACCACCACCACCACCACCACTGCCACCAGCATCGTCACAACCACCACTACCTTCACCGCCACCAGTAGGAGCAGCAAGCAGGGTTGACCACTAATCTTATACACCAACAATTTGTAGATGCTTATCACACAATGACACAGAACTCCCAATAAACTATCCAGTAACATATATAGATTTTTACACTATCTATTTTCTCTCTGGTTCGAAACGTATATTATTATTACCTGTGTCATTTACTGAGTTCGCTCCTGGCTTCAGAAAGAGCTCGTACCAGAAGAATATAATAAGTTCGTCATCTACAAGGTGAGTCGGGACGGGGATTCGAACGCGCGGACTGAATATCAGGTTGAAGCAAAATGGACACTTGAAATCTTAAATTAGAAGCGATAAATAAATGATTTTCTTGGATTTATTAAAAGATTTCCATATATTAAACTTGAATAAAACACACGGTGGCGGCCGGGTCCCCCAGTCTTGTGGTCACCTCCGGCTATCTTCAAAAGCCGACGGTGAAAAGTTAGGCACTGATGAGGCGGTAAAGCCGAAAAAAACAAAAACTAGAAAAAAAAGAGAAATAAAAAGATAGTGAGATAGAGGGGGTAGGTGAGAGAGAGGGATGAAGAGAAAGGGGTAAGTGAAGACAGGTGAGGGAGGGCAGGTGAGAGACAACACCTTTTAACACAGGCTCACGTGCGGCCCAGGAATCTGGAATAACCAGCATCCCCCACTGACCCAGATGCTGGTGCGCCTCTCATCGTCCCAGAGCTGAGACACACACACACACACACACACACACACACACACACACACACACACACACCAGCTGTCAAAACGTTTAACCATTAAAGCCTTTAGGTAAACATGAGCTACAAGGGGAAGCACCTCGTTATGATAAACACAGCCAGCATGTGAAGTTTACAGTATCTCCTCCTTCACGGGCTAAAGTGTCTTGTAAATCAATATTTCCCACTACAGTAAACGTTAACTTCATACGAGAGATTAAACTCAGGTAAATGAAGTTATTTGGGATTAGGTTAGGTTAGGTTAGGTTAGCGATAGGGTGTTTAATCATCATTTCAAAAAGCTGGTGTGCCTAACTGCACCCGTTAATTGTTTTATATTAGACACAACAACTACAAGGCTTTTAGTAAACACAAACCCTGCTAAGTATCTCCTGCCTAATACATCACAGAAATCCTCCACATTATGGCCAACGCTCGAGAATAATTTGCTTCAATCTTTTTTTAATTACGTCAGCTTGTAGATTTTAAGTTCTAACTCCAACGTATAAATACATTATTTTAAAGAATATTCCTTTTGATGGAAGACTTCTAGATATTTATTTCACAAATGTTTCAGTCAGGTGATTTAAACGATAATACTGATTGACTGACTTGCTAACTGACCGAGAGAACTTTAGACCTCACTCATTTCCATCTTATCTGCGCTGATCATTCCACCCTGATGAAGCTCAGTACTAAATCTATCTCACCCTCTTGAATAATTTTATTTACCGACACATTCTTCACAACCTGCACATACACGTTAACACTAAAGTAACTAATAATAATAATAATAATAATAATAATAATAATAATAATAATAATAATAATAATAATAATAATAATAATAATAATAATAATAATAATAATAATAATAATAATAATAATAAAAATTTTCTTAAGTGTTTGATAAAATGGACGGGGTATATCTTGTTTTGTTGTCTGTTCACACCACTGAAAGGTTTAGAAATACGACTTGTTCTAACACCACCAGGGTGAAGACAACTTACCACGAGCCTGCCAGCACGCCCTCACCGCTACACACGCACCTCTCCCCCAATCCACCCGCGACACACGCACGCCCTCACCCCCCTACACACGCACCTCTCCCCCCCATCCTCCCCAATCCACCCGCGACACACGCACCTCTCCCCCCATCTCCCCAATCCACCCGCATTACACACGCCCTCACCACCCTCCCCCCACACGCACCTCTCCCCCCCCTGTCCTCCCAATCCACCCTGACACACGCACGCCCTCACCCCCCTACACACACACCTCTCCCCCCATCCTCCCCAATCCACCCGCGACACACCCTCCCCCCCATCCTCCCCAATCCACCCGCGACACACGCACGCCCTCACCCCCCTACACACGCACCCTCCTTACACACACCCCTTCTCCCCCGTCCCGTAAAAAGATGAACCGCTGCACTGAGCACTATTAAAGGTGGCAGGTAAAGGCTGTATTTCCCAGGGATTAAGAAGCTGTTGGGAGGATATTGCGAACTCATCACCTTAAGAGTCTGACCTGTAAATACGGCGAGTGCTTTAATTCTGGCCTGCAAATTAGACTGCAACTTTAAGTCTGACCTGTAAATACAGTTGGTGCTTCGCGGAAAAAGACCAACCTGCCGATCCATCACCAGCGCTCCCCTTAATCTCAATTTTGCCAAAACTAAACATGAACTATATCTCAGTAATGAAGTAGACAGCTTTACATTATGACTGATGCTACACACGAAGCACTTTAAGCAAATGACCTTGTTTCGTAGATTTTAGATGCGTTAAATGTTCAAGTCCAAATTACGGTTTAACCCCCACACAAAAGTTCTTATTTCATATTTTCTCACTATTATACTGTGGGGATCGCTGTAACTGCGCTAATTATTCAGAATAAGGTTCCCAAATAAAAGAGAGAGAGAGAGAGTGTGTGTGAGAGTGTGTGTGTGTGTGTGTGTGTGTGTGTGTGTGTGTGTGTGTGTGTGTGTGTGTGTGTGTGTGTGTGTGTGTGTGTGTATTCTTGTTTTTCAGTTATCTACATTTAATTAATTTTTCTATATCTATCTTATCTATATCTCATTTACCAAAATTAAGTAGCTTTATCTTATTTACCTATACAATTAATGATCATCAAAAGACATGTGAAACACCAGTATACAAAAAAAAATCATGTGAGAAATGTCATAATCGATTCCGTATAAAATAAAAAAAGTCTCCATATTTAACTCCTGGTCGTAGCTCGGAGCCACACAAATCCTCTTTAATCACGTGAAAAAAAAACTAAACATCCGAGTACGACTTTTGGCAGCCCAACCACAGCACCAGACATTAAGGCCGTGGGTTCGTATCCCCTCGAGAAAACAAAACAAAACGATACAACGCTACAAATCACCAAGTTGAAAGAGTTAAAACAGTTGGTGTGGTGAGTGTTGGTCCTAGAGTCACTAAAACCGACCTTTGCAGCTAAACATTCCTCGCTACACATGACTGAAATTCCGCTCAAGTGATTTTTGTCGTCAGTACTGAACCTCTTGTGGGAGCTTGTAGCCGAGGTCTTGATGCCACGCGTGCCTGGCCTGTACCAAGTGTGTGTTACTGCACCAAGTGTGTGCTGCTGTACCAAGTGTGTGCTGCTGTACCAAGTGTGTGTTACTGCACCAAGTGTGTGCTGCTGTACCAAGTGTGTGTTGATGTACGAACAGTGAGGACGGAAAATATAAATCAGTTGGAAGAAAATACAATGCAGGATAAAATTTTTACAATACTGACAGGGTAAAAGTAGTCCAACTCACCAACCCAGCCCAACCCAACTCACCAGCCCAGCCAAACCCAACTCACCAGCCCAGCCCAACCCAACTCACCAGCCCAGCCCAACCCAACTCACCACCCAACTCACCAGCCCAGCCAAACCCAACTCACCAGCCCAGCCCAACCCAACTCACCAGCCAGCCCAACAACTCTCCTGGCCCCAACCAGCTCTGGCCAGCCAAGCCAACTCCACCAGCCCAGCCCAGCCCAACTCACCAGCCAGCCAAACCCAACTCTTGCAGCAGGCAAGCCCAACTCCACCAGCCCAGCCAAACCAAACTCACCAGCCCAAAAAACTCACCAGCCCAGCCAAAGCCAGCCAAACCCACTCACCAGCCCAGCCCACCCAACTCACCAGCCCAACCCAACTCCCAGCCCAGCCAAACCCAACTCACCAGCCCAGCCCCAACTCACCAGCCCAGCCAAACCCAACTCACCAGCCCAGCCCAACCCACCAGCCGCCCAAGCCACAAGCCAGCCAAAGCCAACTCACCAGCCCAGCCAAACCCAACTCACCAACCCAGCCAAACCCAACTCACCAACCCAGCCAAACCCAACTCACCAACCCTGACAAGTGCCCTACGTCTTCTCAGAGGTGCAGGTGTACCAGCTACAAAGTGTGCAGGTTTACCTTACCTACAACTACAATTGCAGTGTACCAGCTACAAAGTGTGAGTTTACCAACTACAAAGTGTGCAGGTTTAACTACAAAGTGTGCAGGTGTACAAAGTGTGCGGGTGTACCCCAACTACAAAGTGTGCAGGTGTACCAACTACAAAAGTGTGCTGGTGTACCAACGCTACAAATGTGTGCAGTTTACCAGGTACCAGCACAAAGTGTGCAGGTTGTGCTGGTGTACTACAAAGTGTGCAGGTTTACCAACTACAAAGTGTGCAGGTGTACCAACTACAAAGTGTGCAGGTTTACCTATTACAATGTGTGCAGGTATACCAACTACAAAGTGTGCAGGTGTACCAACTACAAAGTGTGCAGGTGTACTAACTACAAAGTGTGCAGGTGTACCAACTACAAAGTGTGCTGGTGTACCAACTACAAAGTGTGCAGATGTACCAACTACAAAGTGTGCAGGTATACCTACTACAAAGTGTGCAGATGTACCAACTACAAAGTGGGCAGGTTTACCAACTACAAAGTGTGCAGGTTTACCTACTACAAAGTGTGCAGGTATACCTACTACAAAGTGTGCAGGTGTACCAACTGCAATGTGAGCAGGTTTACCAACTACAAAGTGTGCAGGTTTACCTACTACAATATGTGTAGGTGTACCAACTACAAAGCGTGCAGGTGTACCAACTACAAAGCGTGCAGGTGTACCAACTACAAAGTGTGCAGGTGTACCAACTGCAATGCGACCGTTTACCGCTTTGACAAAGGTTTACCTATTTAGTGTGCAGGTATACCAACTACAAAGTGTGCGGTTGTACCAACTACAAAAAGTGTGCAGTGTAGGTGTACCAACTACAAAAGTGTGCAGGTGTACCAACTACAAAGCGTGCAGGTGTACCAACTACAAAGTGTGCAGGTGTACCAACTACAAAGTGTGCAGGTGTACCAGCTACAAAGTGTGCAGGTTTACCTACTACAATGTGTGCAGGTGTACCAACTACAAAGTGTGCAGGTGTACCATCTACAAAGTGTGCAGGTGTACCATCTACAAAGTGTGCAGGTGTACCAACTACAAAGTGTGCTGGTGTACCAACTACAAAGTGTGCTGGTGTACCAACTACAAAGTGTGCTGGTGTACCAACTACAAAGTGTGCTGGTGTAACAACTACAAAGTGTGCTGGTGTACCAACTACAAAGTGTGCTGGTGTACCAACTACAAAGTGTACAGGTTTACCAACTACAAAGTGTGCAGGTTTACCTACTACAAAGTGTGTAGGTGTATCAACTACAAAGTGTGCAGGTGTACCAACTACAAAGTTGGCAGGTTTACCCAAATCAAAGTGTGCAGGTTTACCTACTACAAAGTGTGCAGGTTTACCTACTGCAATGTGTGCAGGTGTACCAACTACAAAGTGTGCAGGTGTACCAACTACAAAGTGTGCAGTTGTACCAACTACAAAGTGTGCAGATGTACCAACTACAAAGTGTGCTGGTGTACCAACTACAAAGTGTGCAGTTGTACCAACTACAAAGTGTGCTGGTGTACTAACTACAAAGTGTGCAGTTGTACCAACTACAAAGTGTGCTGGTGTACTAACTACAAAGTGTGCAAGTGTACCAACTACAAAGTGTGCTGGTGTACCAACTACAAAGTGTGCAGATGTACCAACTACAAAGTGTGCAGGTGTACCAACTACAAAGTGTGCAGGTGTACCAACTACAAAGTGTGCAGGTGTACCAACTACAAAGTGTGCAGATGTACCAACTACAAAGTGTGCAGATGTACCAACTACAAAGTGTGCTGGTGTACCAACTACAAAGTGTGCAAGTGTACCAACTACAAAGTGTGCTGGTGTACCAACTACAAAGTGTGCAGGTGTACCAACTACAAAGTGTGCAGGTGTACCAACTACAAAGTGTGCAGTTGTACCAACTACAAAGTGTGCAGATGTACCAACTACAAAGTGTGCAGGTGTACCAACTACAAAGTGTGCAAGTGTACCAACTACAAAGTGTGCTGGTGTACCAACTACAAAGTGTGCAGATGTACCAACTACAAAGTGTGCAGATGTACCAACTACAAAGTGTGCTGGTGTAAAAACTACAAAGTGTGCAGGTGTACCAACTACAAAGTGTGGTGTGTCGACATAGTGTGTTGGGTCCAACTATAATACATAATAATACAAATTTATCAACGTTAACAAATTTACCTTTAACGACACAAACCACCAACATTAATGTCTTATTTATATGACAAAGGCCTTTAAGGGAGTCACGTAAAACGAACTGCGTTAATTAAGAATTCGCTGAAACTGTTAAATACCATCAGAGCCGATTAATACACATGATCGTTCCGCATTAAAAGTGACGCTACGTAATTAATATAATCTGTAGCCTTTGACTGTTCTGCAAACACTTCATGCTAATACGAGTTTTATTTTTACACGATATATTTTTACCATGTGAGTGATGTACCATCTTTAATAGCAATTTATTAATATTATTTTTTGTTCATTTAGTTTCCTAATATAAAAAAACAAGCTAATTCTTATTTCGTTTTAAGTTAATTTGCAGATATATAATTATATAAAAGAAAGTCAATTATGAATACGATGGCATAAACAGGCATACTGCGGAGAGTAAATTGAGCCCTCCTCGCGGCCAATTATATCACTACCTTCCACCTTCACCAACCAAGAGTGACAAAACCATTAACAAAAATGAACCATCAAGAGAGCTTCCCGACCACTAACACCCCATGAAGGACGCAGTACCATTTAGTACCATTACCACCAAAAACACTTAACACTTCACCCCTATCCATCACGGCCCACCACCTACCACTTCACCCCCACCAGGCCCCACCACCTACCACTTCACCCACACCAGGCCCCACAAACTACCACTTCACCCCTCACCAGGCTCCACCACCTACCACATCACCTCCATCAGGCCCCACAAACTACCACTTCACCCCACCACCTACCACTCACCCCCACCAGGCCCCACCACCCCACTTCACCCCCACCAGGCCCCACCCACCACTTCACCCCCACCAGGCCCCACCACCTACCACTTCACCCCCCACCAGGCCCCCACCCACCACCAGGCCCCACCACCCCACTTCACCCTCACCAGGCCCCACCACCTACCACTCACCCCCACCAGGCCCCCCCCAACCCCCACCACCACCACTTCACCCCCACCACCTACCACTTCACCCCCCACCAGGCCCCATACCACCACCCCCCACCACCACCCACCCACCACCAGTAAACCACTACCACTTCACCCCCACCAGGCCCCACCACCCCACCAGGCCCCACCTACCACATCAGGCCCTTCCACCTACCACCACCTCCACCAGGCCCCACCACCACCACCTCACCAGGCCCCACCACTTCACCCCCCACCAGGCCCCACCACCTACCACATCACCTCCACCAGGCCCCACCACCTACCACATCACCTCCACCAGGCCCCACCACCTACCACATCACCTCCACCAGGCCCCTTACCACTTCACCCCTCACCAGGCTCCACCACCGACCACATCACCTCCACCAGGCCCCACAACCCACCTCCACCACCCCACCACCTACACATCACCTCCACCCCACCACCACATCACCTCCACCAGGCCCCACCTACCACATCACCTCCACCAGGCCCACCACCTACCACCTCCACCAGGCCCACCACCTACCACACCTCCCCACCCCCACCACCACATCACCTCCACCAGGCCCCACTACCACCCCCTCACCAGGCCCCACCACCCACACTCCCTCCACCAGGCCCCACCACCTACCTCACCCACCAGGCCCCACCACCCACCCCACATCACCTCCACCAGGCCCCACCCTTCACCCCCACCAGGCCCCACCACCTCCACATCACCTCCACCAGGCCCCACCACACTCCACCAAGCCACACCACCACCACACCTCCACCAGGCCCCACCACCTGGCCCCACCCACCAACTTCACCATCCCACCTGCTTCACCGGCCCCACCACCACCACACCACTGGCCCCACAAACTACCACTTCACCCCACCAGGCCCCACCACCACCAGCGGCCCCACCACCTGGCCCCACCACAGGCCCCACCCGGCCCCACTACCACTTCACCCCCACCAGGCCCCACCACCTACCACATCACCTCCACCAGGCCCCACCACCTACCACATCACCTCCACCAGGCCCCACAAACTACCACTTCACCTCCACCAGGACCCACCACTTACCACTAACACACCGCCACTTAGCTGTTTCCCTGTGCCACTAAAATCATCTATTTTACATTTCACCACATTTACTCTCCCCTCACATTCACCATCACCCTGTATCATCGCCATCATCACCATCACCACCACCCTGTATCACTACTCATCACCTTCACGCACCACTCACCATCACCACCACACCCCCAGCGCTGATAGCCAATTACTCTGGACACTCTGTCACAGCGGATTGATTCACTCTGTACGGTATATACTGTTTAATTACATTGAAAAAGCACTCTGACTCAACGACACACACATACACATATACACACACACACACACACAGTATACAGTTACGTTTTTCGTAGATATAATCTTCAAGTCACTCAGTACTCTCCTGGTTCTCAAACTCAGACCGTCAGGTACTCAAGAGGTCATTTGGAGTCAGTTCACGCATCACCCACGGCTGCCCCGAGTCGAATGTAATCACAGATCGTGTGACAACGTCTGGGTGCAACTCTTCACCTGAATGTATGTGAATCACTTTTCTCTTGTCACACACCTGGGGGCACAGAGACGACAAAAATAGAATGTTGAAAATAAACCAAGAAAACAAGGAGAGACTAAAGTAAATGTTCTATCGAGTCAAGTAAAAAAAAAAAATCAAGGAGATTTCAAAAGAGACACACTACACGTGCAGGGGAATCTAAGCAGTTCTCTGTCTGCAGTCCATGTTAAAGTTTGTCTGTTGCCCGAGAAAACGAAGAGCTAGTGTCACAAATAACTCCAGCGTCCTCGTCTTCGCCATTATCGTTTTCATTGTCGTCGTCATCCCCGTAGTCCAACCACTTTTTTATTAGCTTACTTTAGTAGTTTCAAGGAGTCGAGCATTTACGTCTGTCCACGAAACTCATTCTCTTCCTCAGTATTTCCATTAATTCCAGTATCAAACTAAGTACCATTAATTCCATACCCAGGCAAGTACCATTAATTACCCACCCACTAAGCCCCCATTATCTTACTACTCTTATTTTCGTCGTCTCGTCCATATCTCTTCTTCACCTCATTCAACCACTTAGCTCCATTTGTCAGCTCTATGTATGGCTTTCCTGAACGCTGTGATACAACTTTTAGTGGAGGACTCTCTCTCTCTCTCTCTCTCTCTCTCTCTCTCTCTCTCTCTCTCAGGTGTTGCCCTTCTACCCTCGCAAACGCAGCTTTATGACCCCCATTTATGGTCACTCTCGTTTGCCTTTGTTTGATCGACATCCATTACCCTCTATGTTACCCCTGGCACGCTCGTTCACCCCTCGTTATTCTTCTGTTTCGTCTACTGTGTTGGATTAGTCTATTTTCTCTTTATCTGGGTCATGTTGCTTCGTTTTGCTTCGTCGTTAATTTGTACTTTTCCTTGTCTTATTTTTGTTAGTTTTGTTTTGTTTCTTTACTGTTGTTTTTATGTTGTTCTTCCTCGTCTATTAATGCCCTTGGTGTTATTTTTTGAAGGGTATTTTTTTAGCCTATTTACACTGTGTTAGTTTCTCTCATTCTCTCTTGACCTCGTTTCCTTCCTCTCTCTCCTGTTTAACATCATTACTCCTCCACTTCACTGCCTCTGTTCGCTATTTCTGCTTTCACTATCTCAGTTTATTCATGATAATTTTATTTTATAACATTGAGTTATGCTTTGTTATATCAGTTTAAATTACTTACTATTTTATTTAATTTAATCGGTTGCGTTCGTGTCATTACCTGTATTTTTTTTGGTGAGTAGATTTTCCTTTCATGTTGTAAATTACGTCCTATTCACCTATGGTTGGTTTCCTCCCTCCCACGGTCCCTCATCCCTACAGCTGAACCTCCCTAACACCGGGGAGTAGAGTCAGTCCTCCAGCAGCTACGTTACCTGACATTGTATAAATGGCAACACAACTGAGCGAGCAGGCAGGTGAAGAACTCCTAAAGACACCCATCAGATAGCAACAACAACTACCGTATATACTACTCTTAAAAGCTATCCAAGAGTGGGAGGACTGTTGTTGCCTTCAGTCTTTATGGCGAAGCAGCAGACAGTCTCCCTGGATCATATACCGCCAGCTGGGTCGACGGGATACCAAAGTAAAAACCCCGGAACTATAGATATACACAGCAGAAGGAAGGTTGTGTAGTGTCGACAAATTTGTATCCAAAAACATGACTGGTTCAGTGTCGCCTAAATTACCTTTCAGAATAATGTCGTCAGTGGTGTCCTCTCTCAGTAACGTCATCAGATTGAATATCTTCCACAGAGCAGTCTCAAAATCCAAGCATTATATTTTATCATTTTCATATCTGGAAAAATCAGCAAATTGTTTCATGATATAAACTTCGAAATTCTTTGATTTCATCACGGGAAAAACAATTACTGTTGCACGTCTCCAAGTGGGTGATCATTTCTGCTAACATCACCAACCATCACTCTTCGCTCATATAGTTGTAATTTTCCAAGATATCCAACCTCTGTGTCTTGGGCCGTGAGCAGGTTTGTTATCTTACCTGAAGTTATAGTGAGAGTTGATCTCACTAAAAAAAATCGCAAGGTACGCCAATTTCAAGATATACTGGTTGTCTTGTAACTTTCGAGAAACTCTGCCCTTTGCTGAATAGTTTCCTTCAAAAAACATTGCAATCTCTTCCTTCAGATTGAAAATGCGATTCAAGATTTTACTTCAATGTGAAAACGGAGAACCGAAAAGTCTGCACCGACTTTTCACGCATAACCTTCAAGATTCTGGAATTCATGGCGTTCCTGCGAATGTGATTTACAATCTCGACAACATTGAGTAAGACCGCCAAGAGGCCGATTGGAAGTCCTCACACCTAGAACATCGAAGGATACAACAGCACGTGCACGTGGCAAACTTGCTTGGCAAGAACTTCAAACAGATAATGAACACCCAGCATTGTAGGAACACATTCAACTAAATTTACGCATTGCAAACCATCCTTTTCGGATTTTTTTTTCTATGTTGAAGACATCCCTTTGACGAGGGTTGTTGGCAGCGGTTCCGAGAAAGGAAATTCCTCTTCCTTCACACAGCCGTCCACCACATATCGAGTGAACACAATCATTTGCGAACAGGATGTTACATCAGTAGACTCCTCAAGTTATAATGCAAGACCCGTTTCTCTCATTTTATCACTTATTCCAGAACCTCACTCATGTCTCACTACGACGTTTACTATATTGTCCCAAAGGGAGACCTGGTCTAATTTCTTATATTGAGATTGACCGAACACCATCTTTACTGTATACAAGATTTAATAAGCAGTTCCCCATCCATGTGTGGCTTTTTGCACCGACCAATGTTGAGAGTAACTAGGTAAGACGTTGCCAATGACTGGAGTTCGTTTGTGCAAAAAGGCCTGTTGGATACTCTCCCTACCTACAGAAACTTCGCTTTACTCCTGAAAAACTCAATGTCTGTATTTTCATAGTTTTTTTTTATATGACTAGGCTTCACACTTTCTGAGGTGAGCACTTTACAGGGGTCAACACATTTGGGTTTTTCCATAGACTTATCATTTTTGTGAAATCAAACGATAAGATTCCTTCTCTATATCCTTGTGTATTTGCTGCCATAATGACCAGCAGGGAGGGGGGGGAGGGTTCTGTTTAAATTATGTAATGCTCACCCACCTCCCCTGTTCACCCACCTCCCATGTCCACCCACCTCTTCTCTCCACCCACCTCCCATCTCCAATGACATCCCCTATCCACCTACCTCCCCAGTCCATCCACCTCCTCTCTTCACCCACCTCCCCTCTTCACCCACTTTCCCTGTTCACCCACCTCCTCTCTTCACCCACCTCCCCTCTCCACCCACTTTCCCTGTTCACCCACCTCCTCTCTTCACCCACCTCCCCTCTCCACCCACTTTCCCTGTTCACCCACCTCCTCTCTTCACCCACCTCCCCTGTCCACCCACTTTCCCTGTCCACCCACCTCTTCTCTCCACCCACCTCCCATCTCCAACCACCTTCCCTCCACCCTCGCCCACCTTGGCCTCCCCTCCCCCTCTACAGTACGTGCTCGTCACATAAACTGCGGCTCGTGAAGTAAGCTCCTCGTGCTGCCGATTTGCAGGACCCGGGTTCGATGCCTGCTACTGTGTTTATTTTTTACTGAAGCTTGGTCACTTTATCAAGAGCTCGTATCGTGTCGTGTCTCTCAAAAATACCTGTCTCATTTGTCAACAATCTATGTCTTGTTCGTCGTAAGTATCTTTCTTCTTTGACACCGGTCTGTGTTTGTTTGTTTGAAGTGCGCAGTTTATCTCTATTTTGTCTATGATCTAAATATGATTTGTCACTAGTATCTGCATTATTTGTCATGTCTGTATTGTATGTTACCGTATATGTGTCTGCATTTTTGTCATATGTCTGCATTGTTTGCCATGTCTGCATTGTTTGCCATGTCTGCATTGTTTGTCATGTCTGCATTGTTTGCCATGTCTGCATTGTTTGTCATGTCTGCATTGTTTATTATTGCCTGCCATGTCTGCATTGTTTGCCATGTCTGCATTGTTTGTCATGTCTGCATTGTTTGCCATGTCTGCATTGTTTGTCATGTCTGCATTGTTTATTATCATGCCTGCATTGTTTATCATGTCTGCATTGTTTGTCATGTCTGTATTGTTTGTCAACCGTAACTACCTTGTTGTGACTCATTTGTCGTCAGGGGATTGACTTTTTTCACCTCCCTCCAAAAGTCTTACTTATCAATATTAACTGTCTTCTTTGTCACCAGCCTGCGTCTCGTTAGTCACCAGCCCATGTCTCGTTTACCATGAGGCCGAGTCTCGTCACAACTCACCAACTCACAAGCTACCGCCGTCAAACTTCCACATGAGATCTTGTCCTTCAACTTAGTGACGTCTCCGGGTGGACTTAGGACAGCCTTCGTCAAGTACTCTCTCGAGGTAACACATTTCCGTTTCCTACCAGTCGTTATCTTTCGTCAATTTCAGGTTTCTCCCTCAGTCGTTCTCATCTTCTCTCGTTTCTGACTTCAAGAACACACCCGTACTTGACTTCCACACTTCAGCTGGTCAACGCTACCATGGTTTCAGGAGGGTATTTAAGCCGTTCGACGCCAGCAGTTAAAATTTACGATTTATTTTCAGGCAGCAGTTAAAGCGGTGATATAATTATGTGAGTGCTTTAAGTGGCAGTAACTCCCTCCTGCATTGGCACCCAACCACCAGCGCCGCCGCCGCCGTCGTCGTCCCTCAAGCCTCGCCAGAACCTCCAGAAGACAAGATGGTAAAACGTGTCTAGATGTTATGTCAAGTTTTCTTATATGAATTGAACAAAAAACTCCAACTTTTTATTTATTTTTAGTAAACTTTCTTATTTGAGTGACACGTGAACTTCTACTGTTAAATTCTCCTGTAAGTTGTTATTGTTCGAGTGTAGAGAGATAACATAATGAATTAAAAGTACGTCGTGGTAGAACACATCTAATACACAATAGGAGACGACTGGACCCTCACCCCTCACCTTACCCCTCTTGTAGACAACGTAACGGCAAATAATAAAAAATAAATATCCATACAATATTTTCATTAAATAAATACAATTTTCATATTAAGGATAAATTAGATCATTTAAATTTGGATAAAATTATATAATAATAAACTAGATTTTCAGAATAACGACCATATTATTTAAGATAAAAAATGTATGATAAAAAATAAACATTTATTAAAACAAAAATACAGATAACTTCCGACAGAATACAAAAATTATTTAATTATATAAAACTGTGTAAGAATAAAAAAAACTCATAAAAATCAGAACATGTTACAAAAATTAACAAAATATCCATAATAAAACAAATGTAAAAGTATTTAACAGATAAACAAAGATTTCCGTAATAGAAAACAGAATAAAATAATAATAATTACACAATTCTCAACAATCTTCTTGGCGGCATATATTTCTGGACAGACGGCTGGTGCCTCTCCATGACACCTCTTAAATGATCCACACCAACAGAGCCTCAAGACAAAAGAGGTAAGTCATTATCAGAAGTTCGGGGGCTCCTACAGGTCACCTGCTGGCGTGGGATCATACCTGCGTTTCGGTTCTTTTGTCAACAAGTCTGGAGACACTCGTACTATCTCACACCGTCAGGCCGGCGCTTGCAAACAACGCCGTAATAAGTTTAAGAGGTTATAAGAGGGGGGAGTTTTACACAGCGGACGTCCATAGTTACGAGTGGCAACGTTCTTGACAACAAGTCATTTTCCTTCATAAAGTTTGGTCGTAAAGACGCATGACAAGTCTTCCCAAAAGGCTTCTATATTTTCATATTAATCTCTCTCTCTCTCTCTCTCTCTCTCTCTCTCTCTCTCTCTCTCTCTCTCTCTCTCTCTCTCGTGTGTGTGTGTGTGTGTGTGTGTGTTCCTATTTATCCGTTAGTTAGTTTGTCTGGTTGTGTATCTGTCTGTGCCTGTCATCTGGTATAACTAATGTATATATCCTTACGCGTGCGTATGTATGCAATTCAGTGTCAATACTTGCATTTTATGCAGTCATCTCCCCCACATACACACACATATACACATACACACACACACACACACACACGCACACGCACACGCACACTGCAGGAGTAATAAAAGCAGCAGCCAGAGGAACATATTTCCCTCCGACCTATAATAGAAACTCCGAACATATGATGACCTCCTCGCCCAGAAGGCAGAGAAATGAGGCTGGCGTGACGGCCCTGATTTACTGCCAACACCGGGACATTTAGGGAGTCGGGCCTCGGTGGCAGTTTGTCGGCTAAGAATGATAATTCCCCAAAATAACGGAACCTTATGACTTTACTGAGAGTGTTATGAGTAATTCACTTAAGGGGTTGGGTTGGGTTAAATTGAGTAAGAGTGAGATAAAAGGTTGAGTAATTATAACGTTTATACTTGGTCTGTGTTTCCTCTTCACATAGAGCCAGAAACGTCAGCCTGGGGAGCCTCAATCACTAGGCTGAGGGCGAGGGGCAGTACTCCACCTCCTAACTTGTAATCTACCGCCACGAACAACAATTAAATATTAAACACAAACTCTAATCATTAGATCGTTACATAACTGACAAAAACAAACAAATACATCTAGCAAACTATTAACATCTGAAAGTTTACAAATTATTTGATCATCGACCACCCCCCCCCCCAATAAAAAAATAAGAATATATAAATACTGGTTTCTTTATCAGCGAAATTTTGTCTACGGAGAGTTCCAGGTCTTACCATCCGGAGCCAGCAGTAGTCAGTTGGAGGTGAGGTATATTGTACTGTATGCTGCTGAGTTCAGCCGCCACACTCCTACACGTTACCAAGAAAGAAACATCACGTTACAAGACACAAGAAAAGACATGAGGCTATCCCGTACTGCATGATGAGGTAAACACGGTATCCTGGCCATTAACCATGAACTGACAGAAGGACAGTTAAGAGATGGATCAGGAGGCATCAGTCAACCAAACAGCCTGATTGACTTGGCACATTAATCAAGTCACACTCATCATACTTTCATGTTTCCCACAGTAATCCTCCACATACTGATAAAAGTATAATCAGCAACTCACGGGGGAATCATTGCCGTCAACAGCTTTACAAGACAATTCCTTCATATTGTGTGTAATAAAACAATACATCTCTATTTTCTCCTTCCTATTATTATAATTGTTATTCTAATTTATATAATCATTATTAAATTATTATCACCAACAGAGTATTGTTTTTAGTTCTGTCTCAGTCTGTCACCAAAATAACCCAAGAACGGGTTTGGTGATATGCACCAAACTTGGCAGGTTTGATCAACATGTGACAAGGACCACATGGTAACGTTTTGATGTACATAACGCCAAAATTGACAAGGTGTGTCCATGATAACGATACGCACAATGACAACAGACAAGGTTTTAGGCAGTTAAATAAAACTATTACCCGAGACAGTGTTCAGTAATAACATTATTTACAGTAAGAACGTCTCAAGGTCGATATTTACCCTGGCATGGTGAAGGTTTGTGGGCAGGGTCTGCATCTTCTGGGATTATATTATAATTGTTATTATTCCAGTACTACTGCTGCAGTTTTAAACTATCAACATTTATGTCACCAATGTTATTAATACTACAACAACAACAACAACAACAACAACAACAACAACAACAACAACAACAACAACAACAACAACTACTACGACTAGGGGTAATGCACCCTTAGTTGTTGAAGCATCTTTTAAATTTTCAAAATAAATCAACAAACACTACGATATTAATACTTAAAACTTTGTGAACGAAATATTTAGTCATCAAGTGATAACACATAGTGGTTCACACAGGTAGCCATAAGCCCCTCAGAGACAGCATTAAAACTCTTGCTATCGTGGCTGTCGTCATCAGACTCAACAGTGTACAACTATCTGCTGAAATGTATGTCACTAAGTTTACTTTTCTTAAATTGAAATCCCTGGTATAACATAATAGCAAAATACTGTAGTCGACACTTATAAACATGTTACTTTTTTACCAACATTATGTACAACTGGAGTCAAGTGTGCCAACATAACCTCATACCAATATTATGAACACCTAGAATCAGGTGTGCCAACATAACCCACCAATATTATGAACACCTAGAATCAGGTGTGACAACATAGACTCATACCTGGTTTTATATTTGATCTTTTTCATCCTTAATGTTGTCATGCTAATGATTTATTGGCCACTAAGCACTAACATGATAGACCAAGATACGTGGTAAATTACTGTTAAACTTCAATGGTAAAGTGAAATGAACATGATGCCTACAAATTATCCTGAGCTGTAACATGATGGCAGAATAATTGATCCTACTTCATAGGTGTATAAGTTATTTTCAATTTGACTCGTTACATTATTATCACAAATAAACATCAGAAATTCCAGCGGCGAAACTTTGAGAGGAAAGTTGTGTCGTAATGCCACAACACAGCCCAGTGATTGATTATACCACAAATGTGTGATAATTGTATTCTCCTCGCCTCCACTTTCTCTCACTCTCAGCTTCACCTCGTCAGGCACACCAACTCTCGCTGTCCTTTGCTCACACTCTATATCAAAAGGTAAATGAAGATTTATCTCGTCATCTGTTCACACAAAGATGAAAGTTAGAAAGTGCGATGTGTCCGCCTCCTTTTCTCTCCTCAGCTTACCCTCTGTCGCGGCCTCCGTCAGCAGAACGTCGCCCCTGGCTGTGTGCTGGGCCCCTGGCAGGTACTTCATATTCCCGTCAGCCCGCACCGGCAGTGTGTCCGCGCCACAGACAGAAGTGGCCAGGCTGTCGCTGGTGGCCCCGTGGCTCTCATAAATGTGAATATTTCCCTCGCTACACGTAGGTCAGTTGTCTGAAACTCCAGCTGGGTGATCCTTGGCAGACGCTCACAAGAACGAAACGGACGAAGAAACAAATGGTAATTTTTGAGGCGTGGGTGTCTTGTTAATAATAATAATAATAATAATTAACGGTTTATTGAAAGAGCTATATACAAGTAACATAAGTGATACAAATAAGACATATAATAACTAGATGGGGAAAAGCTCAAACTACAGCTCATTTCAACATAGTGACAGTGCAAGGAGTAGAGTTTACTGGGAGTGAATACACTGGTTTATTACAAGTTATTGATAATTTTTACAATGGTTGGGACTGGGCTGTTCTTATAGCGATCAGTTCGTGCACGTATGGGCTGGATGCGGTTGTGGTGTCAAACAGCAATTCTCGGGATAGGGATCTCAGGTGGTAGTAGGAGCCGGTGTCGAGGATGGTGTAGAAGCTTCTTACCAAATTTGCAGGTGAGGTCGTGGTGATGGTCAGTGAGAGTCGAAAGGGTCAGTGTGTTGAGCGCTTCTTGATATGTGGAGTAGGAAGGTGAGAGAATAATCTTGCATGCCCTCTTTTGCACTTTTTCTAGGTGTTTACGTTGTGTGGCATTTAGGGAGGAAGACCAGGTGGGGGAGGCATAGGTGAGCTTGGGAAGTATGAATGTTGAGTAAACACTGAGGAGCTCAGGTGCAGGAACTACGAGGGACTTGAGTCAGCGGAGGAGGTGGAGCGGAAACTGGAGGATTTGACAACTTCACTGACGTGTGGTTTCCAATTAGTTTGTTTGTCTATGGTGACGCCGAGGAGCTTCGTGGAATCTACAACCTGGAGTGTGTTCGGACCTAGAGTAATGGAAGGAGGTGGGACAATGGAGGAGAGGTTGATGTGCATAACCATGGTCTTGGTATGGCTGATGGTGACATGGTTGTTGGTGGCCCAGTTTTGGAGACTGTTCAATAAATCCTTAAGGGCGGTATAGTTGGGAGCAGAATTGTTGACGCTGATCCCAATGGTGGAGTCGTCGACATATTTCCAGAGAGCAGGGGTTTCTCTTAGGGCATCATTGATGAGCATAAGGAAGCAGAGTGGTCCCATCTTGGTGCCTTGGGGGACGCCACAGGTGATATATGATATATAAAACATACACAAGTTCATGAACAAATACACTAAACTTATAAGGACGAATGAAAACTATGAAACTGTTGAACATTAAAGTTGTTTATATTGTTACGAACCCCGCCACCAATTGTCATGATCTACCTACCCAGCACCACGAGCAACGCCATCTAGGGACGAAACACGAGTATGACTCGTCTTAGTTACCACTCCGGGGTTTCCCTTCTCCATATCCTGGTTGTTGCGTCACCTCCTCAAAGTCTTCTTTGTCAGCTCCAGTTCGAGGAGAGTTCAGTTCACTCTGGGAAGTGACCACAGGATCACCTATCCTGGAAACCTACGGCACAGTGACTACCTACCGTCTTCTACAATACTCAGCCTTACTCGTCAGCCATCTCAGCTCCGCACTTAAGTATTTGTAATCTTATATTGCCTCTCCCACCTCCACCTTGCTTCACGATTGTTTTATGTTGTATAAATATGTATATACTGTTAATGTTTAGGTTAAGTATGGTTAAGGGTAAATTATAGAAAGCTGAATATTTTGTTAAGGAATTTATGGTACTTTATTATACACAACAAAAACTCGCATCCTTTGTCTACCCTTTTATAGTCCGATTGTCTTTGGTTTTTTGTTGTTGTTGCCTGTTGGGACCTGGGTAGACTTTTAACTATATTCTAAATCCCCAACTCGTAACAATATTGATACAAACACAATAAGGCTTATAATCACATCACCAGCAATGATTTCAGTTTTTATTAAAGCGAAATTATTTGTTTATGAAACTACATAATAAAATCAAATCTGACAATTTGTGCGAGAAATAACAGTTTCCAGAGAGTTGGTTATTTGCTATGCTAAGCCTCACTGGAAGGTAAACGTCATTTCATGCTCGAGAAAACATCCATCAGTCACGTCAGAAAATAGAGTTCATTATACTAACTAAACTCAAGGTAAAAATCCACATCCATCTCAAGTGTGTTACAAGAGTGTGTTTGTGGCATAAAGATCAACATGTGTTATAAAGTAAACACAACTGGCTTTAATTTAAGAGGCTGGTTGTTATGTGAATATATATATCAAGGTTCTGCGTCATGCCTGTACCAACCTTCTATCTTAGGGGAATAATTTAACACAGGCACTACTGTATCTTCACCTCACGCCACGACATGAATCTAATGATTATTTATAAGCCCAACAATTCGCTGAGATTATTGTGTTGTATGATCACACACACTAGGAAAGTCGTCAAAGAAACTATTACATGCACTGTCCACATATCCTTTGCAAATTCCCACATTACAGGTACTAAAAATACACACACGCACAGACCTCGGGGGTGTGTGAGAGGCGGCACGAGTACTATCTGTAGGACCTGGATAGTACTCTTGTTTATATCAAATCATCACTTCTACTGTGCCCCCAATCCTTGCGTCGTTACACCAAGCCACGACGAGAGCGTATATAGTCGTAGACGTCACAGTTATCGGGGGCCCCAGGGAGCTATATCGTAGGCTCACCACAACCAGTCTAAAAATATGAACAGAGCTATCGTACTGCTCCCTTGGAGAGCCCGCATACCCCACGCAGCAGTCCTCAGTCCCAACACGCTATTCCACAGCACAAAAAAAATGTACTCCACAACCACCATATTGCATTGCTCAACTCTACAACCCTCCAAAATCACTCTTAAACACTCAGTACACAGTCGCCCTCTACACTTGTACTCCTCCCCGAAAACCATCAAAAACCTTCTTCAAAACCATACTACAAACACAACACACGCACATCCTCCCTACTCGGGCAACGATCCCCGCACACTAAATTTGCTTTACTTACTATCAAGAGGTGAAGGCTCTCCTCTCACGCTTATTTATGGCCGGCAAAAGTATCTCGTGGCAGTTTATCTCGTCATATATTTCTACTGCCGTGATATATGAACGTCTTATATATTATTATAATATATTTATATATAAAATCCTTCAGGTCATTACACGCGCTGTGACTATAGTCTCAGATTATATTGTATATCGGATTTATATGATCCTAACTTGATCTGCGGTTAGCATTTTGTATTCTTTTTTATAATGTTTGGGGGTGAAGGGTCATGAGATTATTTATACACAGGTGAGATAGTTGAAGGTGTGCGGCGGTCGAGTGGATTCAGCATTCACCAACTGCCCTAAGGGTCTGTAGTTCGATCCCGGGGTACTTCCAGTCGAGAAAGTGAAAGCGGTCTAGTGCAGTGCCGGTCAGGCTGGTTAATAAAGTGTATATTATTCAGACTGTCACTAACCGGCAGTCATAACTATAGGACCCAATTTCACTTTCAGAAGATTGTGTAAATTGACATTGTGGAATTTTTTTTTTATCACGTAGTAACTGTTTGTAACCTCTGAATGGCCACAGTATATGTGATCTGCCTTTGCTCTCTATGTTGCTTGTGCTATAGTCTCGTCAAAATCTTGCACTATTACCACCACCATGGGCTGACAACCACCACGACCACCACTACCTCTAAAACTAAAAGTGGCACCACCACAACTACAACAACCAGCACCACCATTTGGTAGGTAATAGTGGTACTCTAATAAATAAACCAATTTATGACACTAATCTTTAAAAACTCACAATAAAATGCAGATGAACATTACCGGTGTCTTTAAGTGTGCTATTTCTACCTGACACCACTGGAGAACAAACCTTACATGGTCGATGGATATGTGTACAACTTTAGTTTCCCGGATACTAACAATACAATTGACGAGCTTATTTCACCTAGTCTCTTTCTCTGACAACAACCCGAGCGCGCGCGCGCGCGCACACACGCACACACACACACACACACTCCGGCTACACCAACGCTCTCTCCACCCTGGAAATGCCATCCCTCAGTGACCTCCACCACCAAGCACTGGAAAGGTTTGGCAGCCAACTAATGCACCACCCTCGTCATCGCCACCTCCTGCCACAGGCAGCCCCCCTACCCACCTCATGCAGTCCGCCACTACAACAAAATTCAGCCCAAAAGAGCCCGCACCGATAGATATAAGAACAGTACCATCCCATCTATTGTTAAAATAATAAACAACTCCTGATTTATGTACTGTACAGCCCTGTAAATGTATTCAATGCATATTATATCATAATGTCTAAATCAAATGTAAGTCTGTATATTTTCAGCCACCGGCTGCAACTCTATTAATAAAACGTTTATTATTATTATTATTATTATTATTATTATTATTATTATTATTATTATTATTATTATTATTATTATTATTACACACACACACACACACACACCTGGTACCTGTTTTCTTAATCTTTATTACTTTTGATATCGATACCAATTAGTAGTATAATAATCACTTATCTTGATACAAACAATTAACCACACCTCTCTCCATACAATATCAACAACCAATCACCTCGTTTAATTCCAAACCAATATCTCGCGATACCAACAATGAAACATTATCCTCCGTAATGGCAGATAAACTTCATCTTTCATAATAGAATTACCAACAGACACATAAGCATCACTTCTCTAACCTTACAAGCCAGATACTCTTTCACGTGTATTCTCTTCAAACACACCAATATATCTCTCGAAGCAAAATACAAACACCTAAAGCGTTCGTCTCTCTTGCCGCCAGTACCAGCCGTCACACATTTTATCTCTCTTGACAGGAGTACCAACTACCAAATGGCCGTAAACATTACTTCACCTCCAGCCTGATGTTAGAACTTGGGGCTGGAAGGAGTGTGGTGGTGTGGCGGACAAGGTCACAGGGATGAAGCGAAGTGGTTTTCCGTGTACTGTAGATGTATTATGCTAACTTAGGCGGCGAGGGTGTGTCTAGAGCGTTACTCACGGCTAGCTAACACGACTCCCAGGCACCATCACTAACACCATCGCCCTTACCCCTACTACTACTAACCCTACTTTCAGTATTACCTCGACCATTACCATCCCACTACCATCATCACCACCGTTACTACTAGCAACACCATTGTCACTGGTTTTGCTACTACTACCACCACCACTATCAACACCATTCTATTACAAATCATAATGTAATCTTAAAAGAGTAACCGAGAGAGAGAGAGAGAGAGAGAGAGAGAGAGAGAGAGAGAGAGATTGTGTATGTGTTGGTAGTCTTTATTGTGGCATTTATATACATTCTGTAGCAATACGTTTATGTCCAATATTGATTTTTTTCTCATCTCTTATTCTATTTTTTATCATCATGCATTTTACTTCTTTTTAATATAATTTAGTTGGACTTTTATGTCTTTTGCGCCTTTTCCTTCTCATTCGTATTATTCTTTATATTTCTTTATTATATAGTTTTATTTACTAGTCCCTTTGATCCTTTCCCGTATTTATTATTCCCATTCATTCCCTCTTTACATTCGTTTTTATTACCTACACGTACTGTTTGCATAACCTTTATTTTTCTCTATAGCATCGTGGGTGTTGTTCTAAAACCCATTTTCTTTCTCTAAGTCTGGGGACGAGATCTTGTTGCCATCTCTCACCCTGTGTTTACTCCCTCCCCCTCTCTCACCCTGTGTTAACTCCCTCACTCCCTCCCTCACCCTGTGTCAGAAACCTCCATTCTCCCTTCCCTATCCTACGTCAGCGACCTCCCTCCTTTCTTTCCTCCTCCCATTCTTACACCGCTACAGACCTCCCCTTCCCACCCTCCTCCCTCCCAACCCTGTGTCAGCGGCCTTTCTCTCTCCCTCATTTTCTTATATATTGCACATGCACAACCTGATCTACCTGTGTTTGTATGCACAGAACCATCAGTAAAAGTATAACATTCAATTAATTTAATACTCTGAAGATGACTGATAATGGTGTCTAGTGTTACACATCACACCCCATCAGTGTAAAACAGTTGTTAACCACTAACAGGTGTTTAACCAATAAGAACTGGTATATCTAGCCAAGGAAAAACAGCATTAAAGGCTTCATCTGGAGTAATAAGACTAATGAATAATTATGACCTATACTATTATATCTTCTGTTGTGTATGAACCTCTGTCCTGCGTGGCAGTGAACAATGAGAGCGCCCTCAGTGTCAAGACCTGACTGAACTACTCACATTAGGCAAATTGTACCTCAATTTTGCCAATAAAGTTGTTAAATAAAAAAAAAAAACTCCCTCCCTCCTCCTGTCCCGACCGGCACCGTGTGAATGACCTCCCTCCTCCCTTACCTATCCTGTGTCAGCTACCTCCCTTCCACCCTCCCTCCTTCCCTACACCATGTCAGCGATCGGGGGGCCGGTGGTAGAAGCGGTATCGCTCTTGCCTTGCAAGCAAGATGTCACGGGTTCGATTCCCGGGCCGGTGGAAGTTGTTTGGACATACTTCCTAGCCCCCATTAGTCCCTGTTCACCTAGCAGTAAAGTATGTACCTGTTGTAAGTCGAAAGTTGCAAATTCGTATTCAGGGGGTTGTTGGAGCTTCCAATAACTTGATGACATAAACCATTGACTCTTCAGGCTTCTACGCCCTTGACTCATGAGACATAAAGGCAAGCATGAACTTAACATGCTTCCCCGTTGGGCTCTGTAAACGCTTCTGCGCTTCACCTTACACAAGGATGTAGGGGGGTGCCCAATAAAAAAAAAAAAAATGTCAGCGATCTCCTTCCCGACACAGTGTCAGCGACTTCCTTCCTTCCCTACACCGAGGCAGCGACCTCCTTCCTTCCCTACACCGAGTCAGCTACCTCCCTCCCTCTTGCCCTCTATCCTGGCCCCACAGGACCAGCAACTGCCGCCACTAATAAGGCCACTAATGGCTCTCCCCCACTCTCCTTATTTACACACGTACCCAACTGACATCTCTTACCTCGCATTTTTATTTTCCTTGTCCCTGGGAATGGACCCTTTGACCCCTCTTTCCCCTTACATAAATAGAAGGTGAAGGAGGGAAGGGGGAGGGGGAAGGTAATTGGAAGAAGGTGGATGGGGGGGGAGGGCTTGGGAGAGAGGTGAATGGGGGCACCTTGGTGAGGGAGGTGGATGGGAGAGAAAAGGAGGACGGTTAGTTAGTTTAACAAATTTATTGACAAAGCTTGGAGTACAGTTTGCCTATTCTGAGTAATTCAGTCAGGTCTTGACACTGAGGGTGGTATCACTTCTCACTGCCACGCAGGACAGAGGTTCATACACAGAGAAATACATCATATTCATTAACAGCTATATATGTATAGAGGTCAGATTCATGTGGGTAATGTCACTGTTCACTGCCATGCAGGACAGAGGTTCGTACACAAAGAGATGCATCATATTCATTGACAGTACATATATATATATATATATATATATATATATATATATATATATATATATATATATATATATATATATATATATATATATATATATATATATATATATTGTCGTCTTGAATAAAGACGAAAGCTAAGGTACCTGTTTCCATTTTCCCTGATATATATATATATATATATATATATATATATATATATATATATATATATATATATATATATATATATATATATATATATATATACATACATATATATACATATATACACATACGACGGTGAGGACACTGAGGACTGACGGGAGGAGGGAGCTCGTGTTAAGGGGCTGGATGACGGGGAGGTGGGGAGGTGGAGGAGGAGGAGTTAGGACAAAACGAGAACGGAGGCGAGGCATACGCATGTAAATAACTCCGGGAATGTGACTGAAATGGGAATCGGAAATGGAAGTGGCTGGTGCAATGGATCATCAATAACCAGGAATGACAAGAGAGGTCACGGACACCGCCACCGTGTATCGCCTCTCCGATTGTTTATTGAATATATACAGGAATTGCATCAGGGACTCGACCCCGGGGACGCTACGACCCAGAGCGAACACAGAAACACCGAAGTCAAGCAGCAAGACGAATAATACCACCATGTGAGAGAGTGCATGTAAGAGAGAGAGAGAGTAGGAGTGAAGAAGAGTGAGAGATAGAGAGTAAGAGAGTGAGAGAATAAGAATGAGAGAGAAAGAGAGAGAGAGATTAACTGACAGATAAAAGGAAACCAGGAAGAGAATAGTTACAAAAGGATGACCATGAAAAAGATTAGGTAATAAATACGAAAAAGAAGAGAGAATATTACAGAGACGAGGAGAGAAGCACAAAAGACCAAAGTTACAACAATGAAGGAAGCACCAATAACAAATGCATCAAGATGTGCTTATAACACTCATGTGGATAAAGGATAAAGGCAGAAGGCCGATGATAATGACAATGAATAAGGAATTAATAGACCAATAAAGAAGACAAGTGACAAAAGGAATAGAATCTGACTCATGACTAAAGGTTCAGCGAAAATGTGAGGCGTGAATCCATCTTACGGTTTCGCCCATGGTCTTCGCCGACACTATTGAACAAGGCTCTACCTACTACCATGAGCATCTGTGTTCATATATTTCCATCATATTCTTAAAAGCAGAATAAGTGACGCAGTACCTCACCTGAAGTATCTAGCACTAATTAATAAAGTACATCTAGCATATACCTGGAGATACGAGAGCAGTGGAGGCCACGTAACTGCCAGTTCAATACATATATTATCATCTAACCTGTAAAAGACAGTAAACACAAAGCCATACAACTACCTTATTCCACCATTTCAAAGGCCGGGATATTACCTACATGTAAAATATATATGAAAACACACGGAATAAAAATAGTCCCCCCCCCCCGGCTTCATACAAACTCGTGAACGACAGGAAATTGCCTCTGGTTGGTGAACACACAAGTTTCTGAATAATGTTAAAGTTAGGCTATTCACAAGCACTGGGAAAAGCTTCGAATTCATTATCCGCTGAATTGGTCAACTGTAAATATGGGTATTTTGTGTAAAGATGAATGGAGGTTGGAAGACGTCAGAAAATACGTTTTATTTGTTGTATTGTCATAGTGAACAGTTAAAACACGACACACGGTCAGTTACTGCCATAGAGGCATTGTTACGGGCCTCACAAAGAAACACACCATGATAAAAGAAGAGAACAACCTGCCTGACGAAAGCCAACTAATATTAACCAATAAAATTACGCAAAAAAGACGCGATAGATAACACAATACTCCAGTAAAGGGAAATAAAAATACTAGATAAAGGAAGAAAAGAATTAAAATCTTTTTTTAGTCAACCTCACTGCCATTGTGTTTAATATGACTGACACACTACCTAAGTTCCCCCCAAAAATTTATTGACAAGTTTGGAGTATTGTATAATTTTGTCTAATATGTGTAGTTCCAGTAAGTGACATCACCAAACAGGACAACACATACAGCAAGAGACGAGGCCAAAATGAGGTAGACAAAACACTATGATTGTTATCCAGAAAGGATTATTTTGAGAGAGAGAGAGAGAGAGAGAGAGAGAGAGAGAGAGACTGAAGTATGAAGTCCCTCCTATATTACTACAAACATTAACTCCATGTATGAGGCGAGTAAAGTATAATAAGGTCGTAACAAACAGAAGACAACGAGTTAGATGCAGGAAGTGAAATGTGATACGTAAATATGTTCTCGTCTCAGCGGCTCATCCTAGCAATGGCCAACACCGAGAAACTAAAATTTATGTCGACCATGAGAGAAAATAGCATTAGAATACAGAAGGGGTGCGGCAGGACCCAAGTGAATCAGCTGAGAGGTTTATGGAGAGCTGGACACAAGCTTTTAAAGAAGGAACGCGGGGATGGAAGTTGGTACACCACGTCAAAGGTAATAACGAGAGAGAGAGAGAGAGAGAGAGAGAGAGAGAGAGAGAGAGAGAGAGAGAGAGAGAGAGAGAGAGAGAGAGAGAGAGAGATGTCTCCTCTCTGGTGTTCCCTGTACTCTGAATTACTTAAAAGTATATCCAAAGTAGAGATTCACTTAACTTTAAAGTACCGGTAAGTAATATTCTCTTTAGTTTATCCCAAATCTACAAAATCCAAACAAGAAACAATCACTGAGAATGATAAAAATATGAAGGTAATAGCACCGGTATTTTAACATAAAATATACTGTAAGTTGTAAGAGTTACCGCAATGCCCGGCTAAATCGCATGACAGAGTTCGCGGAATAATTACCGTTCTAAGTGAAACGCCGAACAGGAGCCCATAACAGGGAGCGTAGGTATGGGTACAGTGTCCTCGTGTTTTAAAGCCTAAAAACTATGAAGAAATATTAGAATTAGGTTAAAAGCTTCAATGGAAATAACAAACAGAAGTGATAAGCTGGGGCAATATAAGCTGTTAGATAATGCTAAAAATTACGATACGTAGAAATATTTATAAATTACCAAATAAAGGTAAAGGAATATTGATGGTATAACGTATTAGTGCTATTCAACAACTAAGATCTTCAAGCGAGTACTTTAGATAAAAACACCGATTTAAACACCCCAGAATCAGCTAAACTCAGTGAACACCAGCAACATTACACAGATTTCTTTAGTCTTTCCTCGTGTGTGGTGGAGAGAGGAAGTAGGGAAGAGAGAGACTGATGGGGGAGCTGGGAATGTAGATCAAGTCTGGATTCAACTTGTTAATTATGATTGTGATGATTAAATTGGACGTGTAGGAGGGAGGGAGAGAGTTGAGGAAGGGGGAAGAGGCGAGTTGACGGTAATGCACGATGTCACATGAAGATAATGGAGAAGGAGGAGAACAAGGGTGGAGGAGAAGGACGAGGTACAGGAAAGGAAAAAGGAAGAAGGAAGAAAATAAGACAAGAAACGCGAGGAGACAATGGAGAGGCTGACCCAGACCCAGGTGATGGTAAACACGTACAAATGGCTGCTACTTAGTGGTAAAATGAGCAGTCTTTATCCTCCCTTTGCATAATGCCTAACACTGGAGGACCTCGCCAGAATAGCCTGTGTCACTCAAAAAGGAACTTTGGTCAATACTATGGATGCCTTTGAACGATCCCAACCATATACACAGAAAAACTCACTTACGCCAAGAAACAACCTAAACTGCCCTGGATCAACAATGTGTGGAACTCCATGCCATGAGTGTGTTTCCTATATCGCATAACCTCCATCAGTTCAATTTATCCTACTTCAAATATCTTCACTCTAAAGGGAAGGAGGGGAGGGGGGAGGGGGGGGGGGCGCTCCGGTGAACAGATGGCAATAATATTTCTCAGGTCTTGTGTCTTATAATACGTTGTAAATAAACAGCACAAGTAAACATGATGGCAAGAAGAGCTCCACAGGTCCCGAGCCACGAGAACATTTGTGGCAGTATAATAAAAGTAGGAGAGTTTTCCGTGTTAAAGTTGTCGACGGAGATTCAATATATTCCGATTCTTATCTGCTTTGACAGTTAAGACACCACGCTAAAATGATAACCATTCAACTGGTAACCTTCCACAATATTTAGCAACTATGACTATTTAATTACTTTTACATATCTGAGTAAATTACTATTCGTAGAAAATACAACCTCTTAATTACCATTTGACAGTCTGCCATAAACAAGACAAAAATCCTGTTATTAAATTCATAACTGAGGGAGAGACCTGACCCTGGCCACACTTACACCCAAGATTATACAACATTACTTCAAAATATTTCACTTATCATTTTGAATCAAGCTACTGCCTACATACAGTCGCTCAAAAAAGTATCAGAAAAGTGGGGGTCTGATGGCTGTCAAAACGAACAATACAACCCCTGTTGTCTGGACACTGTTGCCTCGGTAGAGTTGGTAAGCGTGAGTAAGCGCAACTGCTTATAACCAGGGAAGTGTATAATTACAAGTATCCATTGACAAGTAAACTGTAAACAGTGCATTATAGTCATACCTGTATGAAAGCAGTATAATCACGCGTGTGATGGTTACACCAAATATTAATTCAATAAACGTGAGATGCCATTAATGTTTACCTTACCTATTAATATAACATACCCTGATATCTAATACATGTATGCATGTTATGTATGGATACAGTTAACACATACATTTAGTTGTTGTTGCTGTTGTGCAGAGGAATATTTAAGCATTACCACGCACATATGGATTATGTCTTTTTAGACTGTCATTCCCTGTTAATATAACCATATTAATTATATATATTTGAAACACGTTAATAACAAACTGCAGGAAACGTCTTATATATTACATGGCAACCATTGTGGCCTGCAGGACTACCACCTTTACACCTGGTCCTCAACCATTGTAGCCTGCAGGACTACCACCTTTACACCTGGTCCTCAACCATTTCCCAGAAACATACGTCCGATGTGTTATAATGTCATGAACAATATTTTTCAGATACTTTTTTGAGCGACCTCAGGCTGGGCCAATTACATACAGTGCATATAGATCCTACATGAATAGCCATAGGAACTCCTACATAAACAAAATAATAAAAATAAAAATATTGGTGCAGGGCCACTGAAGGACACCCACTTGTGCCTCCCGCTTGCAAGGTGTGCGGTGCCTCAACAATTATCCGCCTTTTTGGACGTCCAATAGAATCACCCCCGGAATAATGGAGGCGGGAGAGAATGTGCATAATAGACTGGAAAAAATGACAAAATGAATTTGAAGCGCCTCTCTCTCTCTCTCTCTCTCTCTCTCTCTCTCTCTCTCTCGACTTACCCGGGAGGCAGACAGTGATGTTGCCATTCTAGACTGACTTCTTGAATGGATAATGTAAAATTAAAACTGACATGTGATTTATGGGTGTTTCTATGAGATGCTAAATAGATACTCTAAGTTGGTGGCTTGAGAGAGAGAGAGAGAGAGAGAGAGAGAGAGAGAGAGAGAGAGAGAGAGAGAGAGAGAGAGAGAGAGAGAGAGAGAGAGAGGTCAGCATCTGGCAAAATAGAGAAAGGTTCCGCCTCTCTCCCTGAGTATTGGGCACCTCAATGACAACAGTCCTGATGGTGAAAGTGTTCTGGAACTGAGGGAGGGTCACTGCTGTCGCCCAACGAGACAAGAAAATGAGGCAGGGTCACTGTTGTCGCCCCACGAGACAATAATATGAGGGAGGGTCACTGTCGTCGCCCCTCGAGACAAGAAAATGAGGCAGGGTCACTGTTGTCGCCCCAGGAGACAATAATATAAGGCAAGGTCACTGTTGTCGCCCAACGAGACAAAAAAATGAGGCAGGTCACCGTTGTCGCCCCAATGAGACAAGAAAATGAGGCAGGGTCACTGTTGTCGCCCCATGAGACAAGAAAATGAGGCAGGGTCACTGTTGTCGCCCCACGAGACAATAATATAAGGCAAGGTCACTGTTGTCGCCCCACGAGACAATAATATGAGGGAGGGTCACTGTCGTCGCCCCACGAGACAAACTGTACAGGTGGTGTTAGGTAGGGGAAGGAAGACAGGAGAGTGTGATAAATGGAAGAAGAGACAGGATAGAGTGATGGATGGGAGGGGTAGTGGACAGGAGGAGACGGATGGTATGCTGGACGGGAGAATACAGATGGTATAGCGAATAGGAAAAGACAGATAGCATGGTGGACGGGAGGAGGAGGGAGATGAATATTTAACAAGTCACGTATGAATCTTTAAGCACTGTCTCACGGTTTCTCAATTTACAAAGAGGCGGTGGATTGTTGTGGTTGATTTCAGATTCATATTCAAGGCGAAGCGCAGAACCATTACAGCGCCCAAAAGAGAAGCGTGTGGAGTTCATGCTTGCCTTTGAACCTTTGACTTTTATTAATGGCGTCACCAAAATAGCACCATAATCCATGCTAGTCATCCAATAATCACGTCATTGAAAACCATTTGTCAAAACCTTCTGGTGCTTATGAGATTCTGCTCACCAAAACCTCATGCAAATAAGATGGACAAAAACCATTCAGTAGTCGCCAGTACAGACTATGAAGGACAGACCATTAAATGTCTTTCCTCAAGGCTGCCGCCTAGACACCATCACCCACCAACTGCCACTATCACCCACCGGCACAAGTAACCTTACACGAGAGAGCCAGTGTTAACCTGTAGCAGAAGGTGACGGAGTGGACCTATTGAACCGCCGCAGCTCCAACCACACGTTGGTGATGGCTCGGTGGCTGCACTAGACAATATCACAGAGAAATACAAAAGCGACAGTTTCCTTATTTACCTCCCGTCTTTTACACAATTCTGGCTGAGTATTTTGTTTGTCTGAGTGTTCGTGAGTATGCATTTCCT